>NW_027192670.1:1254000-1567500 GCF_949987515.2 Delphinus delphis | reverse complement strand
AGGGTCAGGCTTCGGGGAAGTCTTAGGGTTAGGGTTCGGGCTAGGGTTAGGGTTAGGCGACGGGGACGGTTTAGGGTCCAGGGGAGGGTACGACAATGCTTTAGGGGGAGCGTACGTGTGAGGGCACGGGTTAGTGTTAGCGTACGGGTTAGGATTAGGGGACGGGTGAGGGTCAGGCTTCGGGGAAGGGTTAGGGTTAGGGTTCGTGCTAGGGTTAGGGTTAGGGGTCGGGGACGGTTTAGGGTCCAGGGGAGGGTACGACAACGCTTTAGGGGGAGCGTACGTGTGAGGGCGCGGGTTAGTGTTAGCGTACGGGTTAGGATTAGGGGACGGGTGAGGGTCAGGCTTCGGGGAAGGGTTAGGGTTAGGGTTCGTGCTAGGGTTAGGGTTAGGGGACGGGGACGGTTTAGGGTCCAGGGGAGGGTACGACAATGCTTTAGGGGGAGCGTACGTGTGAGGGCGCGGTTTAGTGTTAGCGTACGGGTTAGGATTAGGGGACGGGTGAGGGTCAGGCATCGGGGAAGGGTTAGGGTTAGGGTTCGTGCTAGGGTTAGTGTTAGGGGACGGGGACGGTTTAGGGTCCATGTGAGGGTACGACAACGCTTTAGGGGGAGCTTACGTGTGAGGGCACGGGTTAGTGTTAGCGTACGGTTTAGGATTATGGGTCGGGTGAGTGTCAGGCTTCGGGGAAGTGTTAGGGTTAGGGTACAGGCTAGGGTTAGGGATAGGGGACGGGGACGGTTTAGGGTCCATGTGAGGGTACGACAACGCTTTAGGGGGAGCGTACGTGTGAGGGCGGCGGGTTAGTGTTAGCGTACGGGTTAGGATTAGGGGACGGGTGAGGGTCAGGCTTCGGGGAAGGGTTAGGGTTAGGGTTCGGGCTAGGGTTAGGGTTAGGGGACGGGGATGGTTTAGGGTCTGGGGAGGGTACGACAACGCTTTAGGGGGAGCGTACGTGTGAGGGCGCGGGTTAGTGATAGCGTACGGGTTAGGATTAGGGGACGGGTGAGGGTCAGGCTTCGGGGAAGGGTTAGGGTTAGGGTTCGGGCTAGGGTTAGGTTTAGGGGACGGGGACGGATTAGGGTTCGGGGAGGGTACGACAACGCTTTAGGGGGAGCGTACGTGTGAGGGCGCGGGTTAGTGTTAGCGTACGGGTTAGGATTAGGGGACGGGTGTGGGTCAGGCTTCGGGGAAGGTTTAGGGTTAGGTTTCGGGCTAGGGTTAAGGTTAGGGGACGGGGACGGTTTAGGGTCCAGGGGAGGGTACGACAACGCTTTAGGGGGAGCGTAGGTGTGAGGGCACGGGTTAGTGTTAGCGTACGGGTTAGGATTACGGGACGGGTGAGGGTCAGGCTTCGGGGAAGGGCTAGGGTTAGGGTTCGGGCTAGGGTTAGGGTTAGGGGACGGGGACGGTTTAGGGTCCAGGGGAGGGTACGACAACGCTTTAGGGGGAGCGTAGGTGTGAGGGCGCGGGTTAGTGTTAGCGTACGGGTTAGGACTATGGGACGGGTGAGGGTCAGGCTTCGGAGAAGGGTTAGGGTTAGGGTTCGGGCTAGGGTTAGGGTTAGGGGTTGGGGACGGTTTAGGGTCCAGGGGAGGGTACGACAACGCTTTAGGGGGAGCGTACGTGTGAGGGCGTGGGTTAGTGTTAGCGTACGGGTTAGGATTAGGGGACGGGTGAGGGTCAGTCTTCGGGGAAGGGTTAGGGTTAGGGTTCGGGCTAGGGTTAGGGTTAGGGGATGGGGACGGTTTAGGGTCCAGGGGAGGGTACGACAATGCTTTAGGGGGAGCGTACGTGTGAGGGCGCAGGTTAGTGTTAGCGTACGGGTTAGGATTAGGGGACGGGTGAGGGTCAGTCTTCGGGGAAGGGTTAGGGTTAGGGTTCGTGCTAGGGTTAGGGTTAGCGGACGGGGACGGTTTAGGGTCCAGGGGAGGGTACGACAACGCTTTAGGGGGAGCGTACGTGTGAGGGCGCGGGTTAGTGTTAGCGTACGGGTTAGGATTAGGGGATGGGTGAGGGTCAGGCTTCGGGGAAGGCTTAGGGTTAGGGTTCGGGCTAGGGTTAGGGTTAGGGAACGGGGACGGTTTAGGGTCCAGGGGAGGGTACGACAACGCTTTAGGGGGAGCGTACGTGTGAGGGCGTGGGTTAGTGTTAGCGTATGGGTTAGGATTAGGGGACGGGTGAGGGTCAGGCTTCGGGGAAGGGTTAGGGTTAGGGTACGTGCTAGGGTTAGGGTTAGGGGACGGGGACGGTTTAGGGTCCAGGGGAGGGTACGACAACGCTTTAGGGGGAGCGTACGTGTGAGGGCGCGGGTTAGTGTTAGCGTACGGGTTAGGATTAGGGGACGGGTGAGGGTCAGGCTTCGGGGAAGGGTTAGGGTTAGAGTTCGTGCTAGGGTTAGGGTTAGGGGACGGGGAAGATTTAGGGTCCAGAGGAGGGTACGACAACGCTTTAGGGGGAGCGTACGTGTGAGGGCGCGGTTTAGTGTTAGCGTACGGGTTAGGATTAGGGGACGGGTGAGGGTCAGGCTTCGGGGAAGGGTTAGGGTTAGGGTACGGGCTAGGGTTAGGGTTAGGGGACGGGGACGGTTTAGGGTCCATGTGAGGGTACGACAACGCTTTAGGGGGAGCGTACGTGAGAGGGCGCGGGTTAGTGTTAGCGTAAGGGTTAGGATTAGGGGACGGGTGAAGGTCAGGCTTCAGGGAAGCGTTAGGGTTAGGGTTCGGGCTAGGGTTAGGGTTAGGGGACGGGGACGGTTTAGGGTCCAGGGGAGGGTACGACAACGCTTTAGGGGGAGCGTACGTGTGAGGGCGCGGGTTAGTGTTAGCGTACGGGTTAGGATTAGGGGACGGGTGAGGGTCAGGCTTCGGGGAAGGCTTAGGGTTAGGGTTCGGGCTAGGGTTAGTGTTAGGGGACGGGGACGGTTTAGGGTCCAGGGGAGGGTACGACAACGCTTTAGGGGGAGCGTACGTGTGAGGGCGCGGGTTAGTGTTAGCGTACGGGTTAGGATTAGGGGACGGGTGAGGGTCAGGCTCTGGGGAAGGTTTAGGGTTAGGGTTCAGGCTAGGGTTAGGGGACGGGGACGGTTTAGGGTCCAGGTGAGGGTACGACAACGCTTTAAGGGGAGCGTAGGTGTGAGGGCGCGGGTTAGTGTTAGCGTACGGGTTAGGATTAGGGGACGGGTGAGGGTCAGGCTTCGGGGAAGGGTTAGGGTTAGGGTTCGGGCTAGGGTTAGGGTTAGGGTACGGGGACGGTTTAGGGTCCAGGTGAGGGGATGACAACGCTTTAGGGGGAGCGTACGTGTGAGGGCGCGGGTTAGTGTTAGCGTACGGGTTAGGATTACGGGACGGGTGAGGGTCAGGCTTCGGGGAAGGGTTAGGGTTAGGGTTCGGGCTAGGGTTAGGGTTAGGGGACGGGGACGGTTTAGGGTCCAGGGGAGGGTACGACAACGCTTTAGGGGGAGCGTACGTGTGAGGGCGCGGGTTAGTGTTAGCGTACGGGTTAGGATTAGGGGACGGGTGAGGGTCAGGCTCTGGGGAAGGGTTAGGGTTAGGGTTCGGGCTAGGGTTAGGTTTAGGGGATGGGAACGGTTTAGGGTCCAGGTGAGGGTACGACAACGCTTTAGGGGGAGTGTACGTGTGAGGGCGCGGGTTAGTGATAGCATACGGGTTAGGATTAGGGGACGGGTGAGGGTCAGGCTTCGGGGAAGGGTTAGGGTTAGGGTTCGGGCTAGGGTTAGGGTTAGGGGACGGGGACGGTTTAGGGTCCAGGGGAGGCTACGACAACGCTTTAGGGGGAGCGTAGGTGTGAGGGCGTGGGTTAGTGTTAGCGTACGGGTTAGGTTTACGGGACGGGTGAGGGTCAGGCTTCGGGGAAGGGCTAGGGTTAGGGCTCGGGCTAGGGTTAGGGTTAGGGGACGGGGACGGTTTAGGGTCCAGGGGAGGGTACGACAACGCTTTAGGGGGAGCGTACGTGTGAGGGCGCGGGTTAGTGTTAGCGTACGTGTTAGGACTATGGGACGGGTGAGGGTCAGGCTTCGGGGAAGGGTTAGGGCTTACGGTTCGGGCTAGGGTTAGGGTTAGGGGACGGGGACGGTTTAGGGTCCAGGGGAGGGTACGACAACGCTTTAGGGGGAGCGTTCGTGTGAGGGCACGGGTTAGTGTTAGCGTACGGGTTAGGATTAGGGGACGGGTGAGGGTCAGGCTTCGGGGAAGTGTTAGGGTTAGGGTTCGGGCTAGGGTTAGGGTTAGGCGACGGGGACGGTTTAGGGTCCAGGGGAGGGTACGACAACGCTTTAGGGAGAGCGTACGTGTGAGGGCGCGGGTTAGTGTTAGCGTACGCGTTAGGACTATGGGACGGGTGAGGGTCAGGCTTCGGGGAAGGGTTAGGGCTTACGGTTCGGGCTAGGGTTAGCGTTAGGGGACGGGGACGGTTTAGGGTCCAGGGGAGGGTACGACAACGCTTTAGGGGGAGCGTTCGTGTGAGGGCACGGGTTAGTGTTAGCGTACGGTTTAGGATTAGCGGACGGGTGAGGGTCAGGCTTCGGGGAAGTCTTAGGGTTAGGGATCGGGCTAGGGTTAGGGTTAGGCGACGGGGACGGTTTAGGGTCCAGAGGAGGGTACGACAACGCTTTAGGGGGAGCGTACGTGTGAGGGCGCGGGTTAGTGTTAGCGTACGGGTTAGGATTAGGGGACGGGTGAGGGTCAGGCTTCGGGGAAGGGTTAGGGTTAGGGTTCGTGCTAGGGTTAGGGTTAGGGGACGGGGACGGTTTAGGGTCCAGGGGAGGGTACGACAACGCTTTAGGGGGAGCGTACGTGTGAGGGCGCGGGTTAGTGTTAGCGTACGGGTTAGGATTAGGGGACGGGTGAGGGTCAGGCTTCGGGGAAGGGTTAGGGTTAGGGTTCGTGCTAGGGTTAGGGTTAGGGGACGGGGACGGTTTAGGGTCCAGGGGAGGGTACGACAACGCTTTAGGGGGAGCGTACGTGTGAGGGCGCGGTTTAGTGTTAGCGTACGGGTTAGGATTAGGGGACGGGTGAGGGTCAGGCATCGGGGAAGGGTTAGGGTTAGGGTTCGTGCTAGGGTTAGGGTTAGGGGACGGGGACGGTTTAGGGTCCATGTGAGGGTACGACAACGCTTTAGGGGGAGCTTACGTGTGAGGGCACGGGTTAGTGTTAGCGTACGGTTTAGGATTATGGGTCGGGTGAGTGTCAGGCTTCAGGGAAGTGTTAGGGTTAGGGTACAGGCTAGGGTTAGGGATAGGGGACGGGGACGGTTTAGGGTCCATGTGAGGGTACGACAACGCTTTAGGGGGAGCGTACGTGTGAGGGCGCGGGTTAGTGTTAGCGTACGGGTTAGGATTAGGGGACGGGTGAGGGTCAGGCTTCGGGGAAGGGTTAGGGTTAGGGTTCGGGCTAGGGTTAGGGTTAGGGGACGGGGATGGTTTTGGGTCTGGGGAGTGTACGAAAACGCTTTAGGGGGAGCGTACGTGTGAGGGCGCGGGTTAGTGATAGCGTACGGGTTAGGATTAGGGGACGGGTGAGGGTCAGGCTTCGGGGAAGGGTTAGGGTTAGGGTTCGGGCTAGGGTTAGGCTTAGGGGACGGGGACGGATTAGGGTCCGGGGAGGGTACGACAACGCTTTAGGGGGAGCGTACGTGTGAGGGCGCGGGTTAGTGTTAGCGTACGGGTTAGGATTAGGGGACGGGTGTGGGTCAGGCTTCGGGGAAGGTTTAGGGTTAGGTTTCGGGCTAGGGTTAGGGTTAGGGGACGGGGACGGTTTAGGGTCCAGGGGAGTGTACGACAACGCTTTAGGGGGAGCGTAGGTGTGAGGGCGCGGGTTAGTGTTAGCGTACGGGTTAGGACTATGGGACGGGTGAGGGTCAGGCTTCGGAGAAGGGTTAGGGTTAGGGTTCGGGCTAGGGTTAGGGTTAGGGGATGGGGACGGTTTAGGGTCCAGGGGAGGGTACGACAACGCTTTAGGGGGAGCGTACGTGTGAGGGCGTGGGTTAGTGTTAGCGTACGGGTTAGGATTAGGGGACGGGTGAGGGTCAGTCTTCGGGGAAGGGTTAGGGTTAGGGTTCGGGCTAGGGTTAGGGTTAGGGGATGGGGACGGTTTAGGGTCCAGGGGAGGGTACGACAACGCTTTAGGGGGAGCGTACGTGTGAGGGCGCAGGTTAGTGTTAGCGTACGGGTTAGGATTAGGGGACGGGTGAGGGTCAGTCTTCGGGGAAGGGTTAGGGTTAGGGTTCGTGCTAGGGTTAGGGTTAGGGGACGGGGACGGTTTAGGGTCCAGGGGAGGGTACGACAACGCTTTAGGGGGAGCGTACGTGTGAGGGCGCGGGTTAGTGTTAGCGTACGGGTTAGGATTAGGGGATGGGTGAAGGTCAGGCTTCGGGGAAGTCTTAGGGTTAGGGTTCGGGCTAGAATTAGGGTTAGGGAACGGGGACGGTTTAGGGTCCAGGGGAGGGTACGACAACGCTTTAGGTGGAGCGTACGTGTGAGGGCGCGGGTTAGTGTTAGCGTATGGGTTAGGATTAGGGGACGGGTGAGGGTCAGGCTTCGGGGAAGGGTTAGGGTTAGGGTACGTGCTAGGGTTAGGGTTAGGGGACGGGGACGGTTTAGGGTCCAGGGGAGGGTACGACAACGCTTTAGGGGGAGCGTACGTGTGAGGGCGCGGGTTAGTGTTAGCGTACGGGTTAGGATTAGGGGACGGGTGAGGGTCAGGCTTCGGGGAAGGGTTAGGGTTAGAGTTCGTGCTAGGGTTAGGGTTAGGGGACGGGGAAGGTTTAGGGTCCAGAGGAGGGTACGACAACGCTTTAGGGGGAGCGTACGTGTGAGGGCGCGGTTTAGTGTTAGCGTACGGGTTAGGATTAGGGGACGGGTGAGGGTCAGGCTTCGGGGAAGGGTTAGGGTTAGGGTACGGGCTAGGGTTAGGGTTAGGGGACGGGGACGGTTTAGGGTCCATGTGAGGGTACGACAACGCTTTAGGGGGAGCGTACGTGAGAGGGCGCGGGTTAGTGTTAGCGTAAGGGTTAGGATTAGGGCACGGGTGAGGGTCAGGCTTCAGGGAAGCGTTAGGGTTAGGGTTCGGGCTAGGGTTAGGGTTAGGGGACGGGGACGGTTTAGGGTCCAGGGGAGGGTACGACAACGCTTTAGGGGGAGCGTACGTGTGAGGGCGCGGGTTAGTGTTAGCGTACGGGTTAGGATTAGGGGACGGGTGAGGGTCAGGCTTCGGGGAAGGCTTAGGGTTAGGGTTCGGGCTAGGGTTAGGGTTAGGGGACGGGGACGGTTTAGGGTCCAGGGGAGGGTACGACAACGCTTTAGGGGGAGCGTACGTGTGAGGGCGCGGGTTAGTGTTAGCGTACGGGTTAGGATTAGGGGACGGGTGAGGGTCAGGCTCTGGGGAAGGTTTAGGGTTAGGGTTCAGGCTAGGGTTAGGGGACGGGGACGGTTTAGGGTCCAGGTGAGGGTACGACAACGCTTTAAGGGGAGCGTAGGTGTGAGGGCGCGGGTTAGTGTTAGCGTACGGGTTAGGATTAGGGGACGGGTGAGGGTCAGGCTTCGGGGAAGGGTTAGGGTTAGGGTTCGGGCTAGGGTTAGGGTTAGGGGACGGGGACTTTTTAGGGTTCAGGGGAGTGTACGACAACGCTTTAGGGGGAGCGTAGGTGTGAGGGCGCGGGTTAGTGTTAGCGTACGGGTTAGGATTAGGGGACGGGTGAGGGTCAGACTTCGGGGAAGGGTTAGGGTTAGGGCTAGGGTTAGGGTTAGGGTACGGGGACGGTTTAGGGTCCAGGTGAGGGGATGACAACGCTTTAGGGGGAGCGTACGTGTGAGGGCGCGGGTTAGTGTTAGCGTACGGGTTAGGATTACGGGACGGGTGAGGGTCAGGCTTCGGGGAAGGGTTAGGGTTAGGGTTCGGGCTAGGGTTAGGGTTAGGCGACGGGGACGGTTTAGGGTCCAGGGGAGGGTACGACAACGCTTTAGGGGGAGCGTACGTGTGAGGGCGCGGGTTAGTGTTAGCGTACGGGTTAGGATTAGGGGACGGGTGAGGGTCAGGCTCTGGGGAAGGGTTAGGGTTAGGGTTCGGGCTAGGGTTAGGTTTAGGGGATGGGGACGGTTTAGGGTCCAGGTGAGGGTACGACAACGCTTTAGGGGGAGTGTACGTGTGAGGGCGCGGGTTAGTGTTAGCGTACGGGTTAGGATTAGGGGACGGGTGAGGGTCAGGCTTCGGGGAAGGGTTAGGGTTAGGGTTCGGGCTAGGGTTAGGGTTAGGGGACGGGGACGGTTTAGGGTCCAGGGGAGGGTACGACAACGCTTTAGGGGGAGCGTAGGTGTGAGGGCGTGGGTTAGTGTTAGCGTACGGGTTAGGATTACGGGACGGGTGAGGGTCAGGCTTCGGGGAAGGGCTAGGGTTAGGGCTCGGGCTAGGGTTAGGGTTAGGGGACGGGGACGGTTTAGGGTCCAGGGGAGGGTACGACAACGCTTTAGGGGGAGCGTAGGTGTGAGGGCGCGGGTTAGTGTTAGCGTACGTGTTAGGACTATGGGACGGGTGAGGGTCAGGCTTCGGGGAAGGGTTAGGGCTTACGGTTCGGGCTAGGGTTAGGGTTAGGGGACGGGGACGGTTTAGGGTCCAGGGGAGGGTACGACAACGCTTTAGGGGGAGCGTACGTGTGAGGGCCTGGGTTAGTGTTAGCGTACGGGTCAGGATTAGGGGACGGGTGAGGGTCATGCTTCGGGGAAGGGTTAGGGTTAGGGATCGGGCTAGGGTTAGGCTTAGGGGACGGGGACGGTTTAGGCTCCAGGGGAGGGAACGACAACGCTTTAGGGGGAGCGTAGGTGTGAGGGCGTGGGTTAGTGTTACCGTACGGGTTAGGATTAGGGGACGGGTGGGGGTCAGGCTTCGGGGAAGTGTTAGGGTTAGGGTTCGTGCTAGGGTTAGGGTTAGGGGACGGGGACGGTTTAGGGTCCAGGGGAGGGTACGACAACGCTTTAGGGGGAGCGTAGGTGTGAGGGCGAGGGTTAGTGTTAGCGTACGGGTTAGGATTAGGGGACGGGTGAGGGTCAGACTTCGGGGAAGGGTTAGGGTTAGGGTTCGGGCTAGGGTTAGGGTGAGGGTACGGGGACGGTTTAGGGTCCAGGTGAGGGGATGACAACGCTTTAGGGGGAGCGTACGTGTGAGGGCGCGGGTTAGTGTTAGCGTACGGGTTAGGATTACGGGACGGGTGAGGGTCAGGCTTCGGGGAAGGGTTAGGGTTAGGGTTCGGGCTAGGGTTAGGGTTAGGGGACGGGGACTTTTTAGGGTTCAGGGGAGTGTACGACAACGCTTTAGGGGGAGCGTAGGTGTGAGGGCGCGGGTTAGTGTTAGCGTACGGTTTAGGATTAGGGGACGGGTGAGGGTCAGACTTCGGGGAAGGGTTAGGGTTAGGGTTCGGGCTAGGGTTAGGGTTAGGGTACGGGGACGGTTTAGGGTCCAGGTGAGGGGATGACAACGCTTTAGGGGGAGCGTACGTGTGAGGGCGCGGGTTAGTGTTAGCGTACGGGTTAGGATTACGGCACGGGTGAGGGTCAGGCTTCGGGGAAGGGTTAGGGTTAGGGTTCGGGCTAGGGTTAGGGTTAGGGGACGGGGACGGTTTAGGGTCCAGGGGAGGGTACGACAACGCTTTAGGGGGAGCGTACGTGTGAGGGCGCGGGTTAGTGTTAGCGTACGGGTTAGGATTAGGGGACGGGTGAGGGTCAGGCTCTGGGGAAGTGTTAGGGTTAGGGTTCGGGCTAGGGTTAGGTTTAGGGGATGGGGACGGTTTAGGGTCCAGGTGAGGGTACGACAACGCTTTAGGGGGAGTGTACGTGTGAGGGCGCGGGTTAGTGTTAGCGTACGGGTTAGGATTAGGGGACGGGTGAGGGTCAGGCTTCGGGGAAGGGTTAGGGTTAGGGTTCGGGCTAGGGTTAGGGTTAGGGGACGGGGACGGTTTAGGGTCAAGGGGAGGGTACGACAACGCTTTAGGGGGAGCGTAGGTGTGAGGGCGTGGGTTAGTGTTAGCGTATGGGTTAGGATTACGGGACGGGTGAGGGTCAGGCTTCGGGGAAGGGCTAGGGTTAGGGCTCGGGCTAGGGTTAGGGTTAGGGGACGGGGACGGTTTAGGGTCCAGGGGAGGGTACGACAACGCTTTAGGGGGAGCGTAGGTGTGAGGGCGCGGGTTAGTGTTAGCGTACGTGTTAGGACTATGGGACGGGTGAGGGTCAGGCTTCGGGGAAGGGTTAGGGCTTACGGTTCGGGCTAGGGTTAGGGTTAGGGGACGGGGACGGTTTAGGGTCCAGGGGAGGGTACGACAACGCTTTAGGGGGAGCGTTCGTGTGAGGGCACGGGTTAGTGTTAGCGTACGGGTTAGGATTAGGGGACGGGTGAGGGTCAGGCTTCGGGGAAGTCTTAGGGTTAGGGTTCGGGCTAGGGTTAGGGTTAGGCGACGGGGACGGTTTAGGGTCCAGGGGAGGGTACGACAACGCTTTAAGGGGAGCGTACGTGTGAGTGCGTGGGTTAGTGTCAGCGTACGGGTTAGGATTAGGGGACGGGTGAGGGTCAGGCTTTGGGGAAGTGTTAGGGTTAGGGTTCGGGCTAGGGTTAGGGTTAGTGGACGGGGACGGTTTAGGGTCCAGGGGAGGGTACGACAACGCTTTAGGGGGAGCGTACGTGTGAGGGCGTGGGTTAGTGTTAGCGTACGGGTTAGGATTAAGGGACGGGTGAGGGTCAGGCTTCGGGGAAGGGTTAGGGTTAGGGTTCGGGCTAGGGTTAGGGTTAGGGGACGGGGACGGTTCAGGGTCCAGGGGAGGGTACGACAACGCTTTAGGGGGAGCGTACGTGTGAGGGCCTGGGTTAGTGTTAACGTACGGGTCAGGATTAGGGGACGGGTGAGGGTCATGCTTCGGGGAAGGGTTAGGGTTAGGGATCGGGCTAGGGTTAGGCTTAGGGGACGGGGACGGTTTAGGCTCCAGGGGAGGGAACGACAACGCTTTAGGGCGAGCGTACGTGTGAGGGCGCGGGTTAGTGTTACCGTACGGGTTAGGATTAGGGGACGGGTGGGGGTCAGGCTTCGGGGAAGGGTTAGGGTTAGGGTTCGTGCTAGGGTTAGGGTTAGGGGACGGGGACGGTTTAGGGTCCAGGGGAGGGTACGACAACGCTTTAGGGGGAGCGTACGTGTGAGGGCGTGGGTTAGTGTTACCGTAAGGGTTAGGATTAGGGGACGGGTGAGGGTCAGGTTTCGGGGAAGGGCTAGGGTTAGGGTTCGGGCTAGGGTTAGGGTTAGGGGACGGGGACGGTTTAGGGTCCAGGGGAGGGTACGACAACGTTTTAGGGGGAGCGTACGTGTGAGGGCGCGGGTTAGTGTTAGCGTACGCGTTACGATTAGGGGACGGGTGAGGGTCAGGCTTCGGGGAAGGGTTAGGGTTAGGGTTCGTGCTAGGGTTAGGGTTAGGGACGGGGACGGTTTAGGGTCCAGGGGAGGGTACGACAACGCTTTAGGGGGAGCGTACGTGTGAGGGCGCGGTTTAGTGTTAGCGTACGGGTTAGGATTAGGGGACGGGTGAGGGTCAGGCTTCGGGGAAGGGTTAGGGTTAGGGTTCGTGCTAGGGTTAGGGTTAGGGGACGGGGACGGTTTAGGGTCCAGGGGAGGGTACGACAACGCTTTAGGGGGAGCGTACGTGTGAGGGCGCGGGTTAGTGTTAGCGTACGGGTTAGGATTAGGGGACGGGTGAGGGTCAGGCTTCGGGGAAGGGTTAGGGTTAGGGTTCGTGCTAGGGTTAGGGTTAGGGGACGGGGACGGTTTAGGGTCCAGGGGAGGGTACGACAACGCTTTAGGGGGAGCGTACGTGTGAGGGCGCGGTTTAGTGTTAGCGTACGGGTTAGGATTAGGGGACGGGTGAGGGTCAGGCTCTGGGGAAGGTTTAGGGTTAGGGTTCAGGCTAGGGTTAGGGGACGGGGACGGTTTAGGGTCCAGGTGAGGGTACGACAACGCTTTAAGGGGAGCGTAGGTGTGAGGGCGCGGGTTAGTGTTAGCGTACGGGTTAGGATTAGGGGACGGCTGAGGGTCAGGCTTCGGGGAAGGGTTAGGGTTAGGGTTCGGGCTAGGGTTAGGGTTAGGGGACGGGGACTTTTTAGGGTTCAGGGGAGTGTACGACAACGCTTTAGGGGGAGCGTAGGTGTGAGGGCGCGGGTTAGTGTTAGCGTACGGGTTAGGATTAGGGGACGGGTGAGGGTCAGACTTCGGGGAAGGGTTAGGGTTAGGTTTCGGGCTAGGGTTAAGGTTAGGGTACGGGGACGGTTTAGGGTCCAGGTGAGGGGATGACGACGCTTTAGGGGGAGCGTACGTGTGAGGGCGCGGGTTAGTGTTAGCGTACGGGTTAGGATTAGGGGACGGGTGAGGGTCAGGCTCTGGGGAAGGGTTAGGGTTAGGGTTCGGGCTAGGGTTAGGTTTAGGGGATGGGGACGGTTTAGGGTCCAGGTGAGGGTACGACAACGCTTTAGGGGGAGTGTACGTGTGAGGGCGCGGGTTAGTGTTAGCGTACGGGTTAGGATTAGGGGACGGGTGAGGGTCAGGCTTCGGGGAAGGGTTAGGGTTAGGGTTCGGGCTAGGGTTAGGGTTAGGGGACGGGGACGGTTTAGGGTCCAGGGGAGGGGATGACAACGCTTTAGGGGGAGCGTACGTGTGAGGGCGCGGGTTAGTGTTAGCGTACGGGTTAGGATTACGGCACGGGTGAGGGTCAGGCTTCGGGGAAGGGTTAGGGTTAGGGTTCGGGCTAGGGTTAGGGTTAGGGGACGGGGACGGTTTAGGGTCCAGGGGAGGGTACGACAACGCTTTAGGGGGAGCGTACGTGTGAGGGCGCGGGTTAGTGTTAGCGTACGGGTTAGGATTAGGGGACGGGTGAGGGTCAGGCTCTGGGGAAGGGTTAGGGTTAGGGTTCGGGCTAGGGTTAGGTTTAGGGGATGGGGACGGTTTAGGGTCCAGGTGAGGGTACGACAACGCTTTAGGGGGAGTGTACGTGTGAGGGCGCGGGTTAGTGTTAGCGTACGGGTTAGGATTAGGGGACGGGTGAGGGTCAGGCTTCGGGGAAGGGTTAGGGTTAGGGTTCGGGCTAGGGTTAGGGTTAGGGGACGGGGACGGTTTAGGGTCCAGGGGAGGGTACGACAACGCTTTAGGGGGAGCATAGGTGTGAGGGTGTGGGTTAGTGTTAGCGTATGGGTTAGGATTACGGGACGGGTGAGGGTCAGGCTTCGGGGAAGGGCTAGGGTTAGGGCTCGGGCTAGGGTTAGGGTTAGGGGACGGGGACGGTTTAGGGTCCAGGGGAGGGTACGACAACGCTTTAGGGGGAGCGTAGGTGTGAGGGCGCGGGTTAGTGTTAGCGTACGTGTTAGGACTATGGGACGGGTGAGGGTCAGGCTTCGGGGAAGGGTTAGGGCTTACGGTTCGGGCTAGGGTTAGGGTTAGGGGACGGGGACGGTTTAGGGTCCAGGGGAGGGTACGACAACGCTTTAGGGGGAGCGTAGGTGTGAGGGCGCGGGTTAGTGTTAGCGTACGTGTTAGGACTATGGGACGGGTGAGGGTCAGGCTTCGGGGAAGGGTTAGGGCTTATGGTTCGGGCTAGTGTTAGGGTTAGGGGACGGGGACGGTTTAGGGTCCAGGGGAGGGTACGACAACGCTTTAGGGGGAGCGTTCGTGTGAGGGCACGGGTTAGTGTTAGCGTACGGGTTAGGATTAGGGGACGGGTGAGGGTCAGGCTTCGGGGAAGTCTTAGGGTTAGGGTTCGGGCTAGGGTTAGGGTTAGGCGACGGGGACGGTTTAGGGTCCAGGGGAGGGTACGACAACGCTTTAAGGGGAGCGTACGTGTGAGGGCGTGGGTTAGTGTCAGCGTAAGGGTTAGGATTAGGGGACGGGTGAGGGTCAGGCTTTGGGGAAGTGTTAGGGTTAGGGTTCGGGCTAGGGTTAGGGTTAGTGGACGGGGACGGTTTAGGGTCCAGGGGAGGGTACGACAACGCTTTAGGGGGAGCGTACGTGTGAGGGCGCGGGTTAGTGTTAGCGTACGGGTTAGGATTAAGGGACGGGTGAGGGTCAGGCTTCGGGGAAGGGTTAGGGTTAGGGTTCGGGCTAGGGTTAGGGTTAGGGGACGGGGACGGTTTAGGGTCCAGGGGAGGGTACGACAACGCTTTAGGGGGAGCGTACGTGTGAGGGCCTGGGTTAGTGTTAGCGTACGGGTCAGGATTAGTTGACGGGTGAGGGTCATGCTTCGGGGAAGGGTTAGGGTTAGGGTTCAGGCTAGGGTTAGGGGACGGGGACGGTTTAGGGTCCAGGTGAGGGTACGACAACGCTTTAAGGGGAGCGTACGTGTGAGGGCGCGGGTTAGTGTTAGCGTACGGGTTAGGATTACGGGACGGGTGAGGGTCAGGCTTCGGGGAAGGGTTAGGGTTAGGGTTCGGGCTAGTGTTAGGGTTAGGGGACGGGGACGGTTTAGGGTCCAGGGGAGGGTACGACAACGCTTTAGGGGGAGCGTACGTGTGAGGGCGCGGGTTAGTGTTAGCGTACCGGTTAGGATTAGGGGACGGGTGAGGGTCAGGCTCTGGGGAAGGGTTAGGGTTAGGGTTCGGGCTAGGGTTAGGTTTAGGGGATGGGGACGGTTTAGGGTCCAGGTGAGGGTACGACAACGCTTTAGGGGGAGTGTACATGTGAGGGCGCGGGTTAGTGTTAGCGTACGGGTTAGGATTACGGGACGGGTGAGGGTCAGGCTTCGGGGAAGGGCTAGGGTTAGGGCTCGGGCTAGGGTTAGGGTTAGGGGACGGGGACGGTTTAGGGTCCAGGGGAGGGTACGACAACGCTTTAGGGGGAGCGTAGGTGTGAGGGCGCGGGTTAGTGTTAGCGTACGTGTTAGGACTATGGGACGGGTGAGGGTCAGGCTTCGGGGAAGGGTTAGGGCTTATGGTTCGGGCTAGTGTTAGGGTTAGGGGACGGGGACGGTTTAGGGTCCAGGGGAGGGTACGACAACGCTTTAGGGGGAGCGTTCGTGTGAGGGCACGGGTTAGTGTTAGCGTACGGGTTAGGATTAGGGGACGGGTGAGGGTCAGGCTTCGGGGAAGTCTTAGGGTTAGGGTTCGGGCTAGGGTTAGGGTTAGGCGACGGGGACGGTTTAGGGTCCAGGGGAGGGTACGACAACGCTTAAAGGGGAGCGTACGTGTGAGGGCGTGGGTTAGTGTCAGCGTAAGGGTTAGGATTAGGGGACGGGTGAGGGTCAGGCTTTGGGGAAGTGTTAGGGTTAGGGTTCGGGCTAGGGTTAGGGTTAGTGGACGGGGACGGTTTAGGGTCCAGGGGAGGGTACGACAACGCTTTAGGGGGAGCGTACGTGTGAGGGCGCGGGTTAGTGTTAGCGTACGGGTTAGGATTAAGGGACGGGTGAGGGTCAGGCTTCGGGGAAGGGTTAGGGTTAGGGTTCGGGCTAGGGTTAGGGTTAGGGGACGGGGACGGTTTAGGGTCCAGGGGAGGGTACGACAACGCTTTAGGGGGAGCGTACGTGTGAGGGCCTGGGTTAGTGTTAGCGTACGGGTCAGGATTAGTTGACGGGTGAGGGTCATGCTTCGGGGAAGGGATAGGGTTAGGGATCGGGCTAGGGTTAGGCTTAGGGGACGGGGACGGTTTAGGCTCCAGGGGAGGGAACGACAACGCTTTAGGGAGAGCGTACGTGTGAGGGCGCGGGTTAGTGTTACCGTACGGGTTAGGATTAGGGGACGGGTGGGGGTCAGGCTTCGGGGAAGGGTTAGGGTTAGGGTTCGTGCTAGGGTTAGGGTTAGGGGACGGGGACGGTTTAGGGTCCAGGGGAGGGTACGACAACGCTTTAGGGGGAGCGTACGTGTGAGGGCACGGGTTAGTGTTAGCGTACGGGTTAGGATTAGGGGACGGGTGAGGGTCAGGCTTCGGGGAAGGGTTAGGGTTAGGGTTCGGGCTAGGGTTAGGGTTAGGGGACGGGGACTTTTTAGGGTTCAGGGGAGTGTACGACAACGCTTTAGGGGGAGCGTAGGTGTGAGGGCGCGGGTTAGTGTTAGCGTACGGGTTAGGATTAGGGGACGGGTGAGGGTCAGACTTCGGGGAAGTGTTAGGGTTAGGGTTCGGGCTAGGGTTAGGGTTAGGGTACGGGGACGGTTTAGGGTCCAGGTGAGGGGATGACAACGCTTTAGGGGGAGCGTACGTGTGAGGGCGCGGGTTAGTGTTAGCGTACGGGTTAGGATTACGGGACGGGTGAGGGTCAGGCTTCGGGGAAGGGTTAGGGTTAGGGTTCGGGCTAGGGTTAGGGTTAGGGGACGGGGACGGTTTAGGGTACAGGGGAGGGTACGACAACGCTTTAGGGGGAGCGTACGTGTGAGGGCGCGGGTTAGTGTTAGCGTACGGGTTAGGATTAGGGGACGGGTGAGGGTCAGGCTCTGGGGAAGGGTTAGGGTTAGGGTTCGGGCTAGGGTTAGGTTTAGGGGATGGGGACGGTTTAGGGTCCAGGTGAGGGTATGACAACGCTTTAGGGGGAGCGTACGTGTGAGGGCGCGGGTTAGTGTTAGCGTACGGGTTAGGATTAGGGGACGGGTGAGGGTCAGGCTTCGGGGAAGGGTTAGGGTTAGGGTTCGGGCTAGGGTTAGGGTTAGGGGACGGGGACGGTTTAGGGTCCAGGGGAGGGTACGACAACGCTTTAGGGGGAGCGTAGGTGTGAGGGCGTGGGTTAGTGTTAGCGTACGGGTTAGGATTACAGGACGGGTGAGGGTCAGGCTTCGGGGAAGGGCTAGGGTTAGGGCTCGGGCTAGGGTTAGGGTTAGGGGACGGGGACGGTTTAGGGTCCAGGGGAGGGTACGACAACGCTTTAGGGGGAGCGTAGGTGTGAGGGCGTGGGTTAGTGTTAGCGTAC
Source organism: Delphinus delphis (assembly GCF_949987515.2). Classification (NCBI taxonomy): domain Eukaryota; kingdom Metazoa; phylum Chordata; class Mammalia; order Artiodactyla; family Delphinidae; genus Delphinus; species Delphinus delphis. Next base: position 1,550,582 of record NW_027192670.1, on the reverse strand, counting down.
GTGTTAGGACTATGGGACGGGTGAGGGTCAGGCTTCGGGGAAGGGTTAGGGCTTACGGTTCGGGCTAGGGTTACGGTTAGGGGACGGGGACGGTTTAGGGTCCAGGGGAGGGTACGACAACGCTTTAGGGGGAGCGTTCGTGTGAGGGCACGGGTTAGTGTTAGCGTACGGGTTAGGATTAGGGGACGGGTGAGGGTCAGGCTTCGGGGAAGTCTTAGGGTTAGGGTTCGGGCTAGGGTTAGGGTTAGGCGACGGGGACGGTTTAGGGTCCAGGGGAGGGTACGACAACGCTTTAGGGGGAGCGTTCGTGTGAGGGCACGGGTTAGTGTTAGCGTACGGGTTAGGATTAGGGGACGGGTGAGGGTCAGGCTTCGGGGAAGGCTTAGGGTTAGGGTTCGGGCTAGGGTTAGGGTTAGGGGACGGGGACGGTTTAGGGTCCAGGGGAGGGTACGACAACGCTTTAGGGGGAGCGTACGTGTGAGGGCGCGGGTTAGTGTTAGCGTACGGGTTAGGATTAGGGGACGGGTGAGGGTCAGGCTCTGGGGAAGGTTTAGGGTTAGGGTTCAGGCTAGGGTTAGGGGACGGGGACGGTTTAGGGTCCAGGTGAGGGTACGACAACGCTTTAAGGGGAGCGTAGGTGTGAGGGCGCGGGTTAGTGTTAGCGTACGGGTTAGGATTAGGGGACGGGTGAGGGTCAGGCTTCGGGGAAGGGTTAGGGTTAGGGTTCGGGCTAGGGTTAGGGTTAGGGGACGGGGACTTTTTAGGGTTCAGGGGAGTGTACGACAACGCTTTAGGGGGAGCGTAGGTGTGAGGGCGTGGGTTAGTGTTAGCGTACGGGTTAGGATTAGGGGACGGGTGAGGGTCAGACTTCGGGGAAGGGTTAGGGTTAGGGTTCGGGCTAGGGTTAGGGTTAGGGTACGGGGACGGTTTAGGGTCCAGGTGAGGGGATGACAACGCTTTAGGGGGAGCGTACGTGTGAGGGCGCGGGTTAGTGTTAGCGTACGGGTTAGGATTACGGGACGGGTGAGTGTCAGGCTTTGGGGAAGGGTTAGGGTTAGGGTTCGTGCTAGGGTTAGGGTTAGGGGACGGGGACGGTTTAGGGTCCAGGGGAGGGTACGACAACGCTTTAGGGGGAGCGTACGTGTGAGGGCGCGGGTTAGTGTTAGCGTACGGGTTAGGATTAGGGGACGGGTGAGGGTCAGGCTCTGGGGAAGGGTTAGGGTTAGGGTTCGGGCTAGGGTTAGGTTTAGGGGATGGGGACGTTTAGGGTCCAGGTGAGGGTACGACAACGCTTTAGGGGGAGTGTACGTGTGAGGGCGCGGGTTAGTGTTAGCGTACGGGTTAGGATTAGGGGACGGGTGAGGGTCAGGCTTCGGGGAAGGGTTAGGGTTAGGGTTCGGGCTAGGGTTAGGGTTAGGGGACGGGGACGGTTTAGGGTCCAGGGGAGGGTACGACAACGCTTTAGGGGGAGCGTAGGTGTGAGGGCGCGGGTTAGTGTTAGCGTAAGTGTTAGGATTAGGGGACGGGTGAGGGTCAGGCTTTGGGGAAGGGTTAGGGTTAGGGTTCATGCTAGGGTTAGGGTTAGGGGATGGGGACGGTTTAGGGTCCAGGGGAGGGTACGACAACACTTTAGGGGGAGCGTACATGTGAGGGCGCGGGTTAGTATTAGCGTACGGGTTAGGATTAGGGGACGGGTGAGGGTCAGTCTTCGGGGAAGGGTTAGGGTTAGGGTTCGTGCTAGGGTTAGGGTTAGGGGACGGGGACTGTTTAGGGTCCAGGGGAGGGTACGACAACGCTTTAGGGGGAGCGTACGTGTGAGGGCGCGGGTTAGTGTTAGCGTACGGGTTAGGATTAGGTGATGGGTGAGGGTCAGGCTTCGGGGAAGACTTAGGGTTAGGGTTCGGGCTAGGGTTAGGGTTAGGGGACGGGGACGGTTTAGGGTCCAGGGGAGGGTACGACAATGCTTTAAGGGGAGCGTAGGTGTGAGGGCGCGGGTTAGTGTTAGCGTACGGGTTAGGATTAGGGGACGGGTGAGGGTCAGGCTTCGGGGAAGGGTTAGGGTTAGGGTTCGGGCTAGGGTTAGGGTTAGGGGACGGGGACTTTTTAGGGTTCAGGGGAGTGTACGACAACGCTTTAGGGGGAGCGTAGGTGTGAGGGCGCGGGTTAGTGTTAGCGTACGGGTTAGGATTAGGGGACGGGTGAGGGTCAGACTTCGGGGAAGGGTTAGGGTTAGGGTTCGGGCTAGGGTTAGGGTTAGGGTACGGGGACGGTTTAGGGTCCAGGTGAGGGGATGACAACGCTTTAGGGGGAGCGTACGTGTGAGGGCGCGGGTTAGTGTTAGCGTACGGGTTAGGATTACGGGACGGGTGAGGGTCAGGCTTCGGGGAAGGGTTAGGGTTAGGGTTCGGGCTAGGGTTAGGGTTACGGGACGGGGACGGTTTAGGGTCCAGGGGAGGGTACGACAACGCTTTAGGGGGAGCGTACGTGTGAGCGCGCGGGTTAGTGTTAGCGTACGGGTTAGGATTAGGGGACGGGTGAGTGTCAGGCTCTGGGGAAGGGTTAGGGTTAGGGTTCGGGCTAGGGTTAGGGTTAGGGTACGGGGACGGTTTAGGGTCCAGGTGAGGGGATGACAACGCTTTAGGGGGAGCGTACGTGTGAGGGCGCGGGTTAGTGTTAGCGTACGGGTTAGGATTACGGGACGGGTGAGGGTCAGGTTTCGGGGAAGGGTTAGGGTTAGGGTTCGGGCTAGGGTTAGGGTTAGGGGACGGGGACTTTTTAGGGTTCAGGGGAGTGTACGACAACGCTTTAGGGGGAGCGTAGGTGTGAGGGCGCGGGTTAGTGTTAGCGTACGCGTTAGGATTAGGGGACGGGTGAGGGTCAGACTTCGGGGAAGGGTTAGGGTTAGGGTTCGGGCTAGGGTTAGGGTTAGGGGACGGGGACGGTTTAGGGTCCAGGGGAGGGTACGACAACGCTTTAGGGGGAGCGTACGTGTGAGGGCGCGGGTTAGCGTTAGCGTACGGGTTAGGATTAGGGGACGGGTGAGGGTCAGGCTCTGGGGAAGGGTTAGGGTTAGGGTTCGGGCTAGGGTTAGGTTTAGGGGATGGGGACGGTTTAATGTCCAGGTGAGGGTACGACAACGCTTTAGGGGGAGTGTACGTGTGAGGGCGCGGGTTAGTGTTAGCGTACGGGTTAGGATTAGGGGACGGGTGAGCGTCAGGCTTCGGGGAAGGGTTAGGGTTAGGGTTCGGGCTAGGGTTAGGGTTAGGGGACGGGGACGGTTTAGGGTCCAGGGGAGGGTACGACAACGCTTTAGGGGGAGCGTAGGTGTGAGGGCGTGGGTTAGTGTTAGCGTACGGGTTAGGATTACGGGACGGGTGAGGGTCAGGCTTCGGGGAAGTGCTAGGGTTAGGGCTCGGGCTAGGGTTAGGGTTAGGGGACGGGGACGGTTTAGGGTCCAGGGGAGGGTACGACAACGCTTTAGGGGTAGCGTAGGTGTGAGGGCGCGGGTTAGTGTTAGCGTACGTGTTAGGTCTATGGGACGGGTGAGGGTCAGGCTTCGGGGAAGGGTTAGGGCTTACGGTTCGGGCTAGGGTTAGGGTTAGGGGACGGGGACGGTTTAGGGTCCAGGTGAGGGTACGACAACGCTTTAAGGGGAGCGTAGGTGTGAGGGCGCGGGTTAGTGTTAGCGTACGGGTTAGGATTAGGGGACGGGTGAGGGTCAGGCTTCGGGGAAGGGTTAGGGTTAGGGTTCGGGCTAGGGTTAGGGTTAGGGGACGGGGACTTTTTAGGGTTCAGGGGAGTGTACGACAACGCTTTAGGGGGAGCGTAGGTGTGAGGGCACGGGTTAGTGTTAGCGTACGGGTTAGGATTAGGGGACGGGTGAGGGTCAGACTTCGGGGAAGGGCTAGGGTTAGGGCTCGGGCTAGGGTTAGGGTTAGGGGACGGGGACGGTTTAGGGTCCAGGGGAGGGTACGACAACGCTTTAGGGGGAGCGTAGGTGTGAGGGCGCGGGTTAGTGTTAGCGTACGTGTTAGGACTATGGGACGGGTGAGGGTCAGGCTTCGGGGAAGGGTTAGGGCTTACGGTTCGGGCTAGGGTTAGGGTTAGGGGACGGGGACGGTTTAGGGTCCAGGTGAGGGTACGACAACGCTTTAAGGGGAGCGTAGGTGTGAGGGCGCGGGTTAGTGTTAGCGTACGGGTTAGGATTAGGGGACGGGTGAGGGTCAGGCTTCGGGGAAGGGTTAGGGTTAGGGTTCGGGCTAGGGTTAGGGTTAGGGGACGGGGACTTTTTAGAGTTCAGGTGAGTGTACGACAACGCTTTAGGGGGAGCGTAGGTGTGAGGGCGCGGGTTAGTGTTAGCGTACGGGTTAGGATTAGGGGACGGGTGAGGGTCAGACTTCGGGGAAGTGTTAGGGTTAGGGTTCGGGCTAGGGTTAGGGTTAGGGTACGGGGACGGTTTAGGGTCCAGGTGAGGGGATGACAACGCTTTAGGGGGAGCGTACGTGTGAGGGCGCGGGTTAGTGTTAGCGTACGGGTTAGGATTACGGGACGGGTGAGTGTCAGGCTTCGGGGAAGGGTTAGGGTTAGGGTTCGGGTTAGGGTTAGGGTTAGGGGACGGGGACGGTTTAGGGTCCAGGGGATGGTACGACAACGCTTTAGGGGGAGCGTACGTGTGAGGGCGCGGGTTAGTGTTAGCGTACGGGTTAGGATTAGGGGACGGGTGAGGGTCAGGCTCTGGGGAAGGGTTAGGGTTAGGGTTCGGGCTAGGGTTAGGTTTAGGGGATGGGGACGGTTTAGGGTCCAGGTGAGGGTACGACAACGCTTTAGGGGGAGTGTACGTGTGAGGGCGCGGGTTAGTGTTAGCGTACGGGTTAGGATTAGGGGACGGGTGAGGGTCAGGCTTCGGGGAAGGGTTAGGGTTAGGGTTCGGGCTAGGGTTAGGGTTAGGGGACGGGGACGGTTTAGGATCCAGGGGAGGGTACGACAACGCTTTAGGGGGAGCGTAGGTGTGAGGGCGCGGGTTAGTGTTAGCGTAAGGGTTAGGATTAGGGGACGGGTGAGGGTCAGGCTTTGGGGAAGGGTTAGGGTTAGGGTTCAGGCTAGGGTTAGGGTTAGGGGATGGGGACGGTTTAGGGTCCAGGGGAGGGTACGACAACACTTTAGGGGGAGCGTACATGTGAGGGCGCGGGTTAGTATTAGCGTACGGGTTAGGATTAGGGGATGGTGAGGGTCAGTCTTCGGGGAAGGAATAGGGTTAGGGTTCGTGCTAGGGTTAGGGTTAGGGGACGGGGACTGTTTAGGGTCCAGGGGAGGGTACGACAACGCTTTAGGGGGAGCGTACGTGTGAGGGCGCGGGTTAGTGTTAGTGTACGGGTTAGGATTAGGGGATGGGTGAGGGTCAGGCTTCGGGGAAGACTTAGGGTTAGGGTTCGGGCTAGGGTTAGGGTTAGGGGACGGGGACGGTTTAGGGTCCAGGGGAGGGTACGACAGCGCTTTAGGGGGAGCGTACGTGTGAGTGCGCGGGTTGGTGTTAGCGTACGGGTTAGGATTAGGGGACGGGTGGGGGTCAGGCTTCGGGGAAGGGTTAGGGTTGGGTTCGTGTTAGGTTAGGGTTAGGGGACGGGCCGGTTTAGGGTCCAGGGGAGGGTATGACAACGCTTTAAGGGGAGCGTAGGTGTGAGGGCGCGGGTTAGTGTTAGCGTACGGGTTAGGATTAGGGGACGGGTGAGGGTCAGGCTTCGGGGAAGGGTTAGGGTTAGGGTTCGGGCTAGGGTTAGGGTTAGGGGACGGGGACTTTTTAGGGTTCAGGGGAGTATACGACAACGCTTTAGGGGGAGCGTAGGTGTGAGGGCGCGGGTTAGTGTTAGCGTACGGGTTAGGATTAGGGGACGGGTGAGGGTCAGACTTCGGGGAAGGGTTAGGGTTAGGGTTCGGGCTAGGGTTAGGGTTAGGGTACGGGGACGGTTTAGGGTCCAGGTGAGGGGATGACAACGCTTTAGGGGGAGCGTACGTGTGAGGGCGCGGGTTAGTGTTAGCGTACGGGTTAGGATTACGGGACGGGTGAGGGTCAGGCTTCGGGGAAGGGTTAGGGTTAGGGTTCGGGCTAGGGTTAGGGTTAGGGGACGGGGACTTTTTAGGGTTCACGGGAGTGTACGACAACGCTTTAGGGGGAGCGTAGGTGTGAGGGCGCGGGTTAGTGTTAACGTACGGGTTAGGATTAGGGGACGGGTGAGGGTCAGACTTCGGGGAAGGGTTAGGGTTAGGGTTCGGGCTAGGGTTAGGGTTAGGGTACGGGGACGGTTTAGGGTCCAGGTGAGGGGATGACAACGCTTTAGGGGGAGCGTACGTGTGAGGGCGCGGGTTAGTGTTAGCGTACGGGTTAGGATTACGGGACGGGTGAGGGTCAGGCTTCGGGGAAGGGTTAGGGTTAGGGTTCGGGCTAGGGTTAGGGTTAGGGGACGGGGACGGTTTAGGGTCCAGGGAAAGGTACGACAACGCTTTAGGGGGAGCGTACGTGTGAGGGCGCGGGTTAGTGTTAGCGTACGGGTTAGGATTAGGGGACGGGTGAGGGTCAGGCTCTGGGGAAGGGTTAGGGTTAGGGTTCGGGCTAGGGTTAGGTTTAGGGGATGGGGACGGTTTAATGTCCAGGTGAGGGTACGACAACGCTTTAGGGGGAGTGTACGTGTGAGGGCGCGGGTTAGTGTTAGCGTACGGGTTAGGATTAGGGGACGGGTGAGGGTCAGGCTTCGGGGAAGGTTTAGGGTTAGGGTTCGGGCTAGGGTTAGGGTTAGGGGACGGGGACGGTTTAGGGTCCAGGGGAGGGTACGACAACGCTTTAGGGGGAGCGTAGGTGTGAGGGCGTGGGTTAGTGTTAGCGTACGGGTTAGGATTACGGGACGGGTGAGGGTCAGGCTTCGGGGAAGGGTTAGGGCTTACGGTTCGGGCTAGGGTTAGGGTTAGGGGACGGGGACGGTTTAGGGTCCAGGAGAGGGTACGACAACGCTTTAAGGGGAGCGTAGGTGTGAGGGCGCGGGTTAGTGTTAGCGTACGGGTTAGGATTAGGGGACGGGTGAGGGTCAGGCTTCGGGGAAGGGTTAGGGTTAGGGTTCGGGCTAGGGTTAGGGTTAGGGGACGGGGACTTTTTAGGGTTCAGGGGAGTGTACGACAACGCTTTAGGGGGAGCGTAGGTGTGAGGGCACGGGTTAGTGTTAGCGTACGGGTTAGGATTAGGGGACGGGTGAGGGTCAGACTTCGGGGAAGGGCTAGGGTTAGTGCTCGGGCTAGGGTTAGGGTTAGGGGACGGGGACGGTTTAGGGTCCAGGGGAGGGTACGACAACGCTTTAGGGGGAGCGTAGGTGTGAGGGCGCGGGTTAGTGTTAGCGTACGTGTTAGGACTATGGGACGGGTGAGGGTCAGGCTTCGGGGAAGGGTTAGGGCTTACGGTTCGGGCTAGGGTTAGGGTTAGGGGACGCGGACGGTTTAGGGTCCAGGTGAGGGTACGACAACGCTTTAAGGGGAGCGTAGGTGTGAGGGCGCGGGTTAGTGTTAGCGTACGGGTTAGGATTACGGGACGGGTGAGTGTCAGGCTTCGGGGAAGGGTTAGGGTTAGGGTTCGGGCTAGGGTTAGGGTTAGGGGACGGGGACGGTTTAGGGTCCAGGGAATGGTACGACAACGCTTTAGGGGGAGCGTACGTGTGAGGGCGCGGGTTAGTGTTAGCGTACGGGTTAGGATTAGGGGACGGGTGAGGGTCAGGCTCTGGGGAAGGTTTAGGGTTAGGGTTCGGGCTAGGGTTAGGTTTAGGGGATGGGGACGGTTTAGGGTCCAGGTGAGGGTACGACAACGCTTTAGGGGGAGTGTACGTGTGAGGGCGCGGTTTAGTGTTAGCGTACGGGTTAGGATTAGGGGACGGGTGAGGGTCAGGCTTCGGGGAAGGGTTAGGGTTAGGGTTCGGGCTAGGGTTAGGGTTAGGGGACGGGGACGGTTTAGGGTCCAGGGGAGGGTACGACAACGCTTTAGGGGGAGCGTAGGTGTGAGGGCGCGGGTTAGTGTTAGCGTAAGGTTTAGGATTAGGGGACGGGTGAGGGTCAGGATTTGGGGAAGGGTTAGGGTTAGGGTTCAGGCTAGGGTTAGGGTTAGGGGATGGGGACGGTTTAGGGTCCAGGGGAGGGTACGACAACACTTTAGGGGGAGCGTACGTGTGAGGGCGCGGGTTAGTATTAGCGTACGGGTTAGGATTAGGGGACGGGTGAGGGTCAGTCTTCGGGGAAGGGTTAGGGTTAGGGTTCGTGCTAGGGTTAGGGTTAGGGGACGGGGACTGTTTAGGGTCCAGGGGAGGGTACGACAACGCTTTAGGGGGAGCGTACGTGTGAGGGCGCGGGTTAGTGTTAGTGTACGGGTTAGGATTAGGGGATGGGTGAGGGTCAGGCTTCGGGGAAGACTTAGGGTTAGGGTTCGGGCTAGGGTTAGGGTTAGGGGACGGGGACGGTTTAGGGTCCAGGGGAGTGTACGACAACGCTTTAGGGGGAGCGTACGTGTGAGTGCGCGGGTTGGTGTTAGCCTACAGGTTAGGATTAGGGGACGGGTGAGGGTCAGGCTTCGGGGAAGGGTTAGCGTTAGGGTACGGGCTAGGGTTAGGGATAGGGGACGGGGACGGTTTAGGGTCCAGGTGAGGGTACGACAATGCTTTAGGGGGAGCGTACGTGAGAGGGCGCGGGTTAGTGTTAGCGTACGGGTTAGGATTAGGGGACGGGTGAGGGTCAGGCTTCAGGGAAGGGTTAGGGTTAGGGTTCGGGCTAGGGTTAGGGTTAGGGGACGGGGACGGTTTAGGGTCCAGGGGAGGGTACGACAACGCTTTAGGGGGAGCGTACGTGTGAGGGCGCGGGTTAGTGTTAGCGTACGGGTTAGGATTAGGGGACGGGTGAGGGTCAGGCTTCGGGGAAGGGTTAGGGTTAGGGTTCGTGCTAGGGTTAGGGTTAGGGGACGGGGACGGTTTAGGGTCCAGGGGAGGGTACGACAACGCTTTAGGGGGAGCGTACGTGTGAGGGCGCGGGTTAGTGTTAGCGTACGGGTTAGGATTAGGGGACGGGTGAGGGTCAGGCTTCGGGGAAGGGTTAGGGTTAGGGTTCGTGCTAGGGTTAGGGTTAGGGGACGGGGACGGTTTAGGGTCCATGTGAGGGTACGACAACGCTTTAGGGGGAGCGTATGTGTGAGGGCACCGGTTAGTGTTAGCGTACGGTTTAGGATTATGGGACGGGTGAGGGTCAGGCTTCGGGGAAGTGTTAGGGTTAGGGTACGGGCTAGGGTTAGGGATAGGGTACGGGGGCGGTTTAGGGTCCATGTGAGGGTACGACAACGCTTTAGGGGGAGCGTACGTGTGAGGGCGCAGGTTAGTGTTAGCGTACGGGTTAGGATTAGGGGACGGGTGAGGGTCAGGCTCTGGGGAAGGTTTAGGGTTAGGGTTCAGGCTAGGGTTAGGGGACGGGGACGGTTTAGGGTCCAGGTGAGGGTACGACAACGCTTTAAGGGGAGCGTAGGTGTGAGGGCGCGGGTTAGTGTTACCGTACGGGTTAGGATTAGGGGACGGGTGGGGGTCAGGCTTCGGGGAAGTGTTAGGGTTAGGGTTCGTGCTAGGGTTAGGGTTAGGGGACGGGGACGGTTTAGGGTCCAGGGGAGGGTACGACAACGCTTTAGGGGGAGCGTACGTGTGAGGGCGTGGGTTAGTGTTACCGTACGGGTTACGATTAGGGGACGGGTGAGTGTCAGGTTTCGGGGAAGTGTTAGGGTTAGGGTTCGGGCTAGGGTTAGGGTTAGGGGACGGGGACGGTTTAGGGTCCAGGGGAGGGTACGACAACGTTTTAGGGGTAGCGTAGGTGTGAGGGCGCGGGTTAGTGTTAGCGTACGGGTTAGGATTAGGGGACGGGTGAGGGTCAGGCTCTGGGGAAGGTTTAGGGTTAGGGTTCAGGCTAGGGCTAGGGGACGGGGACGGTTTAGGGTCCATGTGAGGGTACGACAACGCTTTAGGGGGAGCGTACGTGAGAGGGCGCGGGTTAGTGTTAGCGTAAGGATTAGGATTAGGGGACGGGTGAGGGTCAGGCTTCAGGGAATCGTTAGGGTTAGGGTTCGTGCTAGGGTTAGGGTTAGGGGACGGGGACGGTTTAGGGTCCAGGTGAGGGTACGACAACGCTTTAGGGGGAGTGTACGTGTGAGGGCGCAGGTTAGTGTTAGCGTGCGGGTTAGGATTAGGGGACGGGTGAGGGTCAGGCTTCGGGGAAGTGTTAGGGTTAGGGTTCGGGCTAGGGTTAGGGTTAGGGGACGGGGACGGTTTAGGGTCCAGGGGAGGGTACGACAACGCTTTAGGGGGAGCGTACGTGTGAGGGCCTGGGTTAGTGTTAGCGTACGGGTCAGGATTAAGGGACGGGTGAGGGTCAGGCTTCGGGGAAGGGTTAGGGTTAGGGATCGGGCTAGGGTTAGGCTTAGGGGACGGGGACGGTTTAGGCTCCAGGGGAGGGAACGACAACGCTTTAGGGCGAGCGTACGTGTGAGGGCGCGGGTTAGTGTTACCGTACGGGTTAGGATTAGGGGACGGGTGGGGGTCAGGCTTCGGGGAAGGGTTAGGGTTAGGGTTCGTGCTAGGGTTAGGGTTAGGGGACGGGGACGGTTTAGGGTCCAGGGGAGGGTACGACAACGCTTTAGGGGGAGCGTACGTGTGAGGGCGTGGGTTAGTGTTACCGTACGGGTTAGGATTAGGGGACGGGTGAGGGTCAGGTTTCGGGGAAGTGTTAGGGTTAGGGTTCGGGCTAGGGTTAGGGTTAGGGGACGGGGACGGTTTAGGGTCCAGGGGAGGGTACGACAACGTTTTAAGGGGAGCGTACGTGTGAGGGCGCGGGTTAGTGTTAGCGTACGCGTTACGATTAGGGGACGGGTGAGGGTCAGGCTTTGGGGAAGGGTTAGGGTTAGGGTTCAGGCTAGGGTTAGGGTTAGGGGATGGGGACGGTTTAGGGTCCAGGGGAGGGTACGACAACACTTTAGGGGGAGCGTACGTGTGAGGGCGCGGGTTAGTATTAGCGTACGGGTTAGGATTAGGGGACGGGTGAGGGTCAGTCTTCGGGGAAGGGTTAGGGTTAGGGTTCGTGCTAGGGTTAGGGTTAGGGGACGGGGACTGTTTAGGGTCCAGGGGAGGGTACGACAACGCTTTAGGGGGAGCGTACGTGTGAGGGCGCGGGTTAGTGTTAGTGTACGGGTTAGGATTAGGGGATGGGTGAGGGTCAGGCTTCGGGGAAGACTTAGGGTTAGGGTTCGGGCTAGGGTTAGGGTTAGGGGACGGGGACGGTTTAGGGTCCAGGGGAGTGTACGACAACGCTTTAGGGGGAGCGTACGTGTGAGTGCGCGGGTTGGTGTTAGCCTACAGGTTAGGATTAGGGGACGGGTGAGGGTCAGGCTTCGGGGAAGGGTTAGCGTTAGGGTACGGGCTAGGGTTAGGGATAGGGGACGGGGACGGTTTAGGGTCCAGGTGAGGGTACGACAATGCTTTAGGGGGAGCGTACGTGAGAGGGCGCGGGTTAGTGTTAGCGTACGGGTTAGGATTAGGGGACGGGTGAGGGTCAGGCTTCAGGGAAGGGTTAGGGTTAGGGTTCGGGCTAGGGTTAGGGTTAGGGGACGGGGACGGTTTAGGGTCCAGGGGAGGGTACGACAACGCTTTAGGGGGAGCGTACGTGTGAGGGCGCGGGTTAGTGTTAGCGTACGGGTTAGGATTAGGGGACGGGTGAGGGTCAGGCTTCGGGGAAGGGTTAGGGTTAGGGTTCGTGCTAGGGTTAGGGTTAGGGGACGGGGACGGTGTAGGGTCCAGGGGAGGGTACGACAACGCTTTAGGGGGAGCGTACGTGTGAGGGCGCGGGTTAGTGTTAGCGTACGGGTTAGGATTAGGGGACGGGTGAGGGTCAGGCTTCGGGGAAGGGTTAGGGTTAGGGTTCGTGCTAGGGTTAGGGTTAGGGGACGGGGACGGTTTAGGGTCCATGTGAGGGTACGACAACGCTTTAGGGGGAGCGTATGTGTGAGGGCACCGGTTAGTGTTAGCGTACGGTTTAGGATTATGGGACGGGTGAGGGTCAGGCTTCGGGGAAGTGTTAGGGTTAGGGTACGGGCTAGGGTTAGGGATAGGGTACGGGGGCGGTTTAGGGTCCATGTGAGGGTACGACAACGCTTTAGGGGGAGCGTACGTGTGAGGGCGCGGGTTAGTGTTAGCGTACGGGTTAGGATTAGGGGACGGGTGAGGGTCAGGCTCTGGGGAAGGTTTAGGGTTAGGGTTCAGGCTAGGGTTAGGGGACGGGGACGGTTTAGGGTCCAGGGGAGGGTACGACAACGCTTTAAGGGGAGCGTAGGTGTGAGGGCGCGGGTTAGTGTTACCGTACGGGTTAGGATTAGGGGACGGGTGGGGGTCAGGCTTCGGGGAAGTGTTAGGGTTAGGGTTCGTGCTAGGGTTAGGGTTAGGGGACGGGGACGGTTTAGGGTCCAGGGGAGGGTACGACAACGCTTTAGGGGGAGCGTACGTGTGAGGGCGTGGGTTAGTGTTACCGTACGGGTTACGATTAGGGGACGGGTGAGTGTCAGGTTTCGGGGAAGTGTTAGGGTTAGGGTTCGGGCTAGGGTTAGGGTTAGGGGACGGGGACGGTTTAGGGTCCAGGGGAGGGTACGACAACGTTTTAGGGGGAGCGTAGGTGTGAGGGCGCGGGTTAGTGTTAGCGTACGGGTTAGGATTAGGGGACTGGTGAGGGTCAGGCTCTGGGGAAGCTTTAGGGTTAGGGTTCAGGCTAGGGCTAGGGGACGGGGACTGTTTAGGGTCCATGTGAGGATACGACAACGCTTTAGGGGGAGCGTACGTGAGAGGGCGCGGGTTAGTGTTAGCGTAAGGGTTAGGATTAGGGGACGGGTGAGGGTCAGGCTTCAGGGAATCGTTAGGGTTAGGGTTCGTGCTAGGGTTAGGGTTAGGGGACGGGGACGGTTTAGGGTCCAGGGGAGGGTACGACAACGCTTTAGGGGGAGCGTACGTGTGAGGGCGCGTGTTAGTGTTAGCGTACGGGTTAGGATTAGGGGACGGGTGAGGGTCAGGCTTCGGGGAAGGCTTACGGTTAGGGTTCGGGCTAGGGTTAGGGTTAGGGGACGGGGACGGTTTAGGGTCCAGGGGAGGGTACGACAACGCTTTAGGGGAAGCGTACGTGTGAGGGCGCGGGTTAGTGTTAGCGTACGGGTTAGGATTAGGGGACGGGTGAGGGTCAGGCTCTGGGGAAGGTTTAGGGTTAGGGTTCAGGCTAGGGTTAGGGGACGGGGACGGTTTAGGGTCCAGGTGAGGGTTAGGGTTAGGGGACGGGGACGGTTTAGGGTCCAGGGGAGGGTACGACAACGCTTTAAGGGGAGCGTAGGTGTGAGGGCGCGGGTTAGTGTTAGCGTACGGGTTAGGATTAGGGGACGGGTTAGGGTCAGGCTTCGGGGAAGGGTTAGGGTTAGGGTTCGGGCTAGGGTTAGGGTTAGGGGACGGGGACTTTTTAGGGTTCAGGGGAGTGTACGACAACGCTTTAGGGGGAGCGTAGGTGTGAGGGCGCGGGTTAGTGTTAGCGTACGGGTTAGGATTAGGGGACGGGTGAGGGTCAGACTTCGGGGAAGGGTTAGGGTTAGGGTTCGGGCTAGGGTTAGGGTTAGGGTACGGGGACGGTTTAGGGTCCAGGTGAGGGGATGACAACGCTTTAGGGGGAGCGTACGTGTGAGGGCGCGGGTTAGTGTTAGCGTACGGGTTAGGATTACGGGACGGGTGAGGGTCAGGCTTCGGGGAAGGGTTAGGGTTAGGGTTCGGGCTAGGGTTAGGGTTAGGGGACGGGGACGGTTTAGGGTCCAGGGGAGGGTACGACAACGCTTTAGGGGGAGCGTACGTGTGAGGGCGCGGGTTAGTGTTAGCGTACGGGTTAGGATTAGGGGACGGGTGAGGGTCAGGCTCTGGGGAAGGGTTAGGGTTAGGGTTCGGGCTAGGGTTAGGTTTAGGGGATGGGGACGGTTTAGGGTCCAGGTGAGGGTACGACAACGCTTTAGGGGGAGTGTACGTGTGAGGGCGCAGGTTAGTGTTAGCGTGCGGGTTAGGATTAGGGGACGGGTGAGGGTCAGGCTTCGGGGAAGTGTTAGGGTTAGGGTTCGGGCTAGGGTTAGGGTTAGGGGACGGGGACGGTTTAGGGTCCAGGGGAGGGTACGACAACGCTTTAGGGGGAGCGTACGTGTGAGGGCCTGGGTTAGTGTTAGCGTACGGGTCAGGATTAAGGGACGGGTGAGGGTCAGGCTTCGGGGAAGGGTTAGGGTTAGGGATCGGGCTAGGGTTAGGCTTAGGGGACGGGGACGGTTTAGGCTCCAGGGGAGGGAACGACAACGCTTTAGGGCGAGCGTACGTGTGAGGGCGCGGGTTAGTGTTACCGTACGGGTTAGGATTAGGGGACGGGTGGGGGTCAGGCTTCGGGGAAGGGTTAGGGTTAGGGTTCGTGCTAGGGTTAGGGTTAGGGGACGGGGACGGTTTAGGGTCCAGGGGAGGGTACGACAACGCTTTAGGGGGAGCGTACGTGTGAGGGCGTGGGTTAGTGTTACCGTACGGGTTAGGATTAGGGGACGGGTGAGGGTCAGGTTTCGGGGAAGTGTTAGGGTTAGGGTTCGGGCTAGGGTTAGGGTTAGGGGACGGGGACGGTTTAGGGTCCAGGGGAGGGTACGACAACGTTTTAAGGGGAGCGTACGTGTGAGGGCGCGGGTTAGTGTTAGCGTACGCGTTACGATTAGGGGACGGGTGAGTGTCAGGCTTCGGGGAAGGGTTAGGGTTAGGGTTCGTGCTAGGGTTAGGGTTAGGAGACGGGGACGCTTTAGGGTCCAGGGGAGGGTACGACAACGCTTTAGGGGGAGCGTACGTGTGAGGGCGCGGTTTAGTGTTAGCGTACGGGTTAGGATTAGGGGACGGGTGAGGGTCAGGCTTCGGGGAAGGGTTAGGGTTAGGGTTCGTGCTAGGGTTAGGGTTAGGGGACGGGGACGGTTTAGGGTCCAGGGGAGGGTACGACAACGCTTTAGGGGGAGCGTACGTGTGAGGGCGCGGGTTAGTGTTAGCGTACGGGTTAGGATTAGGGGACGGGTGAGGGTCAGGCTTCGGGGAAGGCTTAGGGTTAGGGTTCGTGCTAGGGTTAGGGTTAGGGGACGGGGACGGTTTAGGGTCCATGTGAGGGTACGACAACGCTTTAGGGGGAGCTTACGTGTGAGGGCACGGGTTAGTGTTAGCGTACGGTTTAGGAATATGGGTCGGGTGAGTGTCAGGCTTCGGGGAAGTGTTAGGGTTAGGGTACAGGCTAGGGTTAGGGATAGGGGACGGGGACGGTTTATGGTCCATGTGAGGGTACGACAACGCTTTAGGGGGAGCGTACGTGTGAGCGCGCGGGTTAGTGTTAGCGTACGGGTTAGGATTAGGGGACGGGTGAGGGTCAGGCTTCGGGGAAGGGTTAGGGTTAGGGTTCGGGCTAGGGTTAGGGTTAGGGGACGGGGATGGTTTAGGGTCTGGGGAGGGTACGACAACGCTTTAGGGGGAGCGTACGTGTGAGGGCGCGGGTTAGTGATAGCGTACGGGTTAGGATTAGGGGACGGGTGAGGGTCAGGCTTCGGGGAAGGGTTAGGGTTAGGGTTCGGGCTAGGGTTAGGTTTAGGGGACGGGGACGGTTTAGGGTCCGGGGAGGGTACGACAACGCTTTAGGGGGAGCGTACGTGTGAGGGCGCGGGTTAGTGTTAGCGTACGGGTTAGGATTAGGGGACGGGTGTGGGTCAGGCTTCGGGGAAGGTTTAGGGTTAGGTTTCGGGCTAGGGTTAGGGTTAGGGGACGGGGACGGTTTAGGGTCCAGGGGAGGGTACGACAACGCTTTAGGGGGAGCGTAGGTGTGAGGGCACAGGTTAGTGTTAGCGTACGGGTTAGGATTACGGGACGGGTGAGGGTCAGGCTTCGGGGAAGGGCTAGGGTTAGGGTTCGGGCTAGGGTTAGGGTTAGGGGACGGGGACGGTTTAGGGACCAGGGGAGGGTACGACAACGCTTTAGGGGGAGCGTAGGTGTGAGGGCGCGGGTTAGTGTTAGCGTACGGGTTAGGACTATTGGACGGGTGAGGGTCAGGCTTCGGAGAAGGGTTAGGGTTAGGGTTCGGGCTAGGGTTAGGGTTAGGGGATGGGGACGGTTTAGGGTCCAGGGGAGGGTACGACAACGCTTTAGGGGGAGCGTACGTGTGAGGGCGTGGGTTAGTGTTAGCGTACGGGTTAGGATTAGGGGACGGGTGAGGGTCAGGCTTCGGGGAAGGGTTAGGGTTAGGGTTCGGGCTAGGGTTAGGGTTAGGGGATGGGGACGGTTTAGGGTCCAGGGGAGGGTACGACAATGCTTTAGGGGGAGCGTACGTGTGAGGGCGCAGGTTAGTGTTAGCGTACGGGTTAGGATTAGGGGACGGGTGAGGGTCAGTCTTCGGGGAAGGGTTAGGGTTAGGGTTCGTGCTAGGGTTAGGGTTAGGGGACGGGGACGGTTTAGGTTCCAGGGGAGGGTACGACAACGCTTTAGGGGGAGCGTACGTGTGAGGGCGCGGGTTAGTGTTAGCGTACGGGTTAGGATTAGGGGATGGGTGAGGGTCAGGCTTCGGGGAAGGCTTAGGGTTAGGGTTCGGGCTAGGGTTAGGGTTACGGAACGGGGACGGTTTAGGGTCCAGGGGAGCGTACGACAACGCTTTAGGGGGAGCGTACGTGTGAGGGCGTGGGTTATTGTTAGCGTATGGGTTAGGATTAGGGGACGGGTGAGTGTCAGGCTTCGGGGAAGGGTTAGGGTTAGGGTACGTGCTAGGGTTAGGGTTAGGGGACGGGGACGGTTTAGGGTCCAGGGGAGGGTACGACAACGCTTTAGGGGGAGCGTACGTGTGAGGGCGCGGGTTAGTGTTAGCGTACGGGTTAGGATTAGGGGACGGGTGAGGGTCAGGCTTCGGGGAAGGGTTAGGGTTAGAGTTCGTGCTAGGGTTAGGGTTAGGGGACGGGGAAGGTTTAGGGTCCAGAGGAGGGTACGACAACGCTTTAGGGGGAGCGTACGTGTGAGGGCGCGGTTTAGTGTTAGCGTACGGGTTAGGATTAGGGGACGGGTGAGGGTCAGGCTTCGGGGAAGGGTTAGGGTTAGGTTACGGGCTAGGGTTAGGGTTAGGGAACGGGGACGGGGACGGTTTAGGGTCCATGTGAGGGTACGACAACGCTTTAGGGGGAGCGTACGTGAGAGGGCGCGGGTTAGTGTTAGCGTAAGGGTTAGGATTAGGGGACGGGTGAGTGTCAGGCTTCAGGGAAGCGTTAGGGTTAGGGTTCGGGCTAGGGTTAGGGTTAGGGGACGGGGACGGTTTAGGGTCCAGGGGAGGCTACGACAACGCTTTAGGGGGAGCGTACGTGTGAGGGCGCGGGTTAGTGTTCGCGTACGGGTTAGGATTAGGGGAAGGGTGAGGGTCAGGCTTCGGGGAAGGCTTAGGGTTAGGGTTCGGGCTAGGGTTAGGGTTAGGGGATGGGGACGGTTTAGGGTCCAGGGGAGGGTACGACAACGCTTTAAGGGGAGCGTAGGTGTGAAGGCGCGGGTTAGTGTTAGCGTACGGGTTAGGATTAGGGGACGGGTGAGGGTCAGGCTTCGGGGAAGGGTTAGGGTTAGGGTTCAGGCTAGGGTTAGGGTTAGGGGACGGGGACTTTTTAGGGTTCAGGGGAGTGTACGACAACGCTTTAGGGGGAGCGTAGGTGTGAGGGCGCGGGTTAGTGTTAGCGTACGGGTTAGGATTAGGGGACGGGTGAGGGTCAGACTTCGGGGAAGGGTTAGGGTTAGGGTTCGGGCTAGGGTTAGGGTTAGGGTACGGGGACGGTTTAGGGTCCAGGTGAGGGGATGACAACGCTTTAGGGGGAGCGTACGTGTGAGGGCGCGGGTTAGTGTTAGCGTACGGGTTAGGATTAGGGGACGGGTGAGGGTCAGGCTTCGGGGAAGGGTTAGGGTTAGGGTTCGTGCTAGGGTTAGGGTTAGGGGACGGGGACGGTTTAGGGTCCAGGGGAGGGTACGACAACGCTTTAGGGGGAGCGTACGTGTGAGGGCGCGGGTTAGTGTTAGCGTACGGGTTAGGATTAGGGGACGGGTGAGGGTCAGGCTCTGGGGAAGGGTTAGGGTTAGGGTTCGGGCTAGGGTTAGGTTTAGGGGATGGGGACGGTTTAGGGTCCAGGGGAGGGTACGACAACGCTTTAGGGGGAGTGTACGTGTGAGGGCGTGGGTTAGTGTTAGCGTACGGGTTAGGATTAGGGGACGGGTGAGGGTCAGGCTTCGGGGAAGGGTTAGGGTTAGGGTTCGGGCTAGGGTTAGGGTTAGGGGACGGGGACGGTTTAGGGTCCAGGGGAGGGTACGACAACGCTTTAGGGGGAACGTAGGTGTGAGGGCGCGGGTTAGTGTTAGCGTAAGGGTTAGGATTAGGGGACGGGTGAGGGTCAGGCTTTGGGGAAGGGTTAGGGTTAGGGTTCAGGCTAGGGATAGGGTTAGGGGATGGGGACGGTTTAGAGTCCAGGGGAGGGTACGACAACACTTTAGGGGGAGCGTACGTGTGAGGGCGCGGGTTAGTATTAGCGTACGGGTTAGGATTAGGGGACGGGTGAGGGTCAGTCTTCGGGGAAGGGTTAGGGTTAGGGTTCGTGCTAGGGTTAGGGTTAGGGGACGGGGACTGTTTAGGGTCCAGGGGAGGGTACGACAACGCTTTAGGGGGAGCGTACGTGTGAGGGCGCGGGTTAGTGTTAGTGTACGGGTTAGGATTAGGGGATGGGTGAGGGTCAGGCTTCGGGGAAGACTTAGGGTTAGGGTTCGGGCTAGGGTTAGGGTTAGGGGACGGGGACGGTTTAGGGTCCAGGGGAGGGTACGACAACGCTTTAGGGGGAGCGTACGTGTGAGTGCGCGGGTTGGTGTTAGCGTACGGGTTAGGATTAGGGGACGGGTGAGGGTCAGGCTTCGGGGAAGGGTTAGGGTTGGGTTCGTGTTAGGTTAGGGTTAGGGGACGGGCCGGTTTAGGGTCCAGGGGAGGGTACGACAACGCTTTAGGGGGAGCGTACGTGTGAGGGCGCGGGTTAGTGTTAGCCTACAGGTTAGGATTAGGGGACGGGTGAGGGTCAGGCTTCGGGGAAGGGTTAGGGTTAGGGTACGGGCTAGGGTTAGGGATAGGGGACGGGGACGGTTTAGGGTCCAGGTGAGGGTACGACAATGCTTTAGGGGGAGCGTACGTGAGAGGGCGCGGGTTAGTGTTAGTGTACGGGTTAGGATTCGGGGACGGGTGAGGGTCAGGCTTCAGGGAAGGGTTAGGGTTAGGGTTCGGGCTAGGGTTAGGGTTAGGGGACGGGGACGGTTTAGGGTCCAGGGGAGGGTACGACAACGCTTTAGGGGGAGCGTACGTGTGAGGGCGCGGGTTAGTGTTAGCGTACGGGTTAGGATTAGGGGACGGGTGAGGGTCAGGCTTCGGGGAAGGGTTAGGGTTAGGGTTCGTGCTAGGGTTAGGGTTAGGGGACGGGGACGGTTTAGGGTCCAGGGGAGGGTACGACAACGCTTTAGGGGGAGCGTAGGTGTGAGGGCGCGGGTTAGTGTTAGCGTACGGGTTAGGATTAGGGGACGGGTGAGGGTCAGGCTTCGGGGAAGGGTTAGGGTTAGGGTTCGTGCTAGGGTTAGGGTTAGGGGACGGGGACGGTTTAGGGTCCATGTGAGGGTACGACAACGCTTTAGGGGGAGCGTATGTGTGAGGGCACGGGTTAGTGTTAGCGTACGGTTTAGGATTATGGGACGGGTGAGGGTCAGGCTTCGGGGAAGTGTTAGGGTTAGGGTACGGGCTAGGGTTAGGGATAGGGTACGGGGGCGGTTTAGGGTCCATGTGAGGGTACGACAACGCTTTAGGGGGAGCGTAAGTGTGAGGGCGCGGGTTAGTGTTAGCGTACGGGTTAGGATTAGGGGACGTGTGAGGGTCAGGCTTCGGGGAAGGGTTAGGGTTAGGATTCGGGCTAGGGTTAGGGTTAGGGGACGGGGACGGTTTAGGGTCCAGGGGAGGGTACGACAACGCTTTCGGGGGAGCGTACGTGTGAGGGCGCGGGTTAGTGTTAGCGTACGGGTTAGGATTAGGGGACGGGTGAGGGTCAGGCTTCGGGGAAGGGTTAGGGTTAGGGTTCGTGCTAGGGTTAGGGTTAGGGGACGGGGACGGTTTAGGGTCCAGGGGAGGGTACGACAACGCTTTAGGGGGAGCGTACGTGTGAGGGCACGGGTTAGTGTTAGCGTACGGGTTAGGATTAGGGGACGGGTGAGGGTCAGGCTTCGGGGAAGGGTTAGGGTTAGGGTTCGTTCTAGGGTTAGGGTTAGGGGACGGGGACGGTTTAGGGTCCATGTGAGGGTACGACAACGCTTTAGGAGGAGCGTACGTGTGAGGGCACGGGTTAGTGTTAGCGTACGGTTTAGGATTATGGGACGGGTGAGGGTCAGGCTTCGGGGAAGTGTTAGGGTTAGGGTACAGGCTAGGGTTAGGGATAGGGGACGGGGACGGTTTAGGGTCTATGTGAGGGTACGACAACGCTTTAGGGGGAGCGTACGTGTGAGGGCGCGGGTTAGTGTTAGCGTACGGGTTAGGATTAGGGGACGGGTGAGGGTCAGGCTTCGGGGAAGGGTTAGGGTTAGGGTTCGGGCTAGGGTTAGGGTTAGGGGACGGGGATGGTTTAGGGTCCGGGGAGGGTACGACAACGCTTTAGGGGGAGCGTACGTGTGAGGGCGCGGGTTAGTGATAGCGTACGGGTTAGGATTAGGGGACGGGTGAGGGTCAGGCTTCGGGGAAGGGTTAGGGTTAGGGTTCGGGCTAGGGTTAGGTTTAGGGGACGGGGACGGTTTAGGGTCCGGGGAGGGTACGACAACGCTTTAGGGGGAGCGTACGTGTGAGGGCGCGGGTTAGTGTTAGCGTACGGGTTAGGATTAGGGGACGGGTGTGGGTCAGGCTTCGGGGAAGGGTTAGGGTTAGGTTTCGGGCTAGGGTTAGGGTTAGGGGACGGGGACGGTTTAGGGTCCAGGGGAGGGTACGACAACGCTTTAGGGGGAGCGTAGGTGTGAGGGCACGGGTTAGTGTTAGCGTACGGGTTAGGATTACGGGACGGGTGAGGGTCAGGCTTCGGGGAAGGGCTAGGGTTAGGGTTCGGGCTAGGGTTAGGGTTAGGGGACGGGGACGGTTTAGGGTCCAGGGGAGGGTACGACAACGCTTTAGGGGGAGCGTAGGTGTGAGGGCGCGGGTTAGTGTTAGCGTACGGGTTAGGACTATGGGACGGGTGAGGGTCAGGCTTCGGGGAAGGTTTAGGGTTAGGGTTCGGGCTAGGGTTAGGGTTAGGGGTTGGGGACGGTTTAGGGTCCAGGGGAGGGTACGACAACGCTTTAGGGGGAGCGTACGTGTGAGGGCGCGGATTAGTGTTAGCGTACGGGTTAGGATTAGGGGACGGGTGAGGGTCAGGCTTCGGGGAAGGGTTAGGGTTAGGGTTCAGGCTAGGGTTAGGGTTAGGGGACGGGGACGGTTTAGGGTCCAGGGGAGGATACGACAACGCTTTAGGGGGAGCGTATGTGTGACGGCGCGGGTTAGTGTTAGCATACGGGTTAGGATTAGGGGACGGGTGGGGGTCAGGCTTCGGGGAAGGGTTAGGGTTAGGGTTCGTGCTAGGGTTAGGGTTAGGGGACGGGGACGGTTTAGGGTCCAGGGGAGGGTACGACAACGCTTTAGGGGGAGCGTACGTGTGAGGGCGTGGGTTAGTGTTAGCGTACGGGTTAGGATTAGGGGATGGGTGAGGGTCAGGCTTCGGGGAAGGGTTAGGGTTATGGTTCGGGCTAGGGTTAGGATTAGGGGACGGGGACGGTTTAGGGTCCAGGGGAGGGTACGACAACACTTTAGGGGGAGCGTACGTGTGAGGGCGCGGGTTAGTGTTAGCGTACGCATTACGATTAGGGGACGGGTGAGGGTCAGGCTTCGGGGAAGGGTTAGGGTTAGGGTTCGTGCTAGGGTTAGGGTTAGGGGACGGGGACGGTTTAGGGTCCAGGGGAGGGTACGACAACGCTTTAGGGGGAGCGTACGTGTGAGGGCGCGGTTTAGTGTTAGCGTACGGGTTAGGATTAGGGGACGGGTGAGGGTCAGGCTTCGGGCAAGGGTTAGGGTTAGGGTTCGTGCTAGGGTTAGGGTTAGGGGACGGGGACGGTTTAGGGTCCAGGGGAGGGTACGACAACGCTTTAGGGGGAGCGTACGTGTGAGGGCGCGGTTTAGTGTTACGTACGGGTTAGGATTAGGGGACGGGTGAGGGTCAGGCTTCGGGGAAGGGCTAGGGTTAGGGTACTGGCTAGGGTTAGGGATAGGGGACGGGGACGGTTTAGGGTTCATGTGAGGGTACGACAACGCTTTAGGGGGAGCGTACGTGAGAGGGCGCGGGTTAGTCTTAGCGTACGGGTTAGGATTAGGGGACGGGTGAGGGTCCGGCTTCAGGGAAGGGTTAGGGTTAGGGTTCGGGCTAGGGTTAGGGTTAGGGGACGGGGACGGTTTAGGGTCCAGGGGAGGGTACGACAACGCTTTAGGGGGAGCGTACGTGTGTGGGCGCGGGTTAGTGTTAGCGTACGGGTTACGATTTTGGGACGGGTGAGGGTCAGGCTTCGGGGAAGGGTTAGGGTTAGGGTTCGGGCTAGGGTTAGGGTTAGGGGACGGGGACGGTTTAGGGTCCAGGTGAGGGTACGACAACGCTTTAGGGGGAGCGTACGTGTGAGGGCGCGGGTTAGTGTTAGCGTACGGGTTAGGATTAGGGGACGGGTGAGGATAAGGCTTCGGGGAAGGGTTAGGGTTAGGGTTCGTGCTAGGGTTAGGGTTAGGGGATGGGGACGGTTTAGGGTCCAGGGGAGGGTACGACAACGCTTTAGGGGGAGCGTACGTGTGAGGGCGCAGGTTAGTGTTAGCGTACGGGTTAGGATTAGGGGACGGTTGAGGGTCAGGCTTCGGGGAAGGGTTAGGGTTAGGGTACGGGCTAGGGTTAGGGATAGGGGACGGGGACGGTTTAGGGTCCATATGAGGGTACGACAACGCTTTAGGGGGAGCGTACGTGAGAGGGCGCGCGTTAGTGTTAGCGTACGGGTTAGGATTAGGGGACGGGTGAGGATCAGGCTTCGGGGAAGGGTTACGGTTAGGGTTCGGGCTAGGGTTAGGGTTAGGGGACGGGGACGGTTTAGGGTCCAGGGGAGGGTACGACAACGCTTTAGGGGGAGCGTACGTGTGAGGGCGTGGGTTAGTGTTAGCGTATGGGTTAGGATTAGGGGACGGGTGAGGGTCAGGCTTCGGGGAAGGGTTAGGGTTAGGGTTCGTGCTAGGGTTAGGGTTAGGGGACGGGGACGGTTTAGGGTCCAGGGGAGGGTACGACAACGCTTTAGGGGGAGCGTACGTGTGAGGGCGCGGGTTAGTGTTAACATACGGGTTAGGATTAGGGGACGGGTGAGGGTCAGGCTTCGGGGAAGGGTTAGGGTTAGGGTTCGGGCTAGGCTTAGGGTTAGGGGACGGGGACGGTTTAGGGTCCAGGGTAGGGTACGACAACGCTTTAGGGGGAGCGTACGTGTGAGGGCACGGGTTAGTGTTAGCGTACGGGTTAGGATTAGGGGACGGGTGAGGGTCAGGCTTCGGGGAAGGGTTAGGGTTAGGGTTCGTGCTAGGGTTAGGGTTAGGGGACGGGGACGGTTTAGGGTCCATGGGAGGGTACGACAACGCTTTAGGGGGAGCATACGTGTGAGGGCGTGGGTTAGTGTTAGCGTACGGGTTAGGATTAGGGGACGGGTGAGGGTCAGGCTTCGGGGAAGGGTTAGGGTTAGTGTTCGGGCTAGGGTTAGGGTTAGGGGACGGGGACGGTTTAGGGTCCAGGGGAGGGTACGACAACGCTTTAAGGGGAGCGTACGTGTGAGGGCGCGGGTTAGTGTTAGCGTACGGGTTACGATTAGGGGACGGGTGAGGGTCAGGCTTCGGGGAAGAGTTAGGGTTAGGGTTCGTGCTAGGGTTAGGGTTAGGGGACGGGGACGGTTTAGGGTCCAGGGGAGGGTACGACAACGCTTTAGGGGGAGTGTACGTGTGAGGGCGCGGTTTAGTGTTAGCGTACAGGTTAGGATTAGGGGACGGGTGAGGGTCAGGCTTCGGGGAAGGGTTAGGGTTAGGGTACTGGCTAGGGTTAGGGATAGGGGACGGGGACGGTTTAGGGTCCATGTGAGGGTACGACAACGCTTTAGGGGGAGCGTACGTGAGAGGGCGCGGGTTAGTGTTAGCGTACGGGTTACGATTAGGGGACGGGTGAGGGTCAGGCTTCGGGGAAGGGTTAGGGTTAGGGTACGGGCTAGGGTTAGGGATAGGGGACGGGGACGGTTTAGGGTCCATGTGAGGGTACGACAACGCTTTAGGGGGAGCGTACGTGAGAGGGCGCGCGTTACTGTTAGCGTACGGGTTAGGATTAGGGGACGGGTGAGGATCAGGCTTCGGGGAAGGGTTAGGGTTAGGGTTCGGGCTAGGGTTAGGGTTAGGGGATGGGGACGGTTTAGGGTCCAGAGGAGGGTATGACAACGCTTTAGGGGGAGCGTACGTGTGAGGGCGCGGGTTAGTGTTAGCGTACGGGTTAGGATTAGGGGACGGGTGAGGGTCAGCCTTCGGGGAAGGGTTAGGGTTAGGGTTCGTGCTAGGGTTAGGGTTAGGGGACGGGGACGGTTTAGGGTCCAGGGGAGGGTACGACAACGCTTTAGGGGGAGCGTACGTGTGAGGGCGTGGGTTAGTGTTAGCGTACGGGTTAGGATTAGGGGACGGGTGAGGGTCAGGCTTCGGGGAAGGGTTAGGGTTAGGGTTCGGGCTAGGGTTAGGGTTAGGGGACGGGGACGGTTTAGGGTCCAGGGGAGGGTACGACAACGCTTTAGGGGGAGCGTACGTGTGAGGGCGCAGGTTAGTGTTAGCGTACAGGTTAGGATTAGGGGACGGGTGAGGGTCAGGCTTCGGGGAAGTGTTAGGGTTAGGGTACTGGCTAGGGTTAGGGATAGGGGACGGGGACGGTTTAGGGTCCATGTGAGGGTACGACAACGCTTTAGGGGGAGCGTACGTGAGAGGGCGCGGGTTAGTGTTAGCGTACGGGTTAGGATTAGGGGACGGGTGAGGGTCAGGCTTCAGGGAAGGGATAGGGTTAGGGTTCGGGCTAGGGTTAGGGTTAGGGGACGGGGACGGTTTAGGGTCCAGGGGAGGGTACGACAACGCTTTAGGGGGAGCGTACGTTTGAGGGCGCGGGTTAGTGTTAGCGTACGGGTTACGATTTTGGGACGGGTGAGGGTCAGGCTTCGGGGAAGGGTTAGGGTTAGGGTTCGGGCTAGGGTTAGGGTTAGGGGACGGGGACGCTTTAGGGTCCAGGGGAGGGTACGACAACGCTTTAGGGGGAGCGTACGTGTGAGGGCGCGGGTTAGTGTTAGCGTACGGTTTAGGATTAGGGGACGGGTGAGGGTGAGGCTTCGGGGAAGGGTTAGGGTTAGGGTACGGGCTAGGGTTAGGGATAGGGGACGGGGACGGTTTAGGGTCCATGTGAGGGTACGACAACGCTTTAGGGGGAGTGTACGTGAGAGGGCGCGGGTTAGTGTTAGCGTACGGGTTAGGATTAGGGGACGGGTGAGGGTCTGGCTTCAGGGAAGGGTTAGGGTTAGGGTTCGGGCTAGGGTTAGGGTTAGGGTTAGGGGACGGTTTAGGGTCCAGGGGAGGGTACGACAACGCTTTAGGGGGAGCGTACGTGTGAGGGCGCGGGTTAGTGTTAGCGTACGGGTTACGATTAGGGGACGGGTGAGGGTCAGGCTTCGGGGAAGGGTTAGGGTTAGGGTTCGGGCTAGGGTTAGGGTTAGGGGACGGGGACGGTTTAGGGTCCAGGGGAGGGTACGACAACGCTTTAGGGGGAGCGTACGTGTGAGGGCGCGGGTTAGTGTTTGCGTACGGGTTAGGATTAGGGGACGGGTGAGGGTCAGGCTTCGGGGAAGGGTTAGGTTTAGGGTTCGTGCTAGGGTTAGGGTTAGGGGACGGGGACGGTTTAGGGTCCAGGGTAGGGTACGACAACGCTTTAGAGGGAGCGTACGTGTGAGGGCGCGGGTTAGTGTTTGCGTACGGGTTAGGATTAGGGGAAGGGTGTGGGTCAGGCTTCGGGGAAGGGTTAGGGTTAGGGTACGGGCTAGGGTTAGGGATAGGGGACGGGGACGGTTTAGGGTCCATGTGAGGGTACGACAACGCTTTAGGGGGAGCGTACGTGAGAGGGCGCGGGTTAGTGTTAGCGTACGGGTTAGGATTAGGGGACGGGTGAGGATCAGGCTTCAGGGAAGGGTTAGGGTTAGGGTTCGGGCTAGGGTTAGGGTTAGGGGACGGGGACGGTTTAGGGTCCAGGGGAGGGTACGACAACGCTTTAGGGGGAGCGTACGTGTGAGGGCGCGGGTTAGTGTTAGCGTACGGGTTAGGATTAGGGGACGGGTGAGGGTCAGGCTTCGGGGAAGGGTTAGGGTTAGGGTTCGGGCTAGGGTTAGGGTTAGGGGACGGGGACAATTTAGGGTCCAGGGGAGGGTACGACAACTCTTTAGGGGGAGGGTACGTGTGAGGGCGCGGGTTAGTGTTAGCGTACGGGTTAGGATTAGGGGACGGGTGAGGGTCAGGCTTCGGGGAAGGGTTAGGGTTAGGGTTCGTGCTAGGGTTAGGGTTAGGGGACGGGGACGGTTTAGGGTCCAGGGGAGGGTACGACAAAGCTGTAGGGGGAGCGAACGTGTGAGGGCGCGGGTTAGTGTTAGCGTACGGGTTACGATTAGGGGACGGGTGAGGGTCAGGCTTCGGGGAAGGGTTAGGGTTAGGGTTCGTGCTAGGGTTAGGGTTAGGGGACGGGGACGGTTTAGGGTCCAGGGGAGGGTACGACAATGCTTTAGGGGGAGCGTACGTGTGAGGGCGCGGTTTAGTGTTAGCGTACGGGTTAGGATTAGGGGACGGGTGAGGGTCAGGCTTCGGGGAAGGGTTAGGGTTAGGGTACGGGCTAGCGTAAGGGATAGGGGACGGGGACGGTTTAGGGTCCAGGGGAGGGTACGACAACGCTTTAGGGGGAGCATACGTGAGAGGGCGCGGGTTAGTGTTAGCGCACGGGTTATTATTAGAGGACGGGTGAGGGTCAGGCTTCAGGGAAGGGTTAGGGTTAGGGTTCGGGCTAGGGTTAGGGTTAGGGGACGGGGACGGTTTAGGGTCCAGGGTAGGGTACGACAACGCTTTAGGGGGAGCGTACGTGTGAGGGCGCGGGTTAGTGTTAGCGTACGGGTTAGGATTAGGGGACGGGTGAGGGTCAGGGTTCGGGGAAGTGTTAGGGTTAGGGTTCGTGCTAGGGTTAGGGTTAGGGGACGGGGACGGTTTAGGGTCCAGGGGAGGGTACGACAACGCTTTAGGGAGAGCGTACGTGTGAGGGCGCGGGTTAGTGTTTGCGTACGGGTTAGGATTAGGGGACGGGTGAGGGTCAGGCTTCGGGGAAGGGTTAGGGTTAGGGTTCGTGATAGGGTTAGGGTTAGGGGACGGGGAAGGTTTAGGGTCCATGTGAGGGTACGACAACGCTTTAGGGGGAGCGTACGTGTGAGGGCGCGGGTTAGTGTTAGCGTACGGGTTAGGATTAGGGGACAGGTGAGGGTCAGGCTTCGGGGAAGGGTTAGGGTTAGGGTACGGGCTAGGGTTAGGGATAGGGGGCGGGGACGGTTTAGGGTCCATGTGAGGGTACGACAACGCTTTAGGGGGACCGTACGTGTGAGGGCGCGGGTTAGTGTTAGCGTATGGGTTAGGATTATGGGATGGTTGAGGGTCAGGTTTCGGCCAAGGGTTAGGGTTAGGGTTCGGGCTAGGGTTAGGCTTAGGGGACGGGGACGGTTTAGGGTCCAGGGGAGGGTACGACAACGCTTTAGGGGGAGCGTACGTGTGAGGGTGCGGGTTAGTGTTAGCGTACGGGTTAGGATTAGGGGACGGGTGAGGGTCAGGCTTCGGGGAAGGGTTAGGGTTAGGGTTCGTGCTAGGGTTAGGGTTAGGGGACGGGGACGGTTTAGGGTCCAGGGGAGGGTACGACAACGCTTTAGGGGGAGCGTACGTGTGAGGGCGCGGGTTAGTGTTAGCGTACGGGTTAGGATTAGGGGACGGGTGAGGGTCAGGCTTCGGGGAAGGGTTAGGGTTAGGGTTCGGGCTAGGGTTAGGGTTAGGGGATGGGGACGGTTTAGGGTCCAGGGGAGGGTACGACAATGCTTTAGGGGGAGCGTACGTGTGAGGGCGTGGGTTAGTGTTAGCGTACGTGTTAGGATTAGGGGACGGGTGAGGGTCAGGCTTCGGGGAAGGGTTAGGGTTAGGGTTCGTGCTAGGGTTAGTGTTAGGGGACAGGGACGGTTTAGGGTGCAGGGGAGGTTACGACAACGCTTTATGGGGAGCGTACGTGTGAGGGCGCGGGTTAGTGTTAGCGTACGGGTTTGGATTAGGGGACGGGTGAGGGTCACGCTTCGGGGAAGGGTTAGGGTTAGGGTACGGGCTAGGGTTAGGGTTAGGGGACGGGGACGGTTTAGGGTCCAGGGGAGGGTACGACAACGCTTTAGGGGGAGCGTACGTGTGAGTGCGCGGGTTAGTGTTAGCGTACGGGTTAAAATTAGGGGACGGGTGAGGGTCAGGCTTCGGGGAAGTGTTAGGGTTAGGGTTCGGGCTAGGGTTAGGGTTAGTGGACGGGGACGGTTTAGGGTCCAGGGGAGGGTACGACAACGCTTTAGGGGGAGCGTACGTGTGAGGGCGCGGGTTAGTGTTAGCGTACGGGTTACGATTAGGGGACGGGTGAGGGTCAGGCTTCGGGGAAGGGTTAGGGTTAGGGTTCGTGCTAGGGTTAGGGTTAGGGGACGGGGACGGTTTAGGGTCCATGTGAGGGTACGACA
This sequence comes from Delphinus delphis, assembly GCF_949987515.2. Classification (NCBI taxonomy): domain Eukaryota; kingdom Metazoa; phylum Chordata; class Mammalia; order Artiodactyla; family Delphinidae; genus Delphinus; species Delphinus delphis. The sequence continues at coordinate 1,521,564 of NW_027192670.1, read as the reverse complement.
ACGCTTTAGGGGGAGCGTACGTGTGAGGGCGCGGGTTAGTGTTAGCGTACGGGTTAGGATTAGGGGACAGGTGAGGGTCAGGCTTCGGGGAAGGGTTAGGGTTAGGGTTCGGGCTAGGGTTAGGGTTAGGGGACGGGGACGGTTTAGGGTCCAGGGGATGGTACGACAACACTTTAGGCGGAGCGTAGGTGTGAGGGCTCGGTTTAGTGTTAGCGTACGGGTTAGGATTAGGGGACGGGTGAGGGTCAGGCTTCGGGGAAGTGTTAGGGTTAGGGTTCGTGTTTGGGCTAGGGTTAGGGTTAGGGGACGGGGACGGTTTAGGGTCCAGGTGAGGGTACGACAACGCTTTAGGGGGAGCGTACGTGTGAGGGCGCGGGTTAGTGTTAGCGTACGGGTTAGGATTAGGGGACGGGTGAGGGTCAGGCTTCGGGGAAGGGTTAGGTTTAGGGTCCGGGCTAGGATTAGGGTTAGGGGACGGGGAAGGTTTAGGGTCCAGGGGAGGGTACGACAACGCTTTAGGGGGAGCGTACGTGTGAGGGCGCGTGTTAGTGTTAGCATATGGGTTAGGATTAGGGGACGGGTGAGTGTCAGGCTTCGGGGAAGTTTTAGGGTTAGGGTTCGGGCTAGGGTTAGGGTTAGGGGACGGGGACGGTTTAGGGTCCAGGTGAGGGTACGACAACGCTTTAGGGGGAGCATACGTGTGAGTCCGCGGGTTAGTGTTAGCGTACGGTTTAGGATTAGGGGACGGGTGAGGGTCAGGCTTCGGGGAAGGGTTAGGGTTAGGGTTCGGGTAGGGTTAGGGTTAGGGGACGGGGACGGTTTAGGGTCCAGGGGAGGGTACGACAACGCTTTAGGGGGAGCGTACGTGTGAGGGCGCGGGTTAGTGTTAGCGTACGGGTTAGGATTAGGGGACGGGTGAGGGTCAGGCTTCGGGGAAGGCTTAGGGTTAGGGTTCGGGCTAGGGTTAGGGTTAGGGGACGGGGACGGTTTAGGGTCCAGGGGAGTGTACGACAACGCTTTAGGGGGAGCGAAGGTGTGAGGGCGCAGGTTACTGTTAGCGTCCGGGTTAGGATTAGGGGACGGCTGAGGGTCAGGCTTCGGGGAAGGGTTAGGGTTAGGGTTCGGGCTAGGGTTATGGTTAGGGGACGGGGACGGTTTAGGGTCCAGGGGAGGGTTTGACAACGCTTTAGGGGGAGCGTACGTGTGAGGGCGCGGGTTAGTGTTAGCGTATGGGTTAGGATTATGGGATGGTTGAGGGTCAGGTTTCGGCCAAGGGTTAGGGTTAGGGTTCGGGCTAGGGTTAGGGTTAGGGTACGGGGACGGTTTAGGGTCCAGGGGAGGGTACGACAACGCTTTAGGGGGAGCGTACGTGTGAGGGCGCGGGTTAGTGTTAGCGTACGGGTTAGGATTAGGGGACGGGTGAGGGTCAGGCTTCGGGGAAGGGTTAGGGTTAGGGTTCGTGCTAGGGTTAGGGTTAGGGGACGGGGACGGTTTAGGGTCCAGGGGAGGGTACGACAACGCTTTAGGGGGAGCGTACGTGTGAGGGCGCGGGTTAGTATTAGCGTACGGTTTAGGATTAGGGGACGGGTGAGGGTCAGACTTCGGGGAAGGGTTAGGGTTAGGGTTCGGGCTAGGGTTAGGGTTAGGGGATGGGGACGGTTTAGGGTCCAGGGGAGGGTACGACAACGCTTTAGGGGGAGCGTACGTGTGAGGCCGTGGGTTAGTGTTAGCGTACGTGTTAGGATTAGGGGACGGGTGAGGGTCAGGCTTCGGGGAAGGGTTAGGGTTAGGGTTCGTGCTAGGGTTAGGGTTAGGGGACAGGGACGGTTTAGGGTGCAGGGGAGGTTACGACAACGCTTTATGGGGAGCGTACGTGTGAGGGCGCGGGTTAGTGTTAGCGTACGGGTTTGGATTAGGGGACGGGTGAGGGTCACGCTTCGGGGAAGGGTTAGGGTTAGGGTTCGGGCTAGGGTTAGGGTTAGGGGACGGGGACGGTTTAGGGTCCAGGGGAGGGTACGACAACGCTTTAGGGGGAGCGTACGTGTGAGTGCGCGGGTTAGTGTTAGCGTACGGTTTAGGATTAGGGGACGGGTGAGGGTCAGGCTTCGGGGAAGGGTTAGGGTTAGGGTTCGGGCTAGGGTTAGTGTTAGGGGACGGGGACGGTTTAGGGTCCAGGGGAGGGTACGACAACACTTTAGGGGGAGCGTTCGTGTGAGGGCGTGGGTTAGTGTTAGCGTACGGGTTAGGATTAGGGGACGGGTGAGGGTCAGGCTTCGGGGAAGGGTTAGGGTTAGGGTTCGTGCTAGGGTTAGGGTTAGGGGACGGGGACGGTTTAGGGTCCAGGGGAGGGTACGACAACGCTTTAGGGGGAGCGTACGTGTGAGGGCGCGGGTTAGTGTTAGCGTACGGGTTAGGATTAGGGGACGGGTGAGGGTCAGGCTTCGGGGAAGGGTTAGGGTTAGGGTTCGTGCTAGGGTTAGGGTTAGGGGACGGGGACGGTTTAGGATCCAGGGGAGGGTACAACAACGCTTGAGGGGCAGCGTACGTGTGAGGGCGCGGGTTAGTATTAGCGTACGGGTTAGGATTAGGGGACGGGTGAGGGTCAGGCTTCGGGGAAGGGTTAGGGTTAGGGTTCGGGCTAGGGTTAGGTTTAGGGGACGGGTACGGTTTAGGGTTGAGGGGAGGGTACGACAACGCTTTAGAGGGAGCGTAGGTGTGAAGGCGCAGGTTAGTGTTATCGTACGGGTTAGGATTAGGGGACAGGTGAGGGTCAGGCTTCGGGGAAGAGTTAGGGTTAGGGTTCGGGCTAGGGTTAGGGTTAGGGGTCGGGGACTGTTTAGGGTTCAGGTGAGGGTACGACAACGCTTTAGGGGGAGCGTACGTGTGAGGGCGCGCTATAGTGTTAGCGTACTGTTTAGGATTACGAACGGGTGAGGGTCAGGATTCGGGGAATTGTTAGGGTTAGGGTTCGGGCTAGGGTTTGGGTTAGGGGACGGGAACGGTTTAGGGTCCAGGTGAGGGTACGACAATGCTTTAGGGGGAGCGTACGTGAGAGGGCGCGGGTTAGTGTTAGCTTACGGGTTAGGATTAGGGGACGGGTGAGGGTCAGGCTTCGGGGAAGGGTTAGGGTTAGGGTTCGGGCTAGGGTTAGGGTTAGGGGACGGGGACGGTTTAGGGTCCATTTGAGGGTACGACAACGCTTTAGGGGGAGCGTACGTGTGAGGGCGCGTGTTAGTGTTAGCGTACGGGTTAGGATTAGGGGATGGGTGAGGGTCAGGCTTCGGGGAAGGGTTAGGGTTAGGGTTCGGGCTAGGGTTAGGGATAGGGGACGGGGACGGTTTAGGGTCCATGTGAGGGTACGACAACGCTTTAGGGGGAGCGTACGTGTGAGGGCGTGGGTTAGTGTTAGCGTACGGGTTAGGATTAGGGGACCGGTGAGGTTCAGGCTTCGGGGAAGGGTTAGGGTTAGGGTTCGGGCTAGGGCTAGGGTTAGGGGACGGGGAAGGTTAGGGTGCAGGGGAGGGTACGACAACGCTTTAGGCGGTGCGTAGGTGTGAGGGCTCGGTTTAGTGTTAGCGTAGGGGTTAGGATTAGGGGACGGGTGAGGGTCAGGCTTCGGGGAAGGGTTAGGGTTAGGGTTCGGGCTAGGGTTAGGGTTAGGGGAAGGGGATGGTTTAGGGTCCAGGGGAGGGTACGACAACGCTTTAGGGGGAGCGTACGTGTGAGGGCGCGGGTTAGTGTTAGCGTACGGGTTAGGATGAGGGGACGGGTGAGGGTCCGGCTTCTGGGAAGGGCTAGGTTTAGGGTTCGGGCTAGGGTTAGGGTTAGGGGACGGGGACGGTTTAGGGTCCCGGGGAGAGTTCGACAACGCTTTAGGGGGAGCGTACGTGTGAGGGCGCGAGTTAGTGTTAGCGTACGGTTTAGGATTAGGGGACGGGTGAGGGTCAGGCTTCGGGGAAGGGTTAGGGTTAGGGTTCGGTCTAGGGTTAGGGTTAGGGGACGGGGACGGTTTAGGGACCAGGGGAGGGTACGATAACGCTTTAGGGGGAGCGTACGTGTGAGGGCGCGGGTTAGTGTTAGCGTACGGGTTAGGATTAGGGGACGGGTTAGTGTCAGGCTTCGGGGAAGGGCTAGGGTTAGGGTTAGGGCTAGGTTTAGGGTTAGGGGACGGGGACGGTTTAGGGTCCAGGGGAGGGTTCGACAACGCTTTAGGGGGAGCGTATGTGTGAGGGCACGGGTTAGTGTTAGCGTACGGGTTAGGATTAGGCGACGGGTGAGGGTCAGGCTTCGGGGAAGTGTTAGGGTTAGGGTTCGGGCTAGGGTTAGGGTTAGTGGACGGGGACGGTTTAGGGTCCAGGGGAGGGTACGAGAACGCTTTAGGGGAAGCGTACGTGTGAGGGCGCGGGTTAGTGTTAGCGTACGGGTTAGGATTAGGGGACGGGTGAGGGTCAGGCTTCGGGGAAGGGTTAGGGTTAGGGTTCATGCTAGGGTTAGGGTTAGGGGACGGGGACGGTTTAGGGTCCAGGGGAGGGTACGACAACGCTTTAGGGGAAGCGTACGTGTGAGGGCGCGGGTTAGTGTTAGCGTACGGGTTAGGATTAGGGGACGTGTGAGGGTCAGGATTCGGGGAAGTGTTAGGGTTAGGGTTCGGGCTAGGGTTAGGGTTAGGGGACGGGGACGGTTTAGGGTCCAGGGGAGGGTACGACAACGCTTTAGGGGGAGCGTACGTGTGAGGGCGCGGGTTAGTGTTAGCGTACGGGTTAGGATTAGGGGACGGGTGAGGGTCAGGCTTCGGGGAAGGGTTAGGGTTAGGGTTCGGGCTAGGGTTAGGGTTAGGGGACGGGGACGGTTTAGGGTCCAGGGGAGGGTACGACAACGCTTTAGGGGGAGTGTAGGTGTGAGGGCGTGGGTTAGTGTTAGCGTACGGGTTAGGATTACGGGACGGGTGAGGGTCAGGCTTCGGGGAAGGGCTAGGGTTACGGCTCGGGCTAGGGTTAGGGTTAGGGGACGGGGACGGTTTAGGGTCCAGGGGAGGGTACGACAACGCTTTAGGGGGAGCGTAGGTGTGAGGGCGCGGGTTAGTGTTAGCGTACGTGTTAGGACTATGGGACGGGTGAGGGTCAGGCTTCGGGGAAGGGTTAGGGCTTACGGTTCGGGCTAGGGTTAGGGTTAGGGGACGGGGACGGTTTAGGGTCCAGGGGAGGGTACGACAACGCTTTAGGGGGGAGCGTTCGTGTGAGGGCACGGGTTAGTGTTAGCGTACGGGTTAGGATTAGGGGACGGGTGAGGGTCAGGCTTCGGGGAAGTCTTAGGGTTAGGGTTCGGGCTAGGGTTAGGGTTAGGCGACGGGGAAGGTTTAGGGTCCAGGGGAGGGTACGACAACGCTTTAAGGGGAGCGTACGTGTGAGGGCGTGGGTTAGTGTCAGCCTACGGGTTAGGATTAGGGGACGGGTGAGGGTCAGGCTTTGGGGAAGTGTTAGGGTTAGGGTTCGGGCTAGGGTTAGGGTTAGTGGACGGGGACGGTTTAGGGTCCAGGGGAGGGTACGACAACGCTTTAGGGGGAGCGTACGTGTGAGGGCGCGGGTTAGTGTTAGCGTACGTGTTAGGATTAAGGGACGGGTGAGGGTCAGGCTTCGGGGAAGGGTTAGGGTTAGGGTTCGGGCTAGGGTTAGGGTTAGGGGACGGGGACGGTTTAGGGTCCAGGGGAGGGTACGACAACGCTTTAGGGGGAGCGTACGTGTGAGGGCCTGGGTTAGTGTTAGCGTACGGGTCAGGATTAGGGGACGGGTGAGGGTCATGCTTCGGGGAAGGTTTAGGGTTAGGGATCGGGCTAGGGTTAGGCTTAGGGGACGGGGACGGTTTAGGCTCCAGGGGAGGGAACGACAACGCTTTAGGGCGAGCGTACGTGTGAGGGCGCGGGTTAGTGTTACCGTACGTGTTAGGATTAAGGGACGGGTGAGGGTCAGGTTTCGGGGAAGTGTTAGGGTTAGGGTTCGGGCTAGGGTTAGGGTTAGCGGATGGGGACGGTTTAGGGTCCAGGGGAGGCTACGACAACGCTTTAGGGGGAGCGTACGTGTGAGGGCGCAGGTTAGTGTTAGCGTACGGGTTAGGATTAGGGGACGTGTGAGGTTCAGGCTTCGGGGAAGGGTTAGGGTTAAGGTTCGGGCTAGGGTTAGAGTTAGGGGACGGGGACGGTTTAGGGTCCAGGGGAGGCTACGACAACGCTTTAGGGGGAGCGTACGTGTGAGGGCGCGGGTTAGTGTTAGCGTACGGTTTAGGATTAGGGGACGGGTGAGGGTCATGCTTCGGGGAAGGGTTAGGGTTAGGGTTCGTCTAGGGTTAGGGTTAGGGGACGGGGACGCTTTAGGGTCCAGGTGAGGGTACGACAACGCTTTAGAGGGAGCGTACATGTGAGGGCGCAGGTTAGTGTTAGCGTACGGGTTAGGATTAGGGGACAGGTGAGGGTCAGGCTTCGGGGAAGGGTTAGGGCTTACGGTTCGGGCTAGGCTTAGGGTTAGGGGACGGGGACGGTTTAGGGTCCAGGGGAGGGTACGACAACACTTTAGGGGGAGCGTACGTGTGAGGGCGCGGGTTAGTGTTAGCGTACGGGTTAGGATTAGGGGACGGGAGAGGTTCAGGCTTCGGGGAAGGGTTAGGGTTAGGGTTCGGGCTAGGGTTAGGGTTAGGGGACGGGGACGGTTTAGGGTCCAGGGGAGGGTACGACAACGCTTTAGGGGGAGCGTACGTGTGAGGGCGCGGGTTAGTGTTAGCGTACGGCTTAGGATTAGGGGACGGGTGAGGGTCGGGTTTCGGGGAAGGGTTAGGGTTAGGGTTCGGGCTAGGGTTAGGGTTAGTGGGCGGCGACGGTTTAGGGACCAGGGGAGGGTATGACAACGCTTTAGGGGGAGCGTATGTGTGAGGGCGCGGTTTAGTGTTAGCGTACGGGTTAGGATTAGGTGACGGGTGAGGGTCAGGCTTCGGGGAAGGGTTAGGGTTAGGGTTCGGGCTAGGGTTAGGGTTATGGGAGGGGGACGATTTAGGTTCCAGGGGAGGGTACGAGAACGCTTTAGGGGGAGCGTACGTGTGAGGGCGCGGGTTAGTGTTAGCGTGCGGGTTAGGATTACGGGACAGGTGAGGGTCAGGCTTCGGGGAAGGGTTAGGGTTAGGATTCGGGCTACGGTTAGGGTTAGGGGAAGGGGACGGTTTAGGGTCCAGGGGAGGGTACGACAACGCTTTAGGGGGAACGTACGTGTGAGGGCGCGGGTTAGTGTTAGCGTACGGGTTAGGATTAGGGGACGGGTGAGGGTCAGGCTTCGGGGAAGGGCTAGGGTTAGGGTTCGGGCTAGGGTTAGGGTTAGGGGACGGGGACGGTTTAGGGTCCAGGGGAGGGTTCGACAACGCTTTATGGGGAGCGTACGTGTGAGGGAGCGAGTTAGTGTTAACGTACGGGTTAGGATTAGGGGACGGGTGAGGGTCAGGCTTCGGGGAAGGGCTAGGGTTAGGGTTCGGGCTAGGGTTAGGGTTAGGTGACGGGGACGGTTTAGGGTCCAGGGGAGGGTACGACAACGCTTTAGGGGGAGCGTATGTGTGAGGGCGCGGGTTAGTGTTAGCGTACGGGTTAGGATTAGGGGACGGGTGAGGGTCAGGCTTCTGGGAAGTGTTAGGGTTAGGGTTCGGGCTAGGGTTAGGGTTAGGGGACGGGGACGGTTTAGGGTCCAGGGGAGGGTACGAGAACGCTTTAGGGGGAGAGTACGTGTGAGGGCGCGGGTTAGTGTTAGCGTACGGGTTATGATTAGGTGACGGGTGAGGGTCAGGCTTCGGGGAAGGGTTAGGGTTAGGGTTCGTGCTAGGGTTAGGGTTTGGGACGGGGACGGTTTAGGGTTCAGGGGAGGGTACGACAATGCTTTAGGGGGAGCGTACATGTGAGGGCGCGGGTTAGTGTTAGCGTACGGGTTAGGATTTGGGGACGGGTGAGGGTCAGGCTTCGGGGAAGGGTTAGGGTTAGGGTTCGTGCTAGGGTTAGGGTTAGGGGACGGGGACGGTTTAGGGACCAGGGGAGGGTACGACAACGCTTTAGGGGGAGCGTATGTGTGAGGGCGCGGGTTAGTGTTAGCGTACGGGTTAGGATTAGGTGACGGGTGAGGGTCAGGCTTCGGGGAAGGGTTAGGGTTAGGGTTCGGGCTAGGGTTAGGGTTATGGGAGGGGGACGGTTTAGGTTCCAGGGGAGGGTACGAGAACGCTTTAAGGGGAGCGTACGTGTGAGGGCGCGGGTTAGTGTTAGCGTACGGGTTAGGATTACGGGACAGGTGAGGGTCAGGCTTCGCGGAAGGGTTAGGGTTAGGATTCGGGCTACGGTTAGGGTTAGGGGACGGGGACGGTTTAGGGTCCAGGGGAGGGTACGACAACGCTTTAGGGGGAACGTACGTGTGAGGGCGCGGGTTAGTGTTAGCGTACGGGTTAGGATTAGGGGACGGGTGAGGGTCAGGCTTCGGGGAAGGGCTAGGGTTAGGGTTCGGGCTAGGGTTAGGGTTAGGGGACGGGGACGGTTTAGGGTCCAGGGGAGGGTTCGACAACGCTTTATGGGGAGCGTACGTGTGAGGGAGCGAGTTAGTGTTAACGTACGGGTTAGGATTAGGGGACGGGTGAGGGTCAGGCTTCGGGGAAGGGCTAGGGTTAGGGTTCGGGCTAGGGTTAGGGTTAGGTGACGGGGACGGTTTAGGGTCCAGGGGAGGGTACGACAACGCTTTAGGGGGAGCGTATGTGTGAGGGCGCGGGTTAGTGTTAGCGTACGGGTTAGGATTAGGGGACGGGTGAGGGTCAGGCTTCGGGGAAGTGTTAGGGTTAGGGTTCGGGCTAGAGTTAGGGTTAGGGGACGGGGACGGTTTAGGGTCCAGGGGAGGGTACGAGAACGCTTTAGGGGGAGAGTACGTGTGAGGGCGCGGGTTAGTGTTAGCGTACGGGTTATGATTAGGTGACGGGTGAGGGTCAGGCTTCGGGGAAGGGTTAGGGTTAGGGTTCGTGCTAGGGTTAGGGTTTGGGACGGGGACGGTTTAGGGTTTAGGGGAGGGTACGACAATGCTTTAGGGGGAGCGTACATGTGAGGGCGCGGGTTAGTGTTAGCGTACGGGTTAGGATTTGGGGACGGGTGAGGGTCAGGCTTCGGGGAAGGGTTAGGGTTAGGGTTCGTGCTAGGGTTAGGGTTAGGGGACGGGGACGGTTTAGGGACCAGGGGAGGGTACGACAACGCTTTAGGGGGAGCGTAGGTTTGAGGGCGCGGGTTAGTGTTAGCGTACGGGTTAGGATTAGGGGACGGGTGAGGGTCAGGCTTCGGGGAAGGGTTAGGGATAGGGTTCGTGCTAGGGTTAGGGTTAGGGGACGGGGAAGGTTTAGGGTCCAGGGGAGGGTACGACAAAGCTTTAGGGGGAGCGTTCGTGTGAGGGCGCGGGTTAGTGTTAGCGTACGGGTTAGGATTAGAGGACGGGTGGGGGTCAGGCTTCGGGGAAGGGTTAGCGTTAGGGTTCGTGCTAGGGTTAGGGTTAGGGGACGGGGACGGTTTCGGGTCCAGGGGAGGGTACGACAACGCTTTAGGGGGAGCGTACGTGTGAGATCGCGGGTTAGTGTTAGCGTACGGGTTAGGATTAGGGTACGGGTGAGGGTCAGGCTTCGGGGAAGTGTTAGGGCTTACGGTTCGGGCTAGGGTTAGGGTTAGGGGACGGGGACGGTTTAGGGTCCAGGGGAGGGTACGAAAACGCTTTAGGGGGAGCGTACGTGTGAGGGCACAGGTTAATGTTAGCGTACGGGTTAGGATTAGGGGACGGGTGAGGGTCAGGCTTCGGGGAAGGCTTAGGGTTAGGGTTCGGGCTAGGGTTAGGATTAGGGGACGGGGACGGTTTAGGGTCCAGGGGAGGGTACGACAACGCTTTAGGGGGACTGTACGTGTGAGGGCACGGGTTAGTGTTAGGTTACGGGTTAGGATTATGGGACGGGTGATGGTCAGGCTTCGGGGAAGGTTTAGGGTTAGGGTTCGGGCTAGGTTTAGGGTTAGGGGACGGGGACGGTTTAGGGTCCAGGGGAGGGTACGACAACGCTTTAGGGGGAGCGTAGGTGTGAGTGCTCGGGTTAGTGTTAGCGTACGAGTTAGGATTGCGGGACGGGTGAGGGTCAGGCTTCGGGGAAGAGCTAGGGTTAGGGTTCGGGCTAGGGTTAGGGTGAGGGGACGGGGACGGTTTAGGGTCCAGGGGAGGGTACAACAACGCTTTAGGGGAGCGTACGTGTGAGGGCGCGGGTTAGTGTTAGCGTACGGGTTAGGATTAGGGGACGGGTGAGGGTCAGGCTCTGGCGAAGTGTTAGGGTTAGGGTTCGGGCTAGGGTTAGGGTTAGGGCACGGGGACGGTTTAGGGTCCAGGTTAGGGTACGACAACGCTTTAGGGGGAGCGTACGTGTGAGGGCGCGGGTTAGTGTTAGCGTACGTTTAGGAATAGGGAACAGGTGAGGTTCAGGCTTTGCGGAGGGTTTAGGGTTAGGGTTCTGGCTAGGGTTAGGGTTAGGGGACGGGGACGGTTTAGGGTCCAGGGGAGGGTACGACAACGCTTTAGGGGGAGCGTACGTGTGAGGGCGCGGGTTAGTGTTAGCGTACGGGTTAGGATTAGGGGACGGGTGAGGGTCAGGCTTCGGGGAAGGCTTAGGGTTAGGGTTCGGGCTAGGGTTAGGGTTAGGGGTCGGGGACGGTTTAGGGTCCAGTGGAGGGTACGACAACGTTTTAGGGAGAGCATACGTGTGAGGTCGCGGGTTAGTGTTAGCGTACGGGTTAGGACTAGGGGACGGGTGAGGGTCAGGCTTCGGGTAAGGGTTCGGTTTAGGGTTCGGGCTAGGGTTAGGGTTAGGGGATGGGGACGGTTTAGGGTCCAGGGGAGGGTACAACAACGCTTTAGGGGGAGCGTACGTGAGAGTGCGCGGGTTAGTGTTAGCGTACGGGTTAGGATTAGGGGACGGGTGAGAGTCAGGCTTCGGGGAAGGGTTAGGGTTAGGGTTCGGGTTAGGATTAGGGTTAGGGGACGGGGACGGTCTAGGGTCCAGGGGAGGGTACGACAACGCTTTAGGGGGAGCGTACGTGTGAGGGCGTGGGTTAGTGTTAGCGTACGGGTTAGGATTAGGGGACGCGTCAGGGTCAGGCTTCGGGGAAGGGTTAGGGTTAGGGTTCGTGCTAGGGTTAGGGTTAGCGGACGGGGACGGTTTAGGGTCCAGGGGAGGGTACGACAACGCATTAGGGGGAGCGTAGGTGTGAGGGCGCGGGTTAGGGTTAGCGTACGGGTTAGGATTAGGGGACGGGTGAGGGTCAGGCTTCGGGGAAGGGTTAGGGTTAGGGTTCGGCCTAGGGTTAGGGTTAGGGGACGGGGACCTTTTAGGGTCCAGGGGAGTGTACGACAACGCTTTAGGAGGAGCATAGGTGTGAGGGCGCGGGTCAGTGTTAGCGTACGGGTTAGGATTAGGGGACGGGTGAGGGTCAGGCTTCGGGGAAGGGTTAGGGTTAGGGTTCGGGCTAGGGTTAGGGTTAGGTTACGGGGACGGTTTCGGGTCCAGGGGAGGGTATGACAACGCTTTAGGGGGAGCGTACGTGTGAGGGCGCGGTTTAGTGTTAGCGTACGGGTTAGGATTGCGGGACGGGTGAGGGTCAGGCTTCGGGGAAGGTTTAGGGTTAGGGTTCGGGCTAGGGTTAGGGTTAGGGGACGGGGACGGTTTAGGGTCCAGGGCAGGGTACGACAACGCTTTAGGGGGAGCGTACGTGTGAGGGCGCGGGTTAGTGTTAGCGTACGGGTTAGGATTAGGGGACGGGTGAGGGTCAGGCTCCGGGGAAGTGTTAGGGTTAGGGTTCGGGCTAGGGTTAGGGTTAGGGGATGGGGACGGTTTAGGGTCCAGGTGAGGGTACGACAACGCTTTAGGGGGAGCGTACGTGTGAGGGCGCGGGTTAGTGTTAGCGTACGGGTTAGGGTTAGGAGACGGGTGAGTGTCAGGCTTCGGGGCAGGGTTAGGGTTAGGGTTCGGGCTAGGGTTAAGGTTAGGGGACGGGGACGGTTTAGGGTCCAGGGGAGGGTACGACAACGCTTTAGGGGGAGCGTACGTGTGAGGGCGCGGGTTAGTGTTAGCGTACGGGTTAGGATTAGGGGACGGGTGAGGGTCAGGCTCCGGGGAAGTGTTAGGGTTAGGTTTCGGGCTAGGGTTAGGGTTAGGGGATGGGGACGGTTTAGGGTCCACGTGAGGGTACGACAACGCTTTAGGGGGAGCGTACGTGTGAGGGCGCAGGTTAGTGTTAGCGTACGGGTTAGGGTTAGGAGACGGGTGAGTGTCAGGCTTCGGGGAAGGGTTAGGGTTAGGGTTCGGGCTAGGGTTAGGGTTAGGGGACGGGGACGGTTTAGGGTCCAGGGGAGGGTACGACAACACTTTAGGGGGAGCGTACGTGTGAGGGCGCGGGTTAGTGTTAGCGTACGGGTTAGGATTAGGGGACGGGTGAGGGTCAGGCTTCGGGGAAGGCTTAGGGTTATGGTTCGGGCTAGGGTTAGGGTTAGGGGACGGGAACAGTTTAGGGTCCAGGGGAGGGTACGACAACGCTTTAGGGGGAGCGTACGTGTGAGGGCGCGGGTTAGTGTTAGCGAACGGGTTAGGATCAGGGGACGGGTGACGGTCAGGCTTCGGGGAAGTATTAGGGTTAGGGTTCGGGCTAGGGTTAGGGTTAGGGGACGGGGACGGTTTAGGGTCCAGGTGAGGGTACGACAACGCTTTAGGGGGAGCATAGGTGTGAGGGCGCGGGATAGTGTTAGCGTACGGGTTAGGATTAGGGTACTGGTGAGAGTCAGGCTTCGGGGAAGGGTTAGGGATAGGGTTCGGGCTAGGGTTAGGGGACGGGGACGGGGACGGTTTAGGGTCCAGGGGAGGGTACGACAACGCTTTAGGGGGAGCGTACGTTTGAGGGCACGGGTTAGTGTTAGCGTACGGATTAGGATTAGAGGACGGGTGAGGGTCAGGCTTCGGGGAATGGTTAGGGTTAGGGTTCGGGCTAGGGTTAGGTTTAGGGAACGGGGACGGTTTAGGGTCCAGGGGAGGGTACGACAATGCTTTAGGGGGAGCGTACGTGTGAGAGCGCGGGTTAGTGTTAGCGTACGGTTTAGGATTAGGGGACGGGTGAGGGTCAGGCTTCGGGGAAGGGTTAGGGTTAGGGTTCGGTCTAGGGTTAGGGTTAGGGGACGGGGACGGTTTAGGGTCCAGGGGAGGATACGACAACGCTTTAGGGGGAGTGTACGTGTGAGGGCGCGAGTTAGTGTTAGCATACGGGTTAGGATTAGGGGACGGGTGAGGGTCAGGCTTCGGGGAAGGGCTAGGGTTAGGGTTCGGGCTAGGGTTAGGGTTAGGGGACGGGGACGGTTTAGGGTCCAGGGGAGGGTACGACAATGCTTTAGGGGGAGCGTACGTGTGAGAGCCCGGGTTAGTGTTAGCGTACGGGTTAGGATTAGGGGACGGGTGAGGGTCAGGCTACGGGGAAGGGCTAGGGTTAGGATTCGGGCTAGGGTTAGGGTTAGGGGACGGGGACGGTTTAGGTTCCAGGGGAGAGTTCGAAAACGCTTTATGGGGAGCGTATGTGTGAGGGCGCGAGTTAGTGTTAGCGTACGGTTTAGGATTAGGGGACGGGTGAGGGTCAGGCTTCGGGGAAGGCTTAGGGTTATGGTTCGGGCTAGGGTTAGGGTTAGGGGACGGGAACAGTTTAGGGTCCAGGGGAGGGTACGACAACGCTTTAGGGGGAGCGTACGTGTGAGGGCGCGGGTTAGTGTTAGCGAACGGGTTAGGATCAGGGGACGGGTGACGGTCAGGCTTCGGGGAAGTATTAGGGTTAGGGTTCGGGCTAGGGTTAGGGTTAGGGGACGGGGACGGTTTAGGGTCCAGGTGAGGGTACGACAACGCTTTAGGGGGAGCATAGGTGTGAGGGCGCGGGATAGTGTTAGCGTACGGGTTAGGATTAGGGTACTGGTGAGAGTCAGGCTTCGGGGAAGGGTTAGGGATAGGGTTCGGGCTAGGGTTAGGGGACGGGGACGGGGACGGTTTAGGGTCCAGGGGAGGGTACGACAACGCTTTAGGGGGAGCGTACGTTTGAGGGCACGGGTTAGTGTTAGCGTACGGATTAGGATTAGAGGACGGGTGAGGGTCAGGCTTCGGGGAATGGTTAGGGTTAGGGTTCGGGCTAGGGTTAGGTTTAGGGAACGGGGACGGTTTAGGGTCCAGGGGAGGGTACGACAATGCTTTAGGGGGAGCGTACGTGTGAGAGCGCGGGTTAGTGTTAGCGTACGGTTTAGGATTAGGGGACGGGTGAGGGTCAGGCTTCGGGGAAGGGTTAGGGTTAGGGTTCGGTCTAGGGTTAGGGTTAGGGGACGGGGACGGTTTAGGGTCCAGGGGAGGATACGACAACGCTTTAGGGGGAGCGTACGTGTGAGGGCGCGAGTTAGTGTTAGCATACGGGTTAGGATTAGGGGACGGGTGAGGGTCAGGCTTCGGGGAAGGGCTAGGGTTAGGGTTCGGGCTAGGGTTAGGGTTAGGGGACGGGGACGGTTTAGGGTCCAGGGGAGGGTACGACAATGCTTTAGGGGGAGCGTACGTGTGAGAGCCCGGGTTAGTGTTAGCGTACGGGTTAGGATTAGGGGACGGGTGAGGGTCAGGCTACGGGGAAGGGCTAGGGTTAGGATTCGGGCTAGGGTTAGGGTTAGGGGACGGGGACGGTTTAGGTTCCAGGGGAGAGTTCGAAAACGCTTTATGGGGAGCGTATGTGTGAGGGCGCGAGTTAGTGTTAGCGTACGGTTTAGGATTAGGGGACGGGTGAGGGTCAGGCTTCGGGGAAGTGTTAGGGTTAGGGTTCGGGCTAGAGTTATGGTTAGGGGACCGGGACGGTTTAGGGTCCAGAGGAGGGTATGACAACACTTTAGGGGGAGCGTATGTGTGAGGGCGCGGGTTAGTGTTAGCGTACGGGTTAGGATTAGGGGACGGGTGAGGGTCAGGCTTCGGGGAAGGGTTAGGGTTAGGGTTCGGGCTAGGGTTAGGGTTAGTGGACGGCGACGGTTTAGGGACCAGGGGAGGGTATGACAACGCTTTAGGGGGAGCGTATGTGTGAGGGCGCGGGTTAGTGTTAGCGTACGGGTTAGGATTAGGGGACGGGTGAGGGTCAGGCTTCGGGGAAGGGTTAGGGTTAGGGTTCGGGCTACGGTTAGGGTTATGGGACGGGGACGGTTTAGGTTCCAGGGGAGGGTACGAGAACGCTTTAGGGGGAGCGTACGTGTGAGGGCGCGGGTTAGTGTTAGCGTACGGGTTAGGATTAGGGGACGGGTGAGGGTCAGGCTTCGGGGAAGGGTTAGGGTTAGGATTCGAGCTAGGGTTAGGGTTAGGGGACGGGGACGGTTTAGGGTCCAGGGGAGGGTACGACAACGCTTTAGGGGGAGCGTACGTGTGAGGGCGCGGGTTAGTGTTAGCGTACGGGTTAGGATTAGGGGACGGGTGAGGGTCAGGCTTCGGGGAAGGGCTAGGGTTAGGGTTCGGGCTAGGGTTAGGGTTAGGTGACGGGGACGGTTTAGGGTCCAGGGGAGGATACGATAACGCTTTAGGGGGAGCGTACGTGTGAGGGCGCGGGTTAGTGTTAGCGTACGGGTTAGGATTAGGGGACGGGTGAGGGTCAGGCTTCGGGGAAGGGCTAGGGTTAGGGTTCGGGCTAGGGTTAGGGTTAGGGGACGGGGACGGTTTAGGGTCCAGGGGAGTGTACGACAATGCTTTAGGGGGAGCGTACGTGTGAGGGCGCGGGTTAGTGTTAGCGTACGGGTTAGGATTAGGGGACGGGTGAGGGTCCGGCTTCTGGGAAGGGCTAGGGTTAGGATTCGGGCTAGGGTTAGGGTTAGGGGACGGGGACGGTTTAGGGTCCCGGGGAGAGTTCGAAAACGCTTTAGGGGGAGCGTACGTGTGAGGGCGCGAGTTAGTGTTAGCGTATGGTTTAGGATTAGGGGACGGGTGAGAGTCAGGCTTCGGGGAAGGGTTAGGGTTAGGGTTCGGTCTAGGATTAGGGTTAGGGGACGGGGACGGTTTAGGGTCCAGGGGAGGGTACGATAACGCTTTAGGGGGAGGGTACGTTTGAGGGCGCGGGTTAGTGTTAGCGTACGGGTTAGGATTAGGGGACGGGTGAGGGTCCGGCTTCGGGGAAGGGTTAGGGTTAGGGTTCGGGCTAGGGTTAGGGTTAGGGGACGGGGACGGTTTAGGGTCCAGGGGAGGGTTCGACAACGCTTTAGGGGGAGCGTATGTGTGAGGGCGCGAGTTAGTGTTAGCGTACGGTTTAGGATTAGGGGACGGGTGAGGGTCAGGCTTCGGGGAAGGGTTAGGGTTAGGGTTCGGGCTAGAGTTATGGTTAGGGGACCGGGACGGTTTAGGGTCCAGAGGAGGGTACGACAACACTTTAGGGGGAGCGTATGTGTGAGGGCGCGGGTTAGTGTTAGCGTACGGGTTAGGATTAGGGGACGGGTGAGGGTCAGGCTTCGGGGAAGGGTTAGGGTTAGGGTTCGGGCTAGGGTTAGGGTTAGTGGACGGCGACGGTTTAGGGACCAGGGGAGGGTATGACAACGCTTTAGGGGGAGCGTATGTGTGAGGGCGCGGGTTAGTGTTAGCGTACGGGTTAGGATTAGGGGACGGGTGAGGGTCAGGCTTCGGGGAAGGGTTAGGGTTAGGGTTCGGGCTACGGTTAGGGTTATGGGACGGGGACGGTTTAGGTTCCAGGGGAGGGTACGAGAACGCTTTAGGGGGAGCGTACGTGTGAGGGCGCGGGTTAGTGTTAGCGTACGGGTTAGGATTAGGGGACGGGTGAGGGTCAGGCTTCGGGGAAGGGTTAGGGTTAGGATTCGGGCTAGGGTTAGGGTTAGGGGACGGGGACGGTTTAGGGTCCAGGGGAGGGTACGACAACGCTTTAGGGGGAGCGTACGTGTGAGGGCGCGGGTTAGTGTTAGCGTACGGGTTAGGATTAGGGGACGGGTGAGGGTCAGGCTTCGGGGAAGGGCTAGGGTTAGGGTTCGGGCTAGGGTTAGGGTTAGGGGACGGGGACGGTTTAGGGTCCAGGGGAGGGTTCGACAACGCTTTATGGGGAGCGTACGTGTGAGGGTGCGAGTTAGTGTTAACGTATGGGTTAGGATTAGGGGACGGATGAGGTTCAGGCTTCGGGGAAGGGTTAGGGTTTGGGTTCATGCTAGGGTTAGGGTTAGGGGACGGGGATGGTTTAGGGTCCAGGGGAGGGTACGACAACGCTTTAGGGGAAGCGTACGTGTGAGGGCGCGGGTTAGTGTTAGCGTACGGTTTAGGATAAGGGGACGGGTGAGGGTCAGGCTTCGGGGAAGGGTTAGGGTTAGGGTTCGGGCTAGGGTTAGGGTTAGGGGACGGGGACGGTTTAGGGTCCAGGGGAGGGTACGACAACGCTTTAGGGGGAGCGTACGTGTGAGGGCGTGGGTTAGTGTTAGCGTACGGGTTAGGATTAGGGGACGGGTGAGGGTCAGGCTTCGGAGAAGGGTTAGGGTTAGGGTTCGGGCTAGGGTTCGGGTTAGGGGACGGGGACGGTTTAGGGTCCAGGGGAGGGTACGACAACGCTTTAGGGGGAGCGTAGGTGTGAGGGCGTGGGTTAGTGTTAGCATACGGGTTAGGATTACGGGACGGGTGAGGGTCAGGCTTCGGGGAAAGGCTAGGGTTAGGGTTCGGGCTAGGGTTAGGGTTAGGGGACGGGGACGGTTTAGGGTCCAGGGGAGGGTACGACAACGCTTTAGGGGGAGCGTAGGTGTGAGGGCGCGGGTTAGTGTTAGCGTACGGGTTAGGACGATGGGACGGGTGAGGGTCAGGCTTCGGGGAAGGGTTAGGGCTTACGGTTCGGGCTAGGGTTAGGGTTAGGGGACGGGGACGGTTTAGGGTCCAGGGGAGGGTACGACAACGCTTTAGGGGGAGCGTACGTGTGAGGGCACGGGTTAGTGTTAGCGTACGGGTTAGGATTAGGGGACGGGTGAGGGTCAGGCTTCGGGGAAGGCTTAGGGTTAGGGTTCGGGCTAGGGTTAGGGTTAGGGGACGGGGACGGTTTAGGGTCCAGGGGAGGGTACGACAACGCTTTAGGGGGAGCGTACGTGTGAGGGCGCGGGTTAGTGTTAGGGTACGGGTTAGGATTAGGGGACGGGTGAGGGTGAGGCTTCGGGGAAGGGTTAGGGTTACGGTTCGCGCTAGGGTTAGGGTTAGGGGACGGGGACGGTTTAGGGTCCAGGGGAGGGCACGACAACGCTTTAGGGGGAGCGTACGTGTGAGGGTGTGGTTTAGTGTTAGCGTACGGGTTAGGATTAGGGGACGGGTGAAGGTCAGGCTTCGGGGCTGGTTTAGGGTTACGGTTCGGGCTAGGGTTAGGGTTAGGGGGCTGGGACGGTTTAGGGTCCAGGAGAGGGTACGGCAACGCTTTAGGGGAAGCGTACGTGTGAGGGCACGGGTTAGTGTTACCGTACGGGTTAGGATTAGGGGACGGGTGAGGGTCAGGATTCGGGGAAGGTTTAGGGTTAGGGTTCGGGCTAGGGTTAGGGTTAGGGGACGGGGACGGTTTAGGGTCCAGGTGAGGGTACGACAACACTTTAGGGGGAGCGTACGTGTGAGGGCGCGGGTTACTGTTAGCGTACGGGTTAGGATTGGGGACGGGTGAGGGTCAGGCTTCGGGGAAGGGATAGGGTTCGGGCTAGGGTTAGGGTTAGGGGACGGGGACGGTTTAGGTCCAGGTGAGGGTACGACAATGCTTTAGGGGGAGCGTACGTGTGAGGGCGCAGGTTAGTGTTAGCGTACAGGTTAGGATTAGGGGACTGGTGAGGGTCAGGTTTCGGGGAAGGGTTAGGGTTTGGGCTAGGGTTAGGGTTAGGGGACGGGGACGGTTTAGGGTCCAGGTGAGGGTACGACAACGCTTTAGGGGGAGCGTACGTGTGAGGGCGCGGGTTAGTGTTAGCGTACGGGTTAGGATTAGGGGACGGGTGAGGGTCAGGCTTCGGGGAAAGGTAAGGTTTAGGGTTCAGGCTAGGGTTAGGGTTAGGGGATGGGGACGGTTTAGGGTCCAGTGGAGGGTACGACAATTCTTTAGGGGGAGCGTACGTGTGAGGGCGCGGGTTAGTGTTAGCATACGGGTTAGCATTAGGGGACGGGTGAGGGTCAGACTTCGGGGAAGGGTTAGGGTTAGGGTTCGGGCTAGGGTTAGGGTTAGGGGACGGGGACGGCTTAGGGTCCAGGTGAGGGTACGACAACGCTTTAGGGGGAGGATACGTGTGAGGGCGCGGGTTAGTGTTAGCGTACGGGTTAGGATTAGGGGACGGGTGAGGGTCAGGCTTCGGGGAAGGGTCAGGGTTAGGCTTCGGCTAGGGTTAGGTTTAGGGGACGGGAACGGATAGGGTCCAGGTGAGGGTACGACAACGCTTTAGGGGGAGCGTACGTGTGAGGGCACGGGTTAGTGTTAGCGTACGGGTTAGGATTAGGGGACGGGTGAGGGTCAGGCTTCGGGGAAGGTTTAGGGTTAGGGTTCGGGCTAGCGTTAGGGTTAGGGGACGGGGACCATTTAGGGTCCAGGTGAGGGTACGACAACGCTTTAGGGGGAGCATAGGTGTGAGGGCGCGGGTTAGTGTTAGCGTACGGGTTAGGATTAGGGGACGGGTGAGGGTCAGGCTTCGGGGAAGGCTTAGGGTTAGGGTTCGGGCTAGGGTTAGGGTTAGTGGACGGCGACGGTTTAGGGACCAGCGGAGGGTACGACAATGCTTTAGGGGGAGCATACGTGTGAGAGCGCGGGTTAGCGTTAGCGTACGGGTTAGGATTAGGGGACGGCTGAGGGTCAGGCTTCGGGGAAGTGTTACGGTTAGGGTTCGGGGTAGGGCTAGCGTTATGAGACGGGGACGGTTTAGGGTCCAGGGGAGGGTACGACAACGCTTTAGGGGGAGCGTACGTGTGAGGGCGCGGGTTAATGTTATCGTACGGGTTAGGATTAGGGGACGGGTGAGGGTCAGGCTTCGGGGAAGGGTTAGGGTTAGGGTTCGGGCTAGGGTTAGGGTTAGGGGACGGGGACGGTTTAGGGTCCAGGGGAGGGTACGACAACGCTTTAGGGGGAGCGTACGTGTGAGGGCGTGGGTTAGTGTTAGCGTACGGGTTAGGATTAGCGGACGGGTGAGGGTCAGGCTTCGGGGAAGGGTTAGGGTTAGGGTTCGGGCTAGGGTTAGGGTTAGGGTACGGGGACGGTTTAGGGTCCAGGGGAGGGTACGACAACGCTTTAGGGGTAGCGTACGAGTGAGGGCGCGGGTTAGTGTTAGCGTACGGTTTAGGATTAGGGGACGGGTGAGGGTCAGGCTTCGGGGAAGGGTTAGGGTTAGGGTTCGGGCTAGGGTTAGGGTTAGGGGACGGGGACGGTTTAGGGTACAGGGGAGGGTACGACAACGCTTTAGGGGTAGCGTACGTGTGAGGGCGCGGGTTAGTGTTAGTGTACGGGTTAGGATTAGGGGACGGGTGAGGGTCAGGCTTCGGGGAAGGGTTAGGGTTAGGGTTCGGTCTAGGGTTAGTGTTAGGGGATGGGGACGGTTTAGGGTCCAGGGGAGGGTACGACAACGCTTTAGGGGGAGCGTACGTGTGAGGGCGCGGGTTAGTGTTAGCGTACGGGTTAGGATTAGGGGACGGGTGAGGGTCAGGCTACGGGGAAGGGTTAGGGTTAGGGTTCGGGCTAAGGTTAAGGTTAGGGGACGGGGACAGTTTAGGGTCCAGGGGAGGGTACGACAACGCTTTAGGGGGAGCTTATGTGTGAGGGCGCAGGTTAGTGTTAGCGTACGGGTTAGGATTAGGTGACAGGTGAGGGTCAGGCTTCGGGGAAAGGTTAGGGTTAGGGTTCGGGCTAGGGTTAGGGTTAGGGGACGGGGACGGTTTAGGGTCCAGGGGAGGGTACGACAACGCTTTAGGGGGAGCGTACGTGTGACGGCGCGGGTTAGTGTTAGCGTACGGCATAGGATTAGGGGACGGGTGAAGGGCAGGCTTCGGGGAAGGGTTAGAGATACGGTTCGGGCTAGGGTTAGGGTTAGGGGGCGGGGACGGTTTAGGGTCCAGGGGAGGGTACGACAACGCTTTAGGGGTAGCGTACGTGTGAGGGCGCGGGTTAGTGTTAGCGTACGGGTTAGGATTAGGGGACGGGTGAGGGTCAGGCTTCGGGGAAGGGTTAGGGTTAGGGTTCGGGCTAGGGTTAGGGTTAGGGGACGGGGACGGTTTAGGGTCCATGGGAGGGTACGACAACGCTTTAGGGGGAGCGTACGTGTGAGGGCGCGGGTTAGTGTTAGCGTACGGTTTACGATTAGGGGACGGGTGAGGGTCATGCTTCGGGGAAGGGTTAGGGTTAGGGATCGGGCTAGGGTTAGGGGACTGGGACGGTTTAGGGTCCAGTGGAGGGTACGACAACGCTTTACGGAGAGCGTACGTGTGAGGGCACGGGTTAGTGTTAGCGTACGGGTTAGGATTAGGGGACGGGTGAGGGTCAGGCTTCAGGGAAGGTTTAGGGTTGGGTTCGGGCTAGGGTTAGGGGACGGGGACAGTTTAGGGTCCAGGCGAGGGTACGACAACGCTTTAGGGGGAGCGTACGTGTGAGGGCGTGGTTCAGTGTTAGCGTACGGGTTAGGATTAGGGGACGGGTGAGGGTCAGGCTTCGGGGAAGGGTTAGGGTTAGGGTTCGGGCTAGGGTTAGGGTTAGGGGACGGGGACGGTTTAGGGTCCAGGGGAGGGTACGACAACGCTTTAGGGGGAGCGTACGAGTGAGGGCGCGGGTTAGTGTTAGCGTACGGGTTAGGATTAGGGGACGGGTGAGGGTCACGCTTCGGGGAAGGGTTAGGGTTAGGTTTCGGGCTAGGGTTATGGTTAGGGGACTGGGACAGTTTAGGGTCCAGGGGAGGGTATGACAACGCTTTACGGGGAGCGTACGTGTGAGGGCGCGGGTTAGTGTTAGCGTACGGGTTAGGATTAGCGGACGGGTGAGGGTCAGGCTTCGGGGAAGGGTTAGGGTTAGGGTTCGGGCTAGGGTTAGGGTTAGGGGACGGGGACGGTTTAGGGTCCAGGGGAGGGTACGACAATGCTTTAGGGGGAGCGTACGTGTGAGGGCGTGGGTTAGTGTTCGCGTACGGGTTAGGATTAGGGGACGGGTGAGGGTCAGGCTTCGGGGAAGGGATAGGGTTAGGTTTCGGGCTAGGGTTAGGGTTAGGGTACGGGGACGGTTTAGGGTCCAGGGGAGGGTACGACAACGCTTTAGGGGTAGCGTACGAGTGAGGGCGCGGGTTAGGGTTAGCGTACGGTTTAGGATTAGGGGACGGGTGAGGGTCAGGCTTCGGGGAAGGGTTAGGGTTAGGGTTCGGGCTAGGGTTAGGGTTAGGGGACGGGGACGGTTTAGGGTCCAGGGGAGGGTACGACAACGCTTTAGGGGGAGCGTACGTGTGAGGGTGCGGGTTAGTGTTAGAGTACGGGTTAGGATTAGGGGACGGGTGAGGGTCAGGCTTCGGGGAAGGGTTAGGGTTAGGGTTCGGTCTAGGGTTAGGGTTAGGGGATGGGGACGGTTTAGGGTCCAGGGGAGGGTACGACAACGCTTTACGGGGAGCGTACGTGTGAGGGCGCGGGTTAGTGTTAGCGTACGGGTTAGGATTAGGGGACGGGTGAGGGTCAGGCTTCGGGGAAGGGTTAGGGTTAGGGTTCGGGCTAAGGTTAAGGTTAGGGGACGGGGACGGTTTAGGGTCCAGGTGAGGGTACGACAACGCTTTAGGGGGAGCGTACGTGTGAGGGCGCAGGTTAGTGTTAGCGTACGGGTTAGGATTAGGTGACAGGTGAGGGTCCGGCTTCGGGGAAAGGTTAGGGTTAGGGTTCGGGCTAGGGTTAGGGTTAGTGGACGGGGACGGTTTAGGGTCCAGGGGAGGGTACGACAACGCTTTAGGGGGAGCGTACGTGTGACGGCGCGGGTTAGTGTTAGCGTACGGGTTAGGATTAGGGGACGGGTGAAGGGCAGGCGTCGGGGAAGGGTTAGAGTTACGGTTCGGGCTAGGGTTAGGGTTAGGGGGCGGGGACGGTTTAGGGTCCAGGGGAGGGTACGACAACGCTTTAGGGGTAGCGTACGTGTGAGGGCGCGGGTTAGTGTTAGCGTACGGGTTAGGATTAGGGGACGGGTGAGGGTCAGGCTTCGGGGAAGGGTTAGGGTTAGGGTTCGGGCTAGGGTTAGGGTTAGGGGACGGGGACGGTTTAGGGTCCAGGGGAGGGTACGACAACGCTTTAGGGGGAGCGTACGTGTGAGGGCGCGGGTTAGTGTTAGCGTACGGGTTAGGATTAGGGGACGGGTGAGGGTCAGGCTTCGGGGAAGGGTTAGGTTTAGGGTTCGGGCCAGGGTTAGGGTTAGGGGACGGGGACGGTTTAGGGTCCAGCGGAGGGTACGACAACGCTTTAGGGGGAGCGTAGGTGTGAGGGCGCGGGTTAGTGTTAGCGTACGGGTTAGGATTAGGGGACGGGTGAGGGTCAGGCTTCGGGGAAGGCTTAGGATTAGGGTTCGGGCTAGGGTTAGGGTTAGGGGACGGGGAAGATTTAGGGTCCAGGTGAGGGTACGACAATGCCTTAAGGGGAGCGTAGGTGTGAGGGCGCGGGTTAGTGTTAGCGTACGGGATAGGATTAGGGGACGGGTGAGGGTCAGGCTTCGGGGAAGGGTTAGGGTTAGGGTTCGGGCTAGGGTTAGGGTTAGGGGACGGGGACGGTTTAGGGTCCAGGGGAGGGTACGACAATGCTTTACGGGGAGCGTACATGAGAGGGCGCGGGTTAGTGTTAGCGTACGGGTTAGGATTAGGGGACGTGTGAGGGTCAGGCTTCAGGGAAGGTTTAGGGTTGGGTTCGGGCTAGGGTTAGGGGACGGGGATAGTTTAGGGTCCAGGCGAGGGTACGATAACGCTTTAGGGGGAGCGTACGTGTGAGGGCGTGGTTCAGTGTTAGCGTACGGGTTAGGATTAGGGGACGGGTGAGGGTCAGGCTTCGGGGAAGGGTTAGGGTTAGGGTTCGGGCTAGGGTTAGGGTTAGGGGACGGGGACGGTTTAGGGTACAGGGGAGGGTACGACAACGCTTTAGGGGGAGCGTACGACTGAGGGCGCGGGTTAGTGTTAGCGTACGGGTTAGGATTAGGGGACGGGTGAGGGTCACGCTTCGGGGAAGGGTTAGGGTTAGGGTTCGGGCTAGGGTTAGGGTTAGGGGACTGGGACAGTTTAGGGTCCAGGGGAGGGTATGACAACGCTTTAGGGGGAGCGTACGTGTGAGGGCGCGGGTTAGTGTTAGCGTACGGGTTAGGATTAGGGGACGGGTGAGGGTCAGGCTTCGGGGAAGGGTTAGGGTTAGGGTTCGGGCTAGGGTTAGGGTTAGGGGACTGGGACAGTTTAGGGTCCAGGGGAGGGTATGACAACGCTTTAGGGGGAGCGTACGTGTGAGGGCGCGGGTTAGTGTTAGCGTACGGGTTAGGATTAAGGGACGGGTGAGGGTCAGGCTTCGGGGAAGGGTTAGGGTTAGGGTTCAGGCTAGGGTTAGGGTTAGGGGACGGGGACGGTTTAGGGTCCAGGGGAGGGTACGACAACGCTTTAGGGGGAACGTACGTGTGAGGGCGTGTGTTAGTGTTAGCGTATGGGTTAGGATTAAGGGACGGGTGAGGGTCAGGCGTCGGGGAAGGGTTAGGGTTAGGGTTCGTGCTAGGGTTAGGGTTAGGGGAGGGAGATGGTTTAGGGTCCAGGGGAGGGTACGACAACGCTTTAGGGGGAGCGTACGTGTGAGGGGGCGGGTTAGTGTTAGCGTACGGGTTAGGATTAGGGGTCGGGTGAGGGTCAGGCTTCGGGGAAGGGTTAGGGTTAGGGTTCGGGCTAGGGTTAGGGTTAGGGGACGGGGAAGGTTTAGGGTCAAGGTGAGGGTACGACAACGCTTTAGGGGGAGCGTACGTGTGAGGGCGCGGGTTAGTGTTAGCGTACGAGTTAGATTAGGGGACGGGTGAGGGTCAGGCTTCGGGGAAGGGTTAGGTTTAGGGTTCGGGCTAGGGTTAGGGTTAGGGGACGGGGACGGTTTAGGGTCCATGGGAGGGTACGACAACGATTTAGGGGGAGCGTACGTGTGACGGCTCGGGTTAGTGTTAGCGTACGGGTTAGTATTAGGGGACGGGTGAGGGTCAGGCTTCGGGGCAGGCTTATGGTTAGGGTTCGGGCTAGGGTTAGGGTTAAGGGACGGGGACGGTTTAGGGTCCAGTGGAGGGTACGACAATGCTTTACGGGGAGCGTAGGTGTGAGGGCGCGGGTTAGTGTTAGCGTACGGGTTAGGATTAGGGGACGGGTGAGGGTCAGGCTTCGGGGAAGTGTTAGGGTTAGGGTTCGGGCTAGGGTTAGGGTTAGGGGACGGGGACGGTTTAGGGTCCAGGGGAGGGTACGACAACGCTTTAGGGGGAGCGTACGTGTGAGGGCGCGGGTTAGTGTTAGCGTACGGGTTAGGATTAGGGGACGGGTGAGGGTCAGGCTTCGGGGAAGGGTTAGGGTTAGGGTACGGGCTAGGGTTAGGGTTAGGGTACGGGGACGGTGTAGGGTCCAGGGGAGGGTACGACAATGCTTTAGGGGGATTGCAGGTGTGAGGGCGCGGGTTAGTGTTAGCGTACGGGTTAGGATTAGGGGACGGGTGAGGGTCAGGCTTCGGGGAAGTATTATGGTTAGGGTTCGGGCTAGGGTTAGGGTTAGGGGACGGGGACGGTTTAGGGTCCAGGGGAGGGTACGACAACGCTTTAGGGGGAGCGTACATGTGACGGCGCGGGTTAGTGTTAGCGTACGGGTTAGGATTAGGAGACGGGTGAGTGTCAGGCTTCGGGGAAGGGTTAGGGTTAGGGTTAGGGCTAAGGTTAGGGTTAGCGGACGGGGACAGTTTAGGGTCCAGGGGAGGGTACGACAACGCTTTAGGGGTGCGTACGTGTGAGGGCGCAGGTTACTTTTAGCGTACGGGTTAGGATTCGGGGACGGGTGAGGGTCAGGCTTCGGGGAAGGGTTAGGGTTAGGGTTCGGGCTAGGGTTAGGGTTAGGTGACGGGGACGTTTTAGGGTTCAGGGGAGGGTACGACAACGCTTTAGGGGGAGCGTACGTGTGAGGGCGCGGGTTAGTGTTAGCGTACGGGTTAGGATTAGGGGACGGGTGAGGGTCAGGCTACGGGGAAGGGTTAGGGTTAGGGTTCGGGCTAAGGTTAAGGTTAGGGGACGGGGACGGTTTAGGGTCCAGGTGAGGGTACGACAACGCTTTAGGGGGAGCTTATGTGTGAGGGCGCAGGTTAGTGTTAGCGTACGGGTTAGGATTAGGTGACAGGTGAGGGTCAGGCTTCGGGGAAAGGTTAGGGTTAGGGTTCGGGCTAGGGTTAGGGTTAGGGGACGGGGACGGTTTAGGGTCCAGGGGAGGGTACGACAACGCTTTAGGGGGAGCGTACGTGTGACGTCGCGGGTTAGTGTTAGCGTACGGCATAGGATTAGGGGACGGGTGAAGGGCAGGCTTCGGGGAAGGGTTAGAGATACGGTTCGGGCTAGGGTTAGGGTTAGGGGGCGGGGACGGTTTAGGGTCCAGGGGAGGGTACGACAACGCTTTAGGGGTAGCGTACGTGTGAGGGCGCGGGTTAGTGTTAGCGTACGGGTTAGGATTAGGGGACGGGTGAGGGTCAGGCTTCGGGGAAGGGTTAGGGTTAGGGTTCGGGCTAGGGTTAGGGTTAGGGGACGGGGACGGTTTAGGGTCCATGGGAGGGTACGACAACGCTTTAGGGGGAGCGTACGTGTGAGGGCGCGGGTTAGTGTTAGCGTACGGTTTACGATTAGGGGACGGGTGAGGGTCATGCTTCGGGGAAGGGTTAGGGTTAGGGATCGGGCTAGGGTTAGGGGACGGGGACAGTTTAGGGTCCAGGCGAGGGTACGACAACGCTTTAGGGGGAGCGTACGTGTGAGGGCGTGGTTCAGTGTTAGCGTACGGGTTAGGATTAGGGGACGGGTGAGGGTCAGGCTTCGGGGAAGGGTTAAGGTTAGGGTTCGGGCTAGGGTTAGGGTTAGGGGACGGGGACGGTTTAGGGTCCAGGGGAGGGTACGACAACGCTTTAGGGGGAGCGTACGAGTGAGGGCGCGGGTTAGTGTTAGCGTACGGGTTAGGATTAGGGGACGGGTGAGGGTCACGCTTCGGGGAAGGGTTAGGGTTAGGGTTCGGGCTAGGGTTAGGGTTAGGGGACTGGGACAGTTTAGGGTCCAGGGGAGGGTATGACAACGCTTTACGGGGAGCGTACGTGTGAGGGCGCGGGTTAGTGTTAGCGTACGGGTTAGGATTAGCGGACGGGTGAGGGTCAGGCTTCGGGGAAGGGTTAGGGTTAGGGTTCGGGCTAGGGTTAGGGTTAGGGGACGGGGACGGTTTAGGGTCCAGGGGAGGGTACGACAATGCTTTAGGGGGAGCGTACGTGTGAGGGCGTGGGTTAGTGTTCGCGTACGGGTTAGGATTAGGGGACGGGTGAGGGTCAGGCTTCGGGGAAGGGATAGGGTTAGGTTTCGGGCTAGGGTTAGGGTTAGGGTACGGGGACGGTTTAGGGTCCAGGGGAGGGTACGACAACGCTTTAGGGGTAGCGTACGAGTGAGGGCGCGGGTTAGGGTTAGCGTACGGTTTAGGATTAGGGGACGGGTGAGGGTCAGGCTTCGGGGAAGGGTTAGGGTTAGGGTTCGGGCTAGGGTTAGGGTTAGGGGACGGGGACGGTTTAGGGTCCAGGGGAGGGTACGACAACGCTTTAGGGGGAGCGTACGTGTGAGGGCGCGGGTTAGTGTTAGAGTACGGGTTAGGATTAGGGGACGGGTGAGGGTCAGGCTTCGGGGAAGGGTTAGGGTTAGGGTTCGGTCTAGGCTTAGGGTTAGGGGATGGGGACGGTTTAGGGTCCAGGGGAGGGTACGACAACGCTTTACGGGGAGCGTACGTGTGAGGGCGCGGGTTAGTGTTAGCGTACGGGTTAGGATTAGGGGACGGGTGAGGGTCAGGCTTCGGGGAAGGGTTAGGGTTAGGGTTCGGGCTAAGGTTAAGGTTAGGGGACGGGGACGGTTTAGGGTCCAGGTGAGGGTACGACAAAGCTTTAGGGGGAGCGTACGTGTGAGGGCGCAGGTTAGTGTTAGCGTACGGGTTAGGATTAGGTGACAGGTGAGGGTCAGGCTTCGGGGAAAGGTTAGGGTTAGGGTTCGGGCTAGGGTTAGGGTTAGTGGACGGGGACGGTTTAGGGTCCAGGGGAGGGTACGACAACGCTTTAGGGGGAGCGTACGTGTGACGGCGCGGGTTAGTGTTAGCGTACGGGTTAGGATTAGGGGACGGGTGAAGGGCAGGCGTCGGGGAAGGGTTAGAGTTACGGTTCGGGCTAGGGTTAGGGTTAGGGGGCGGGGACGGTTTAGGGTCCAGGGGAGGGTACGACAACGCTTTAGGGGTAGCGTACGTGTGAGGGCGCGGGTTAGTGTTAGCGTACGGGTTAGGATTAGGGGACGGGTGAGGGTCAGGCTTCGGGGAAGGGTTAGGGTTAGGGTTCGGGCTAGGGTTAGGGTTAGGGGACGGGGACGGTTTAGGGTCCATGGGAGGGTACGACAACGCTTTAGGGGGAGCGTACGTGTGAGGGCGCGGGTTAGTGTTAGCGTACGGGTTAGGATTAGGGGACGGGTGAGGGTCAGGCTTCGGGGAAGGGTTAGGGTTAGGGTTCGGGCCAGGGTTAGGGTTAGGGGACGGGGACGGTTTAGGGTCCAGCGGAGGGTACGACAACGCTTTAGGGGGAGCGTAGGTGTGAGGGCGCGGGTTAGTGTTAGCGTACGGGTTAGGATTAGGGGACGGGTGAGGGTCAGGCTTCGGGGAAGGCTTAGGATTAGGGTTCGGGCTAGGGTTAGGGTTAGGGGACGGGGAAGATTTAGGGTCCAGGTGAGGGTACGACAATGCCTTAAGGGGAGCGTAGGTGTGAGGGCGCGGGTTAGTGTTAGCGTACGGGATAGGATTAGGGGACGGGTGAGGGTCAGGCTTCGGGGAAGGGTTAGGGTTAGTGTTCGGGCTAGGGTTAGGGTTAGGGGACGGGGACGGTTTAGGGTCCAGGGGAGGGTACGACAATGCTTTACGGGGAGCGTACATGAGAGGGCGCGGGTTAGTGTTAGCGTACGGGTTAGGATTAGGGGACGTGTGAGGGTCAGGCTTCAGGGAAGGTTTAGGGTTGGGTTCGGGCTAGGGTTAGGGGACGGGGATAGTTTAGGGTCCAGGCGAGGGTACGATAACGCTTTAGGGGGAGCGTACGTGTGAGGGCGTGGTTCAGTGTTAGCGTACGGGTTAGGATTAGGGGACGGGTGAGGGTCAGGCTTCGGGGAAGGGTTAGGGTTAGGGTTCGGGCTAGGGTTAGGGTTAGGGGACGGGGACGGTTTAGGGTACAGGGGAGGGTACGACAACGCTTTAGGGGGAGCGTACGACTGAGGGCGCGGGTTAGTGTTAGCGTACGGGTTAGGATTAGGGGACGGGTGAGGGTCACGCTTCGGGGAAGGGTTAGGGTTAGGGTTCGGGCTAGGGTTAGGGTTAGGGGACTGGGACAGTTTAGGGTCCAGGGGAGGGTATGACAACGCTTTAGGGGGAGCGTACGTGTGAGGGCGCGGGTTAGTGTTAGCGTACGGGTTAGGATTAGGGGACGGGTGAGGGTCAGGCTTCGGGGAAGAGTTAGGGTTAGGGTTCGGGCTAGGGTTAGGGTTAGGGGACTGGGACAGTTTAGGGTCCAGGGGAGGGTATGACAACGCTTTAGGGGGAGCGTACGTGTGAGGGCACGGGTTAGTGTTAGCGTACGGGTTAGGATTAAGGGACGGGTGAGGGTCAGGCTTCGGGGAAGGGTTAGGGTTAGGGTTCAGGCTAGGGTTAGGGTTAGGGGACGGGGACGGTTTAGGGTCCAGGGGAGGGTACGACAACGCTTTAGGGGGAACGTACGTGTGAGGGCGTGTGTTAGTGTTAGCGTATGGTTTAGGATTAAGGGACGGATGAGGGTCAGGCGTCCGGGAAGGGTTAGGGTTAGGGTTCGTGCTAGGGTTAGGGTTAGGGGACGGAGATGGTTTAGGGTCCAGGGGAGGGTACGACAACGCTTTAGGGGGAGCGTACGTGTGAGGGGGCGGGTTAGTGTTAGCGTACGGGTTAGGATTAGGGGTCGGGTGAGGGTCAGGCTTCGGGGAAGGGTTAGGGTTAGGGTTCGGGCTAGGGTTAGGGTTAGGGGACGGGGAAGGTTTAGGGTCAAGGTGAGGGTACGACAACGCTTTAGGGGGAGCGTACGTGTGAGGGCGCGGGTTAGTGTTAGCGTACGAGTTAGATTAGGGGACGGGTAAGGGTCAGGCTTCGGGGAAGGGTTAGGTTTAGGGTTCGGGCTAGGGTTAGGGTTAGGGGACGGGGACGGTTTAGGGTCCATGGGAGGGTACGACAACGATTTAGGGGGAGCGTACGTGTGACGGCTCGGGTTAGTGTTAGCGTACGGGTTAGTATTAGGGGACGGGTGAGGGTCAGGCTTCGGGGCAGGCTTATGGTTAGGGTTCGGGCTAGGGTTAGGGTTAAGGGACGGGGACGGTTTAGGGTCCAGTGGAGGGTACGACAATGCTTTACGGGGAGCGTAGGTGTGAGGGCGCGGGTTAGTGTTAGCGTACGGGTTAGGATTAGGGGACGGGTGAGGGTCAGGCTTCGGGGAAGTGTTAGGGTTAGGGTTCGGGCTAGGGTTAGGGTTAGGGGACGGGGACGGTTTAGGGTCCAGGGGAGGGTACGACAACGCTTTAGGGGGAGCGTACGTGTGAGGGCGCGGGTTAGTGTTAGCGT
The DNA here is from genome assembly GCF_949987515.2 of Delphinus delphis. Classification (NCBI taxonomy): domain Eukaryota; kingdom Metazoa; phylum Chordata; class Mammalia; order Artiodactyla; family Delphinidae; genus Delphinus; species Delphinus delphis. The sequence continues at coordinate 1,490,653 of NW_027192670.1, read as the reverse complement.
ACGGGTTAGGATTAGGGGACGGGTGAGGGTCAGGCTTCGGGGAAGGGTTAGGGTTAGGGTACGGGCTAGGGTTAGGGTTAGGGTACGGGGACGGTGTAGGGTCCAGGGGAGGGTACGACAATGCTTTAGGGGGATTGCAGGTGTGAGGGCGCGGGTTAGTGTTAGCGTACGGGTTAGGATTAGGGGACGGGTGAGGGTCAGGCTTCGGGGAAGTATTATGGTTAGGGTTCGGGCTAGGGTTAGGGTTAGGGGACGGGGACGGTTTAGGGTCCAGGGGAGGGTACGACAACGCTTTAGGGGGAGCGTACATGTGACGGCGCGGGTTAGTGTTAGCGTACGGGTTAGGATTAGGAGACGGGTGAGTGTCAGGCTTCGGGGAAGGGTTAGGGTTAGGGTTAGGGCTAAGGTTAGGGTTAGCGGACGGGGACAGTTTAGGGTCCAGGGGAGGGTACGACAACGCTTTAGGGGTGCGTACGTGTGAGGGCGCAGGTTACTTTTAGCGTACGGGTTAGGATTCGGGGACGGGTGAGGGTCAGGCTTCGGGGAAGGGTTAGGGTTAGGGTTCGGGCTAGGGTTAGGGTTAGGTGACGGGGACGTTTTAGGGTTCAGGGGAGGGTACGACAATGCTTTAGGGGGAGCGTACGTGTGAGGGCACTGGTTAGTGTTAGCGTACGGGTTAGGATTAGGGGACGGGTGAGGGTCAGGCTTCGGGGAAGGGTTAGGGTTAGGGTCGGGCTAGGGTTAGGGGACGGGGACGGGGACGGTTTAGGGTCCAGGGGAGGGTACGACAACGCTTTAGGGGGATCGTACGTGTGAGAGCGCGGTTTAGTGTTCGCGTACGGGTTAGGATTAGGGGACGGATGAGGGTCAGGCTTCGGGGAAGTGTTAGGGTTAGGTTTCGGTCTAGGGTTAGTGTTAGGGGAAGGGGCCGGTTTAGGGTCCAGGGGAGGGTACGACAACGCTTTAGGGGAAGCGTACGTGTGAGGGCGCGGGTTAGTCTTAGCGTATGGGTTAGGATTAGGGGACCGGTGAGGGTCAGGCTTCGGGGAAGGGTTAGGGTTAGGGTTCGGGCTAGGGTTAGGTTTACGGGATGGGGACGGTTTAGGGTCCATGGGAGGGTACGACAACGCTTTAGGGGGATTGCAGGTGTGAGGGCACGGGTTAGTGTTAGCGTACGGGTTAGGATTAGGGGACGGGTGAGGGTCAGGCTTCGGGGAAGGGTTAGGGTTAGGGTTCGGTCTAGGGTTAGGGTTAGGGGACGGGGACGGTTTAGGGTCCAGGAGAGTGTACGACAACGCTTTAGGGGGAGCGTACGTGTGAGGGGGCGGGTTAGTGTTAGCGTACGGGTTAGGATTAGGGGACGGGTGAGGGTCAGGCTTCGGGGAAGGGTTAGGGTTAGGGTTCGGGCTAGGGTTAGGGTTAGGAGACGGGGCCGGTTTAGGGTCCAGGGGAGGGTACAACAACGCTTTAGGGGGAGCGTATGTGTAAGGGCGCGGGTTAGTGTTAGCGTACGGGTTAGGATTAGAGGACGGGTGAGGGTCAGGCTTCGGGGAAGGGTTAGGGTTAGGGTTCGGGCTAGGGTTAGGCTTAGGGGACAGGGACGGTTTAGGGTCCAGGGGAGGGTATGACAACGCTTTAGGGGGAGCGTACGTGTGAGGGCGCGGGTTAGTGTTAGCATACGGGTTAGGATTATGGGACGGGTGAGGGTCAGGCTCTGGGGAAGGGTTAGGTTTAGGGTTCAGGCTAGGGTTAGGGGACGGGGACGGGGACGGTTTAGGGTCCAGGGGAGGGTACGACAACACTTTAGGGGGAGCGTACATCTGAGGGCGCGGGTTAGTGTTAGCGTACGGGTTAGGATTAGGGGCCGAGTGAGGGTCAGGCTTCGGGGAAGGGTTAGGGTTAGGGTTCGGGCTAGGGTAAGGGTTAGGGGACGGGGACGGTTTAGGGTCCAGGGGAGGGTACGACAACGCTTTAGAGGGAGCGTACGTGTGAGGGCGCGGGTTAGTGTTAGCGTACGGGTTAGGATTAGGGGACGGGTGAAGGTCAGGCTTCGGGGAAGGGTTAGGGTTACGGTTCGGGCTAGGGTTAGGGTTAGGGAGCGGGGACGGTTTAGGGTCCAGGGGAGGGTACGACAACGCTTTAGGGGGACCGTACGTGTGAGGGCGTGGGTTAGTGTTAGCGTACGGGTTAGGATTAGGGGACGGGTGAGGGTCAGACTTCGGGGAAGTGTTAGGGTTAGGGTTCGGGCTAGGGTTAGGGTTAGGGGACGGGGACGGTTTAGGGTCCAGGGGAGGGTACGACAACGCTTTAGGGGGAGCGTACGTGTGACGTCGCGGGTTAGTGTTAGCGTACGGGTTAGTATTAGGGAACGGGTGAGGGTCAGGCTTCGGGGCAGGCTTATGGTTAGGGTTAGGGCTAGGGTTAGGGTTAGGGGACGGGGACGGTTTAGGGTCCAGTGGAGGGTACGACAACGCTTTACGGGGAGCGTAGGTGTGAGGGCGCGGGTTAGTGTTAGCGTACGGGTTAGGATTAGGGGACTGGTGAGGGTCAGGCTTCGGGGAAGTGTTAGGGTTAGGGTTCGGGCTAGGGTTAGGGTTAGGGGACGGGGACGGTTTAGGGTCCAGGGGAGGGTACGACAACGCTTTAGGGGGAGCGTACGTGTGAGGGCAGGGGTTAGTGTTAGCGTACGGGTTAGGATTAGGGGACGGGTGAGGGTCAGGCTTCGGGGAAGGGTTAGGGTTAGGGTTCGGGCTAGGGTTAGGGTTAGGGGACGGGGACGGTTTAGGGTCCAGGGGAGGGTACGACAATGCTTTAGGGGGATTGCAGGTGTGAGGGCGCCGGTTAGTGTTAGCGTACGGGTTAGGATTAGGGTACGGGTGAGGGTCAGGCTTCGGGGAAGTATTAGGGTTAGGGTTCGGGCTAGGGTTAGGGTTAGGGGACGGGGATGGTTTAGGGTCCAGGGGAGGGTACGACAACGCTTTAGGGGGAGCGTACGTGTGACGGCGCGGGTTAGTGTTAGCGTACGGGTTAGGATTAGGGGACGGGTGAGTGTCAGGCTTCGGGGAAGGGTTAGGGTTAGGGTTCGGGCTAGGGTTAGGGTTAGGGGACGGGGACGGTTTAGGGTCCAGGGGAGGGTACGACAACGCTTTAGGGGTGCGTACGTGTGAGGGCGCAGGTTACTGTTAGCGTACGGGTTAGGATTAGGGGACGGGTGAGGGTCAGGCTTCGGGGAAGGGTTAGGGTTAGGGTTCGGACTAGGGTTAGGGTTAGGTGACGGGGACGGTTTAGGGTCCAGGGGAGGGTACGACAACGCTTTAGGGGGAGCGTACGTGTGAGGGCACTGGTTAGTGTTAGCGTACGGGTTAGGATTAGGGGACGGGTGAGGGTCAGGCTTCGGGGAAGGGTTAGGGTTAGGGTTCGGGCTAGGGTTAGGGTTAGGGGACGGGGACGGTTTCGGGTCCAGGGGAGGGTACGACAACGCTTTAGGGGGATCGTACGTGTGAGAGCGCGGTTTAGTGTTCGCGTACGGGTTAGGATTAGGGGACGGATGAGGGTCAGGCTTCGGGGAATTGTTAGGGTTAGATTTTGGTCTAGGGTTAGTGTTAGGGGACGGGGCCGGTTTAGGGTCCAGGGGAGGGTACGACAACACTTTAGGGGGAGCGTACGTGTGAGGGCGCGGGTTAGTCTTAGCGTATGGGTTAGGATTAGGGGACGGGTGAGGGTCAGGATTCGGGGAAGGGTTAGGGTTAGGGTTCGGGCTAGGGTTAGGTTTACGGGATGGGGACGGTTTAGGGTCCATGGGAGGGTACGACAACGCTTTAGGGGGATTGCAGATGTGAGGGCGTGGGTTAGTGTTAGCGTACGGGTTAGGATTAGGGGACGGGTGAGGGTCACGCTTCGGGGAAGGGTTAGGGTTAGGGTTCGGGCTAGGGTTAGGGTTAGGGGACGGGGACGGTTTAGGGTCCAGGGGAGGGTACGACAATGCTTTAGGGGTGCGTACGTGTGAGGGCGCAGGTTACTGTTAGCGTACGGGGTAGGATTAGGGGACGGGTGAGGGTCAGGCTTCGGGGAAGGGTTAGGGTTAGGGTTCGGGCTAGGGTTAGGCTTAGGGGACACGGACGGTTTAGGGTCCAGGGGAGGGTATGACAACGCTTTAGGGGGAGCGTACGTGTGAGGGCGCGGGTTAGTGTTAGCATACGGGTTAGGATTATGGGACGGGTGAGGGTCAGGCTCTGGGGAAGGGTTAGGGTTAGGGTTCGGGCTAGGGTTAGGGGACGGGGACGGGGACGGTTTAGGGTCCAGGGGAGGGTACGACAACACTTTAGGGGGAGCGTACATCTGAGGGCGCGGGTTAGTGTTAGCGTACGGGTTAGGATTAGGGGCCGGGTGAGGGTCAGGCTTCGGGGAAGGGTTAGGGTTAGGGTTCGGGCTAGGGTTAGGGTTAGGGGACGGGGACGGTTTAGGGTCCAGGGGAGGGTACGACAACGCTTTAGAGGGAGCGTACGTGTGAGGGCGCGGGTTAGTGTTAGCGTACGGGTTAGGATTAGGGGACGGGTGAAGGTCAGGCTTCGGGGAAGGGTTAGGGTTACGGTTCGGGCTAGGGTTAGGGTTAGGGAGCGAGGACGGTTTAGGGTCCAGGGGAGGGTACGACAACGCTTTTGGGGGACCGTACGTGTGAGGGCGTGGGTTAGTGTTAGCGTACGGGTTAGGATTAGGGGACGGGTGAGGGTCAGACTTCGGGGAAGTGTTAGGGTTAGGGTTCGGGCTAGGGTTAGGGTTAGGGGACGGGGACGGTTTAGGATCCAGGGGAGGGTACGACAACGCTTTAGGGGGAGCGTACGTGTGACGTCGCGGGTTAGTGTTAGCGTACGGGTTAGTATTAGGGAACGGGTGAGGGTCAGGCTTCGGGGCAGGCTTATGGTTAGGGTTAGGGCTAGGGTTAGGGTTAGGGGACGGGGACGGTTTAGGGTCCAGTGGAGGGTACGACAACGCTTTACGGGGAGCGTAGGTGTGAGGGCGCGGGTTAGTGTTAGCGTACGGGTTAGGATTAGGGGACTGGTGAGGGTCAGGCTTCGGGGAAGTGTTAGGGTTAGGGTTCGGGCTAGGGTTAGGGTTAGGGGACGGGGACGGTTTAGGGTCCAGGGGAGGGTACGACAACGCTTTAGGGGGAGCGTACGTGTGAGGGCAGGGGTTAGTGTTAGCGTACGGGTTAGGATTAGGGGACGGGTGAGGGTCAGGCTTCGGGGAAGGGTTAGGGTTAGGGTTCGGGCTAGGGTTAGGGTTAGGGGACGGGGACGGTTTAGGGTCCAGGGGAGGGTACGACAATGCTTTACGGGGATTGCAGGTGTGAGGGCGCCGGTTAGTGTTAGCGTACGGGTTAGGATTAGGGTACGGGTGAGGGTCAGGCTTCGGGGAAGTATTAGGGTTAGGGTTCGGGCTAGGGTTAGGGTTAGGGGACGGGGACGGTTTAGGGTCCAGGGGAGGGTACGACAACGCTTTAGGGGGAGCGTACGTGTGACGGCGCGGGTTAGTGTTAGCGTACGGGTTAGGATTAGGGGACGGGTGAGTGTCAGGCTTCGGGGAAGGGTTAGGGTTAGGGTTCGGGCTAGGGTTAGGGTTAGGGGACGGGGACGGTTTAGGGTCCAGGGGAGGGTACGACAACGCTTTAGGGGTGCGTACGTGTGAGGGCGCAGGTTACTGTTAGCGTACGGGTTAGGATTAGGGGACGGGTGAGGGTCAGGCTTCGGGGAAGGGTTAGGGTTAGGGTTCGGACTAGGGTTAGGGTTAGGTGACGGGGACGGTTTAGGGTCCAGGGGAGGGTACGACAACGCTTTAGGGTGAGCGTACGTGTGAGGGCACTGGTTAGTGTTAGCGTACGGGTTAGGATTAGGGGACGGGTGAGGGTCAGGCTTCGGGGAAGGGTTAGGGTTAGGGTTCGGGCTAGGGTAGGGTTAGGGGACGGGGACGGTTTCGGGTCCAGGGGAGGGTACGACAATGCTTTAGGGGGATCGTACGTGTGAGAGCGCGGTTTAGTGTTCGCGTACGGGTTAGGATTAGGGGACGGATGAGGGTCAGGCTTCGGGGAATTGTTAGGGTTAGATTTTGGTCTAGGGTTAGTGTTAGGGGACGGGGCCGGTTTTGGGTCCAGGGGAGGGTACGACAACACTTTAGGGGGAGCGTACATCTGAGGGCGCGGGTTAGTGTTAGCGTACGGGTTAGGATTAGGGGCCGGGTGAGGGTCAGGCTTCGGGGAAGGGTTAGGGTTAGGGTTCGGGCTAGGGTTAGGGTTAGGGGACGGGGACGGTTTAGAGTCCAGGGGAGGGTACGACAACGCTTTAGAGGGAGCGTACGTGTGAGGGCGCGGGTTAGTGTTAGCGTACGGGTTAGGATTAGGGGACGGGTGAAGGTCAGGCTTCGGGGAAGGGTTAGGGTTACGGTTCGGCCTAGGGTTAGGGTTAGGGAGCGGGGACGGTTTAGGGTCCAGGGGAGGGTACGACAACGCTTTTGGGGGACCGTACGTGTGAGGGCGTGGGTTAGTGTTAGCGTACGGGTTAGGATTAGGGGACGGGTGAGGGTCAGACTTCGGGGAAGTGTTAGGGTTAGGGTTCGGGCTAGGGTTAGGGTTAGGGGACGGGGACGGTTTAGGGTCCAGGGGAGGGTACGACAACGCTTTAGGGGGAGCGTACGTGTGACGTCGCGGGTTAGTGTTAGCGTACGGGTTAGTATTAGGGAACGGGTGAGGGTCAGGCTTCGGGGCAGGCTTATGGTTAGGGTTAGGGCTAGGGTTAGGGTTAGGGGACGGGGACGGTTTAGGGTCCAGGGGAGGGTACGACAACGCTTTACGGGGAGCGTAGGTGTGAGGGCGCGGGTTAGTGTTAGCGTACGGGTTAGGATTAGGGGATGGGTGAGGGTCAGGCTGCGGGGAAGTGTTAGGGTTAGGGTTCGGGCTAGGGTTAGGGTTAGGGGACGGGGACGGTTTAGGGTCCATGTGAGGGTACGACAACGCTTTACGGGGAGCGTACATGTGAGGGCGGGGATTAGTGTTAGCGTACGGGTTAGGATTAGGGGACGGATGAGGGTCAGGCTTCGGGGAAGGGTTAGGGTTAGGGTTCGGGCTAGGGTTAGGGTTAGGGGACGGGGACGGTTTAGGGTCCAGGGGATGGTACGACAATGCTTTAGGGGGATTGCAGGTGTGAGGGCGCCGGTTAGTGTTAGCGTACGGGTTAGGATTAGGGGACGGGTGAGGGTCAGGCTTCGGGGAAGTATTAGGGTTAGGGTTCGGGCTAGGGTTAGGGTTAGGGGACGGGGACGGTTTAGGGTCCAGGGGAGGGTACGACAACGCTTTAGGGGGAGCGTACGTGTGACGGCCCGGGTTAGTGTTAGCGTACGGGTTAGGATTAGGGGACGGGTGAGTGTCAGGCTTCGGGGAAGGGTTAGGGTTAGGGTTCGGGCTAGGGTTAGGGTTAGGGGACGGGGACGGTTTAGGGTCCAGGGGAGGGTACGACAACGCTTTAGGGGTGCGTACGTGTGAGGGCGCAGGTTACTGTTAGCGTACGGGTTAGGATTAGGGAACGGGTGAGGGTCAGGCTTCGGGGCAGGCTTATGGTTAGGGTTAGGGCTAGGGTTAGGGTTAGGGTACGGGGACGGTTTAGGGTCCAGTGGAGGGTACGACAACGCTTTACGGGGAGCGTAGGTGTGAGGGCGCGGGTTAGTGTTAGCGTACGGGTTAGGATTAGGGGACGGGTGAGGGTCAGGCTTCGGGGAAGTGTTAGGGTTAGGGTTCGGGCTAGGGTTAGGGTTAGGGGACGGGGACGGTTTAGGGTCCATGTGAGGGTACGACAACGCTTTAGGGGGAGCGTACGTGTGAGGGCGGGGGTTAGTGTTAGCGTACGGGTTAGGATTAGGGGACGAGTGAGGGTCAGGCTTCGGGGAAGGGTTAGGGTTAGGGTTCGGGCTAGGGTTAGGGTTAGGGGACGGGGACGGTTTAGGGTCCAGGGGAGGGTACGACAATGCTTTAGGGGGATTGCAGGTGTGAGGGCGCCGGTTAGTGTTAGCGTACGGGTTAGGATTAGGGGACGGGTGAGGGTCAGGCTTCGGGGAAGTATTAGGGTTAGGGTTCGGGCTAGGGTTAGGGTTAGGGGACGGGGACGGTTTAGGGTCCAGGGGAGGGTACGACAACGCTTTAGGGGGAGCGTACGTGAGACGGCGCGGGTTAGTGTTAGCGTACGGGTTAGGATTAGGGGACGGGTGAGTGTCAGGCTTCGGGGAAGGGTTAGGGTTAGGTTTCGGGCTAGGGTTAGGGTTAGGGGACGGGGACGGTTTAGGGTCCAGGTGAGGGTACGACAACGCTTTAGGGGTGCGTACGTGTGAGGGCGCAGGTTATTGTTAGCGTACGGGTTAGGATTAGGGGACGGGTGAGGGTCAGGCTTCGGGGAAGGGTTAGGGTTAGGTTTCGGTCTAGGGTTAGTGTTAGGGGACGGGGCCGGTTTAGGGTCCAGGGGAGGGTACGACAACGCTTTAGGGGGAGCGTACGTGTGAGGGCGCGGGTTAGTCTTAGCGTATGGGTTAGGATTAGGGGACGGGTGAGGGTCAGGATTCGGGGAAGGGTTAGGGTTAGGGTTCGGGCTAGGGTTAGGTTTACGGGATGGGGACGGTTTAGGGTCCATGGGAGGGTACGACAACGCTTTAGGGGGATTGCAGGTGTGAGGGCGCGGGTTAGTGTTAGCGTACGGGTTAGGATTAGGGGACGGGTGAGGGTCAGGCTTCGGGGAAGGGTTAGGGTTAGGGTTCGGGCTAGGGTTAGGGTTAGGGGACGGGGACGGTTTAGGGTCCAGGAGAGTGTACGACAACGCTTTAGGGGGAGCGTACGTGTGAGGTCGCGGGTTAGTGTTAGCGTACGGGTTAGGATTAGGGGACGGGTGAGGGTCAGGCTTCGGGGAAGGGTTAGGGTTAGGGTTCGGGCTAGGGTTAGGCTTAGGGGACAGGGACGGTTTAGGGTCCAGGGGATGGTATGACAACGCTTTAGGGGGAGCGTACGTGTGAGGGCGCGGGTTAGTGTTAGCATACGGGTTAGGATTATGGGACGTGTGAGGGTCAGGCTCTGGGGAAGGGTTAGGGTTAGGGTTCGGGCTAGGGTTAGGGGACGGGGACGGGGACGGTTTAGGGTCCAGGGGAGGGTACGACAACGCTTTAGGGGGAGCGTACATCTAGGGCGCGGGTTAGTGTTAGCGTACGGGTTAGGATTAGGGGCCGGGTGAGGGTCAGGCTTCGGGGAAGGGCTAGGGTTAGGGTTCGGGCTAGGGTTAGGGTTAGGGGACGGGGACGGTTTAGGGTCCAGGGGAGGGTACGACAACGCTTTAGAGGGAGCGTACGTGTGAGGGCGTGGGTTAGTGTTAGCGTACGGGTTAGGATTAGGGGACGGGTGAAGGTCAGGCTTCGGGGAAGGGTTAGGGTTACGGTTCGGGCTAGGGTTAGGGTTAGGGAGCGGGGACGGTTTAGGGTCCAGGGGAGGGTACGACAACGCTTTAGGGGTAGCGTACGTGTGAGGGCGTGGGTTAGTGTTAGCGTACGGGTTAGGATTAGGGGACGGGTGAAGGTCAGACTTCGGGGAAGGGTTAGGGTTAGGGTTCGGGCTAGGGTTCGGGTTAGGGGACGGGGACGGTTTAGGGTCCATGGGAGGGTACGACAACGCTTTAGGGGGAGCGTACGTGTGACGGCGCGGGTTAGTGTTAGCGTACGGGTTAGTATTAGGGAACGGGTGAGGGTCAGGCTTCGGGGCAGGCTTATGGTTAGGGTTCGGGCTAGGGTTAGGGATAGGGGACGGGGACGGTTTAGGGTGCAGTGGAGGGTACGACAACGCTTTACGGGGAGCGTAGGTGTGAGGGCGCGGGTTAGTGTTAGCGTACGGGTTAGGATTAGGGGACGGGTGAGGGTCAGGCTTCGGGGAAGTGTTAGGTTTAGGGTTCGGGCTAGGGTTAGGGTTAGGGGACGGGGACGGTTTAGGGTCCAGGGGAGGGTACGACAACGCTTTAGGGGGAGCGTACGTGTGAGGGCGCGGGTTAGTGTTAGCGTACGGGTTAGGATTAGGGGACGGGTGAGGGTCAGGCTTCGGGGAAGGGTTAGGGTTAGGGTTCGGGCTAGGGTTAGGGTTAGGGGACGGGGACGGTTTAGGGTCCAGGGGAGGGTACGACAATGCTTTAGGGGGATTGCAGGTGTGAGGGCGCCGGTTAGTGTTAGCGTACGGGTTAGGATTAGGGGACGGGTGAGGGTCAGGCTTCGGGGAAGTATTAGGGTTAGGGTTCGGGCTAGGGTTAGGGTTAGGGGACGGGGACGGTTTAGGGTCCAGGGGAGGGTACGACAACGCTTTAGGGGGAGCGTACGTGTGACGGTGCGGGTTAGTGGTAGCGTACGGGTTAGGATTAGGGGACAGGTGAGTGTCAGGCTTCGGGGAAGGGTTAGGGTTAGGGTTCGGGCTAGGGTTAGGGTTAGGGGACGGGGACGGTTTAGGGTCCAGGGGAGGGTACGACAACGCTTTAGGGGTGCGTACGTGTGAGGGCGCAGGTTACTGTTAGCGTACGGGTTAGGATTAGGGGACGGGTGAGGGTCAGGCTTCGGGGAAGGGTTAGGGTTAGGGTTCGGGCTAGGGTTAGGGTTAGGTGACGGGGACGGTTTAGGGTCCAGGGGAGGGTACGACAACGCTTTAGGGGGAGCGTACGTGTGAGGGCACTGGTTAGTATTAGCGTACGGGTTAGGATTAGGGGACGGGTGAGGGTCAGGCTTCGGGGAAGGGTTAGGGTTAGGGTTCGGGCTAGGCTTAGGGTTAGGGGACGGGGACGGTTTAGGGTCCAGGGGAGGGTACGACAACGCTTTAGGGGGATCGTACGTGTGAGAGCGCAGTTTAGTGTTCGCGTACGTGTTAGGATTAGGGGACGGATGAGGGTCAGGCTTCGGGGAAGTGTTAGGGTTAGGTTTCGGTCTAGGGTTAGTGTTAGGGGACGGGGCCGGTTTAGGGTCTAGAGGAGGGTACGACAACGCTTTAGGGGTAGCGTACGTGTGAGGGCGTGGGTTAGTCTTAGCGTATGGGTTAGGATTAGGGGACCGGTGAGGGTCAGGCTTCGGGGAAGGGTTAGGGTTAGGGTTCGGGCTAGGGTTAGGTTTACGGTATGGGGACGGTTTAGGGTCCATGGGAGGGTACGACAACGCTTTAGGGGGATTGCAGGTGTGAGGGCGCGGGTTAGTGTTAGCGTACGGGTTAGGATTAGGGGACGGGTGAGGGTCAGGCTTCGGGGAAGGGTTAGGGTTAGGGTTCGGGCTAGGGTTAGGGTTAGGGGACGGGGACGGTTTAGGGTCCAGGAGAGTGTACGACAACGCTTTAGGGGGAGCGTACGTGTGAGGGCGGGGGTTAGTGTTAGCGTACGGGTTAGGATTAGGGGACGGGTGAGGGTCAGGCTTCGGGGAAGGGTTAGGGTTAGGGTTCGGGCTAGGGTTAGGGTTAGGGGACGGGGACGGTTTAGGGTCCAGGGGAGGGTACGACAATGCTTTAGGGGGATTGCAGGTGTGAGGGCGCCGGTTAGTGTTAGCGTACGGGTTAGGATTAGGGGACGGGTGAGGGTCAGGCTTCGGGGAAGTATTAGGGTTAGGGTTCGGGCTAGGGTTAGGGTTAGGGGACGGGGACGGTTTAGGGTCCAGGGGAGGGTACGACAACGCTTTAGGGGGAGCGTACGTGAGACGGCGCGGGTTAGTGTTAGCGTACGGGTTAGGATTAGGGGACGGGTGAGTGTCAGGCTTCGGGGAAGGGTTAGGGTTAGGGTTCGGGCTAGGGTTAGGGTTAGGGGACGGGGACGGTTTAGGGTCCAGGGGAGGGTACGACAACGCTTTAGGGGTGCGTACGTGTGAGGGCGCAGGTTATTGTTAGCGTACGGGTTAGGATTAGGGGACGGGTGAGGGTCAGGCTTCGGGGAAGGGTTAGGGTTAGGGTTCGGGCTAGGGTTAGGGTTAGGTGACGGGGACAGTTTAGGGTCCAGGGGAGGGTACGACAATGCTTTAGGGGGAGCGTACGTGTGAGGGCACTGGTTAGTGTTAGCGTACGGGTTAGGATTAGGGGACGGATGAGGGTCAGGCTTCGGGGAAGTGTTAGGGTTAGGTTTCGGTCTAGGGTTAGTGTTAGGGGACGGGGCCGGTTTAGGGTCCAGGGGAGGGTACGACAACGCTTTAGGGGGAGCGTACGTGTGAGGGCGCGGGTTAGTCTTAGCGTATGGGTTAGGATTAGGGGACGGGTGAGGGTCAGGATTCGGGGAAGGGTTAGGTTTAGGGTTCGGGCTAGGGTTAGGTTTACGGGATGGGGACGGTTTAGGGTCCATGGGAGGGTACGACAACGCTTTAGGGGGATTGCAGGTGTGAGGGCGCGGGTTAGTGTTAGCGTACGGGTTAGGATTAGGGGACGGGTGAGGGTCAGGCTTCGGGGAAGGGTTAGGGTTAGGGTTCGGGCTAGGGTTAGGGTTAGGGGACGGGGACGGTTTAGGGTCCAGGAGAGTGTACGACAACGCTTTAGGGGGAGCGTACGTGTGAGGTCGCGGGTTAGTGTTAGCGTACGGGTTAGGATTAGGGGACGGGTGAGGATCAGGCTTCGGGGAAGGGTTAGGGTTAGGGTTCGGGCTAGGGTTAGGGTTAGGAGACGGGGCCGGTTTAGGGTCCAGGGGAGGGTACGACAACGCTTTAGGGGGAGCGTATGTGTAAGGGCGCGGGTTAGTGTTAGCGTACGGGTTAGGATTAGAGGACGGGTGAGGGTCAGGCTTCGGGGAAGGGTTAGGGTTAGGGTTCGGGCTAGGGTTAGGCTTAGGGGACAGGGACGGTTTAGGGTCCAGGGGAGGGTATGACAACGCTTTAGGGGGAGCGTACATCTAGGGCGCGGGTTAGTGTTAGCGTACGGGTTAGGATTAGGGGCCGGGTGAGGGTCAGGCTTCGGGGAAGGGCTAGGGTTAGGGTTCGGGCTAGGGTTAGGGTTAGGGGACGGGGACGGTTTAGGGTCCAGGGGAGGGTACGACAACGCTTTAGGGGTAGCGTACGTGTGAGGGCGTGGGTTAGTGTTAGCGTACGGGTTAGGATTAGGGGACGGGTGAAGGTCAGACTTCGGGGAAGGGTTAGGGTTAGGGTTCGGGCTAGGGTTCGGGTTAGGGGACGGGGACGGTTTAGGGTCCATGGGAGGGTACGACAACGCTTTAGGGGGAGCGTACGTGTGACGGCGCGGGTTAGTGTTAGCGTACGGGTTAGTATTAGGGAACGGGTGAGGGTCAGGCTTCGGGGCAGGCTTATGGTTAGGGTTCGGGCTAGGGTTAGGGTTAGGGGACGGGGACGGTTTAGGGTGCAGTGGAGGGTACGACAACGCTTTACGGGGAGCGTAGGTGTGAGGGCGCGGGTTAGTGTTAGCGTACGGGTTAGGATTAGGGGACGGGTGAGGGTCAGGCTTCGGGGAAGTGTTAGGTTTAGGGTTCGGGCTAGGGTTAGGGTTAGGGGACGGGGACGGTTTAGGGTCCAGGGGAGGGTACGACAACGCTTTAGGGGGAGCGTACGTGTGAGGGCGCGGGTTAGTGTTAGCGTACGGGTTAGGATTAGGGGACGGGTGAGGGTCAGGCTTCGGGGAAGGGTTAGGGTTAGGGTTCGGGCTAGGGTTAGGGTTAGGGGACGGGGACGGTTTAGGGTCCAGGGGAGGGTACGACAATGCTTTAGGGGGATTGCAGGTGTGAGGGCGCCGGTTAGTGTTAGCGTACGGGTTAGGATTAGGGGACGGGTGAGGGTCAGGCTTCGGGGAAGTATTAGGGTTAGGGTTCGGGCTAGGGTTAGGGTTAGGGGACGGGGATGGTTTAGGGTCCAGGGGAGGGTACGACAACGCTTTAGGGGGAGCGTACGTGTGACGGTGCGGGTTAGTGGTAGCGTACGGGTTAGGATTAGGGGACGGGTGAGTGTCAGGCTTCGGGGAAGGGTTAGGGTTAGGGTTCGGGCTAGGGTTAGGGTTAGGGGACGGGGACGGTTTAGGGTCCAGGGGAGGGTACGACAACGCTTTAGGGGTGCGTACGTGTGAGGGCGCAGGTTACTGTTAGCGTACGGGTTAGGATTAGGGGACGGGTGAGGGTCAGGCTTCGGGGAAGGGTTAGGGTTAGGGTTCGGGCTAGGGTTAGGGTTAGGTGACGGGGACGGTTTAGGGTCCAGGGGAGGGTACGACAACGCTTTAGGGGGAGCGTACGTGTGAGGGCACTGGTTAGTATTAGCGTACGGGTTAGGATTAGGGGACGGGTGAGGGTCAGGCTTCGGGGAAGGGTTAGGGTTAGGGTTCGGGCTAGGCTTAGGGTTAGGGGACGGGGACGGTTTAGGGTCCAGGGGAGGGTACGACAACGCTTTAGGGGGATCGTACGTGTGAGAGCGCAGTTTAGTGTTCGCGTACGTGTTAGGATTAGGGGACGGATGAGGGTCAGGCTTCGGGGAAGTGTTAGGGTTAGGTTTCGGTCTAGGGTTAGTGTTAGGGGACGGGGCCGGTTTAGGGTCTAGGGGAGGGTACGACAACGCTTTAGGGGTAGCGTACGTGTGAGGGCGTGGGTTAGTCTTAGCGTATGGGTTAGGATTAGGGGACCGGTGAGGGTCAGGCTTCGGGGAAAGGTTAGGGTTAGGGTTCGGGCTAGGGTTAGGTTTACGGTATGGGGACGGTTTAGGGTCCATGGGAGGGTACGACAACGCTTTAGGGGGATTGCAGGTGTGAGGGCGCGGGTTAGTGTTAGCGTACGGGTTAGGATTAGGGGACGGGTGAGGGTCAGGCTTCGGGGAAGGGTTAGGGTTAGGGTTCGGGCTAGGGTTAGGGTTAGGGGACGGGGACGGTTTAGGGTCCAGGAGAGTGTACGACAACGCTTTAGGGGGAGCGTACGTGTGAGGGCGGGGGTTAGTGTTAGCGTACGGGTTAGGATTAGGGGACGGGTGAGGGTCAGGCTTCGGGGAAGGGTTAGGGTTAGGGTTCGGGCTAGGGTTAGGGTTAGGGGACGGGGACGGTTTAGGGTCCAGGGGAGGGTACGACAATGCTTTAGGGGGATTGCAGGTGTGAGGGCGCCGGTTAGTGTTAGCGTACGGGTTAGGATTAGGGGACGGGTGAGGGTCAGGCTTCGGGGAAGTATTAGGGTTAGGGTTCGGGCTAGGGTTAGGGTTAGGGGACGGGGACGGTTTAGGGTCCAGGGGAGGGTACGACAACGCTTTAGGGGGAGCGTACGTGAGACGGCGCTGGTTAGTGTTAGCGTACGGGTTAGGATTAGGGGACGGGTGAGTGTCAGGCTTCGGGGAAGGGTTAGGGTTAGGGTTCGGGCTAGGGTTAGGGTTAGGGGACGGGGACGGTTTAGGGTCCAGGGGAGGGTACGACAACGCTTTAGGGGTGCGTACGTGTGAGGGCGCAGGTTATTGTTAGCGTACGGGTTAGGATTAGGGGACGGGTGAGGGTCAGGCTTCGGGGAAGGGTTAGGGTTAGGGTTCGGGCTAGGGTTAGGGTTAGGTGACGGGGACGGTTTAGGGTCCAGGGGAGGGTACGACAATGCTTTAGGGGGAGCGTACGTGTGAGGGCACTGGTTAGTGTTAGCGTACGGGTTAGGATTAGGGGACGGATGAGGGTCAGGCTTCGGGGAAGTGTTAGGGTTAGGTTTCGATCTAGGGTTAGTGTTAGGGGACGGGGCCGGTTTAGGGTCCAGGGGAGGGTACGACAACGCTTTAGGGGGAGCGTACGTGTGAGGGCGCGGGTTAGTCTTAGCGTATGGGTTAGGATTAGGGGACGGGTGAGGGTCAGGATTCGGGGAAGGGTTAGGGTTAGGGTTCGGGCTAGGGTTAGGTTTACGGGATGGGGACGGTTTAGGGTCCATGGGAGGGTACGACAACGCTTTAGGGGGATTGCAGGTGTGAGGGCGCGGGTTAGTGTTAGCGTACGGGTTAGGATTAGGGGACGGGTGAGGGTCAGGCTTCGGGGAAGGGTTAGGGTTAGGGTTCGGGCTAGGGTTAGGGTTAGGGGACGGGGACGGTTTAGGGTCCAGGAGAGTGTACGACAACGCTTTAGGGGGAGCGTACGTGTGAGGTCGCGGGTTAGTGTTAGCGTACGGGTTAGGATTAGGGGACGGGTGAGGATCAGGCTTCGGGGAAGGGTTAGGGTTAGGGTTCGGGCTAGGGTTAGGGTTAGGAGACAGGGCCGGTTTAGGGTCCAGGGGAGGGTACGACAACGCTTTAGGGGGAGCGTATGTGTAAGGGCGCGGGTTAGTGTTAGCGTACGGGTTAGGATTAGAGGACGGGTGAGGGTCAGGCTTCGGGGAAGGGTTAGGGTTAGGGTTCGGGCTAGGGTTAGGCTTAGGGGACAGGGACGGTTTAGGGTCCAGGGGAGGGTATGACAACGCTTTAGGGGGAGCGTACGTGTGAGGGCGCGGGTTAGTGTTAGCATACGGGTTAGGATTATGGGACGTGTGAGGGTCAGGCTCTGGGGAAGGGTTAGGGTTAGGGTTCGGGCTAGGGTTAGGGGACGGGGACGGGGACGGTTTAGGGTCCAGGGGAGGGTACGACAACGCTTTAGGGGGAGCGTACATCTAGGGCGCGGGTTAGTGTTAGCGTACGGGTTAGGATTAGGGGCCGGGTGAGGGTCAGGCTTCGGGGAAGGGTTAGGGTTAGGGTTCGGGCTAGGGTTAGGGTTAGGGTTAGGGGACGGTTTAGGGTCCAGGGGAGGGTACGACAACGCTTTAGAGGGAGCGTACGTGTGAGGGCGTGGGTTAGTGTTAGCGTACGGGTTAGGATTAGGGGACGGGTGAAGGTCAGGCTTCGGGGAAGGGTTAGGGTTACGGTTCGGGCTAGGGTTAGGGTTAGGGAGCGGGGACGGTTTAGGGTCCAGGGGAGGGTACGACAACGCTTTAGGGGTAGCGTACGTGTGAGGGCGTGGGTTAGTGTTAGCGTACGGGTTAGGATTAGGGGACGGGTGAAGGTCAGACTTCGGGGAAGGGTTAGGGTTAGGGTTCGGGCTAGGGTTCGGGTTAGGGGACGGGGACGGTTTAGGGTCCATGGGAGGGTACGACAACGCTTTAGGGGGAGCGTACGTGTGACGGCGCGGGTTAGTGTTAGCGTACGGGTTAGTATTAGGGAACGGGTGAGGGTCAGGCTTCGGGGCAGGCTTATGGTTAGGGTTCGTGCTAGGGTTAGGGTTAGGGGACGGGGACGGTTTAGGGTGCAGTGGAGGGTACGACAACGCTTTAGGGGGATCGTACGTGTGAGAGCGCAGTTTAGTGTTCGCGTACGTGTTAGGATTAGGGGACGGATGTGGGTCAGGCTTCGGGGAAGTGTTAGGGTTAGGTTTCGGTCTAGGGTTAGTGTTAGGGGACGGGGCCGGTTTAGGGTCTAGGGGAGGGTACGACAACGCTTTAGGGGTAGCGTACGTGTGAGGGCGTGGGTTAGTCTTAGCGTATGGGTTAGGATTAGGGGACCGGTGAGGGTCAGGCTTCGGGGAAGGGTTAGGGTTAGGGTTCGGGCTAGGGTTAGGTTTACGGTATGGGGACGGTTTAGGGTCCATGGGAGGGTACGACAACGCTTTAGGGGGATTGCAGGTGTGAGGGCGCGGGTTAGTGTTAGCGTACGGGTTAGGATTAGGGGACGGGTGAGGGTCAGGCTTCGGGGAAGGGTTAGGGTTAGGGTTCGGGCTAGGGTTAGGGTTAGGGGACGGGGACGGTTTAGGGTCCAGGAGAGTGTACGACAACGCTTTAGGGGGAGCGTACGTGTGAGGGCGCGGGTTAGTGTTAGCGTACGGGTTAGGATTAGGGGACGGGTGAGGGTCAGGCTTCGGGGAAGGTTTAGGGTTAGGGTTCGGGCTAGGGTTAGGGTTAGGAGACGGGGACGGTTTAGGGTCCAGGGGAGGGTATGACAACGCTTTAGGGGGAGCGTACGTGTGAGGGCGCGGGTTAGTGTTAGCATACGGGTTAGGATTATGGGACGGGTGAGGGTCAGGCTCTGGGGAAGGGTTAGGGTTAGGGTTCGGGCTAGGGTTAGGGGACGGGGACGGGGACGGTTTAGGGTCCAGGGGAGGGTACGACAACGCTTTAGGGGGAGCGTACATCTGAGGGCGCGGGTTAGTGTTAGCGTACGGGTTAGGATTAGGGGCCGGGTGAGGGTCAGGCTTCGGGGAAGGGTTAGGGTTAGGGTTCGGGCTAGGGTTAGGGTTAGGGGACGGGGACGGTTTAGGGTCCAGGGGAGGGTACGACAACGCGTTAGAGGGAGCGTACGTGTGAGGGCGCGGGTTAGTGTTAGCGTACGGGTTAGGATTAGGGGACAGGTGAGGGTCAGACTTCGGGGAAGTGTTAGGGTTAGGGTTCGGGCTAGGGTTAGGGTTAGGGGGCGGGGACGGTTTAGGGTCCAGGGGAGGGTACGACAACGCTTTAGGGGGAGCGTACGTGTGACGGCGGGGGTTAGTGTTAGCGTACGGGTTAGTATTAGGGAACGGGTGAGGGTCAGGCTTCGGGGAAGGCTTATGGTTAGGGTTCGGGCTAGGGTTGGGTTAGGGGATGGGGACGGTTTAGGGTCCAGGGGAGGGTACGACAAGGCTTTACGGGGAGCGTACGTGTGAGGGCTCGGGTTAGTGTTAGCGTACGGGTTAGGATTAGGGGACGGGTGAGGGTCAGGCTTCGGGGAAGGGTTAGGGTTAGGGTTCGGGCTAGGGTTAGGGTTAGGGGACGGGGACGGGTTAGGGTCCATGGGAGGGTACGACAACGCTTTAGGGGGAGCGTACGTGTGACGGCGCAGGTTAGTGTTAGCGTACGGGTTAGGATTAGGGGACGGGTGAGGGTCAGGCTTCGGGGAAGGCTTATGGTTAGGGTTCGGGCTAGTGTTAGGGTTAGGGGACGGGGACGGTTTAGGGTCCAGGGGAGGGTATGACAAAGCTTTAAGGGGAGCGTTGGTGTGAGGGCGCGGGTTAGTGTTAGCGTACGGGTTAGGATTAGGGGACGGGTGAGGGTCAAGCTTCGGGGAAGGGTAAGGGTTAGGGTTCGGGCTAGGGTTAGGGTTAGGGGACGGGGACGGCTTAGGGTCCTGGGGAGGGTACGACAATTCTTTAGGGGGAGCGTACGTGTGAGGGCGCGGGTTAGTGTTAGCGTACAGGTTAGGATTAGGGGACGGGTGAGGGTCAGGCTTCGGGGAAGGGTTAGGGTTAGGGTTCGGTCTAGGGTTAGGGTTAGGGGACGGGGACGGTTTAGGGTCCAGGGGAGGGTACGACAGTGCTTTAGGGGGATTGCAGGTGTGAGGGCGCCAGTTAGTGTTAGCGTACGTGTTAGGATTAGGGGACGGGTGAGGGTCAGGCTTCGGGGAAGTCTTAGGGTTAGGGTTCGGGCTAGGGTTAGGGTTAGGGGACGGGGACGGTTTAGGGTCCAGGGGAGGGTACGACAACGCTTTAGAGGGAGCGTACGTGTGAGGGCGCGGGTTATTGTTAGCGTACGGGTTAGGATTAGGGGACGGGTGAGTGTCAGGCTTCGGGGAAGGGTTAGGGTTAGGGTTCGGGCTAGGGTTAGGGTTAGGGGACGGGGACGGTTTAGGGTCCAGGGGAGGGTACGACAACGCTTTTGGGGGAGCGTACGTGTGAGGGCGCAGGTTACAGTTAGCGTACGGGTTAGGATTTGGGGACGGGTGAGGGTCAGGATTCGGGGAAGGGTTAGGGTTAGGGTTCGGGCTAGGGTTAGGGTTAGGGGACGGGGATGGTTTAGGGTCCAGGGGAGGGTACGACAACGTTTTAGGGGGAGCGTAGGTGTGAGGGCGCGGGTTAGTGTTAGCGTACGGGTTAGGATTAGGGGACGGGTGAGGGTCAGGCTTCGGGGAAGGGTTAGGGTTAGGGTTCCGGCTAGGGTTAGGGTTAGGGTACGGGGACGGTTTAGGGTCCAGGGGAGGGTACGACAACGCTTTAGGGGGAGCGTACATCTGAGGGCGCGGGTTAGTGTTAGCGTACGGGTTAGGATTAGGGGACGGGTGAGGGTCAGGATTCGGGGAAGGGTTAGGGTTAGGGTTCGGGCTAGGGTTAGGGTTAGGGGACGGGGACGGTTTCGGGTCCAGGAGAGGGTACGACAACGCTTTATTGGGAACGTACATGTGCGGGCGCGGGTTAGTGTTAGTGTACGTGTTAGGATTAGGGGATGGGTGAGGGTCAGGCTTCGGGGAAGGGTTAGGGTTAGGGTTCTGGCTAGGGTTAGGGTTATGGGATGGGGACGGTTTAGGGTCCGGGGGAGGGTACGACAACGCTTTTGGGGAACGTACGTGTGAGGGCGTGGGTTAGTGTTAGCGTACGGGTTAGGATTAGGGGACGGGTGAGGGTCAGGATTCGGGGAAGGGTTAGGGTTAGGGTTCGGGCTAGGGTTAGGGTTTGGGGACGTGGACGGTTTAGGGTCCAGGGGAGGGTACGACAACGCTTTACGGGGAGCGTAGGTGTGAGGGCGCGGGTTAGTGTTAGCGTACGGGTTAGGATTAGGGGACGGGTGAGGGTCAGGCTTCGGGGAAGTGTTAGGGTTAGGGTTCGGGCTAGGGTTAGGGTTAGGGGACGGGGACGGTTTAGGGTCCAGGGGAGGGTACGACAACGCTTTAGGGGGAGCGTACCTGTGAGGGCGCGGGTTAGTGTTAGCGTACGGGTTAGGATTAGGGGACGGGTGAGGGTCAGGCTTCGGGGAAGGGTTAGGGTTAGGGTTCGGGCTAGGGTTAGGGTTAGGGGACGGGGACGGTTTAGGGTCCAGGGGAGGGTACGACAACGCTTTAGGGGGAGCGTACGTGTGAGGGCGCGGGTTAGTGTTAGCGTACGGGTTAGGATTAGGGGACGTGTGAGGGGAAGGCTTCGGGGAAAGGTTAGGGTTAGGGTTCCGGCTCGGCTTAGGGTTAGGGGACGGGGACGGTTTAGGGTCCAGGTGAGGGTACGACAACGGTTTAGGGGGAGCGTACGTGTGAGGGCGCGGGTTAGTGTTAGCGTACAGGTTAGGATTAGGGGACGGGTGAGGGTCAGGCTTCGGGGAAGGGTTAGGGTTACGGTTCGGGCTAGGGTTAGGGTTAGGGGGCGGGGACGGTTTAGGGTCCAGGGGAGGGTACGACAACGCTTTACGGGGAGCATAGGTGTGAAGGCGCGGGTTAGTGTTAGCGTACGGGTTAGGATTAGGGGACGGGTGAGGGTCAGGCTTCGGGGAAGGGTTAGGGTTAGGGTTTGGGCTAGGGTTAGGGTTAGGGGACGGGGACGGTTTAGGGTCCAGGGGAGGGTACGACAATGCTTTAGGGGGATTGCAGGTGTGAGGGCGCCGGTTAGTGTTAGCGTACGGGTTAGGATTAGGGGACGGGTGAGGGTCAGGCTCTGGGGAAGGGTTAGGGTTAGGGTTCGGGCTAGGGTTAGGGGACGGGGACGGGGACGGTTTAGGGTCCTGGGGAGGGTACGACAACGCTTTAGGGGGAGCGTACGTGTGAGGGCGCGGGTTAGTGTTAGCGTACGGGTTAGGATTAGCGGCCGGGTGAGGGTAAGGCTTCGGGGAAGGGTTAGGGTTAGGGTTCGGGCTAGGGTT
Source organism: Delphinus delphis (assembly GCF_949987515.2). Lineage (NCBI taxonomy): Eukaryota > Metazoa > Chordata > Mammalia > Artiodactyla > Delphinidae > Delphinus > Delphinus delphis. The sequence goes on along the minus strand of NW_027192670.1, from coordinate 1,469,093 downwards.
AGGGTTAGGGGACGGGGACGGTTTAGGGTCCAGGTGAGGGTACGACAACGCTTTAGGTGGAGCGTACGTGTGAGGGCGCGGGTTAGTGTTAGCGTACGGGTTAGGATTAGGGGACGGGTGAGGGTCAGGCTTCGGGGAAGTGTTAGGGTTCGGGCTAGGGTTAGGGTTAGGGGACGGGGACGGTTTAGGGTCCAGGGGAGGGTACGACAACGCTTTTGGGGGAGCGTACGTGTGAGGGCGTGGGTTAGTGTTAGCGTACGGGTTAGGATTAGGGGACGGGTGAGGGTCAGGCTTCGGGGAAGGGTTAGGGTTAGGGTTCGGGCTAGGGTTAGGGTTAGGGGACGGGGACGGTTTAGGGTCCAGGGGAGGGTACGACAGTGCTTTAGGGGGATTGCAGGTGTGAGGGCGCCAGTTAGTGTTAGCGTACGTGTTAGGATTAGGGGACGGGTGAGGGTCAGGCTTCGGGGAAGTCTTAGGGTTAGGGTTCGGGCTAGGGTTAGGGTTAGGGGACGGGGACGGTTTAGGGTCCAGGGGAGGGTACGACAACGCTTTAGAGGGAGCGTACGTGTGAGGGCGCGGGTTATTGTTAGCGTACGGGTTAGGATTAGGGGACGGGTGAGTGTCAGGCTTCGGGGAAGGGTTAGGGTTAGGGTTCGGGCTAGGGTTAGGGTTAGGGGACGGGGACGGTTTAGGGTCCAGGGGAGGGTACGACAACGCTTTTGGGGGAGTGTACGTGTGAGGGCGCAGGTTACAGTTAGCGTACGGGTTAGGATTTGGGGACGGGTGAGGGTCAGGATTCGGGGAAGGGTTAGGGTTAGGGTTCGGGCTAGGGTTAGGGTTAGGGGACGGGGATGGTTTAGGGTCCAGGGGAGGGTACGACAACGTTTTAGGGGGAGCGTAGGTGTGAGGGCGCGGGTTAGTGTTAGCGTACGGGTTAGGATTAGGGGACGGGTGAGGGTCAGGATTCGGGGAAGGGTTAGGGTTAGGGTTCGGGCTAGGGTTAGGGTTTGGGGACGTGGACGGTTTAGGGTCCAGGGGAGGGTACGACAACGCTTTACGGGGAGCGTAGGTGTGAGGGCGCGGGTTAGTGTTAGCGTACGGGTTAGGATTAGGGGACGGGTGAGGGTCAGGCTTCGGGGAAGTGTTAGGGTTAGGGTTCGGGCTAGGGTTAGGGTTAGGGGACGGGGACGGTTTAGGGTCCAGGGGAGGGTACGACAACGCTTTAGGGGGAGCGTACCTGTGAGGGCGCGGGTTAGTGTTAGCGTACGGGTTAGGATTAGGGGACGGGTGAGGGTCAGGCTTCGGGGAAGGGTTAGGGTTAGGGTTCGGGCTAGGGTTAGGGTTAGGGGACGGGGACGGTTTAGGGTCCAGGGGAGTGTACGACAACGCTTTAGGGGGAGCGTACGTGTGAGGGCGCGGGTTAGTGTTAGCGTACGGGTTAGGATTAGGGGACGTGTGAGGGGAAGGCTTCGGGGAAAGGTTAGGGTTAGGGTTCCGGCTCGGCTTAGGGTTAGGGGACGGGGACGGTTTAGGGTCCAGGTGAGGGTACGACAACGGTTTAGGGGGAGCGTACGTGTGAGGGCGCGGGTTAGTGTTAGCGTACAGGTTAGGATTAGGGGACGGGTGAGGGTCAGGCTTCGGGGAAGGGTTAGGGTTACGGTTCGGGCTAGGGTTAGGGTTAGGGGGCGGGGACGGTTTAGGGTCCAGGGGAGGGTACGACAACGCTTTACGGGGAGCATAGGTGTGAAGGCGCGGGTTAGTGTTAGCGTACGGGTTAGGATTAGGGGACGGGTGAGGGTCAGGCTTCGGGGAAGGGTTAGGGTTAGGGTTTGGGCTAGGGTTAGGGTTAGGGGACGGGGACGGTTTAGGGTCCAGGGGAGGGTACGACAATGCTTTAGGGGGATTGCAGGTGTGAGGGCGCCGGTTAGTGTTAGCGTACGGGTTAGGATTAGGGGACGGGTGAGGGTCAGGCTCTGGGGAAGGGTTAGGGTTAGGGTTCGGGCTAGGGTTAGGGGACGGGGACGGGGACGGTTTAGGGTCCTGGGGAGGGTACGACAACGCTTTAGGGGGAGCGTACGTGTGAGGGCGCGGGTTAGTGTTAGCGTACGGGTTAGGATTAGCGGCCGGGTGAGGGTAAGGCTTCGGGGAAGGGTTAGGGTTAGGGTTCGGGCTAGGGTTAGGGTTAGGGGACGGGGACGGTTTAGGGTCCAGGTGAGGGTACGACAACGCTTTAGGTGGAGCGTACGTGTGAGGGCGCGGGTTAGTGTTAGCGTACGGGTTAGGATTAGGGGACGGGTGAGGGTCAGGCTTCGGGGAAGTGTTAGGGTTCGGGCTAGGGTTAGGGTTAGGGGACGGGGACGGTTTAGGGTCCAGGGGAGGGTACGACAACGCTTTTGGGGGAGCGTACGTGTGAGGGCGTGGGTTAGTGTTAGCGTACGGGTTAGGATTAGGGGACGGGTGAGGGTCAGGCTTCGGGGAAGGGTTAGGGTTAGGGTTCGGGCTAGGGTTAGGGTTAGGGGACGGGGACGGTTTAGGGTCCAGGGGAGGGTACGACAACGCTTTAGGGGGAGCGTACGTGTGAGGGCGCGGGTTAGTGTTAGCGTACGGGTTATGATTAGGGGACGTGTGAGGGGAAGGCTTCGGGGAAGGGTTAGGGTTAGGGTTCCGGCTCGGCTTAGGGTTAGGGGACGGGGACGGTTTAGGGTCCAGGTGAGGGTACGACAACGGTTTAGGGGGAGCATACGTGTGAGGGCACGGGTTAGTGTTACCATACGGGTTAGGATTAGGGGACGGGTGAGGGGAAGGCTTCGGGGAAGGGTTAGGTTTAGGGATCGGGCTAGAATTAGGGTTAGGGGAAGGGGACGGTTTAGGGTCCAGATGAGGGTACGACAATGGTTTAGGGGGAACGTACGTGTGCGGGCACAGGTTAGTGTTAGTGTACGGGTTAGGATTAGGGGACGTGTGAGGGGAAGGCTTCGGGGAAGGTTTAGGTTTAGGGTTCGGGCTAGAGTTAATGGTAGGGGGTTGGGGACGGTTTAGGGTCCTGGTGAGGGTATGAGAACGTTTCAGGGGGAGCGTACGTGTGAGGGCACGGGTTAGTGTTAGCGTACGGGTTAGGATTAGGGGACGTGTGAGGGGAAGGCTTAGGGAAGGGTTAGGTTTAGGGTTCGGTCTAGGGTTAGGGGTAGGGGACGGGGACGGTTTAGGGTCCAGGTGAGGGTACGACAATGGTTCACGGGGAGCGTACGTGTGAGGGCACAGGTTAGTGTTAGCGTACGGGTTCGGATTAGGGGACGTGTGAGGGGAAGGTTTCGGGGAAGGGTTAGGGGTAGAGTTCGGTCTAGGGTTAGGTGTAGGGGAAGGGGACGGTTTAGGGTCCAGGTGAGTGTACGACAACTGTTTATTGGGAGCGTACGTGTGAGGGCATAGTTTATTTTAGCGTACGGGTTAGGATTAGGGGACGGGTGAGTGGAAGGCTCCTGGGAAGGTTTAGGGTTAGGTTTCCAGCTAGGGTTAGGGTTAGGGGATGGGGACGGTTTAGGGTCCAGGTTGGGTATGACAACGGTTTAGGGGGAGCGTACGTGTGAGGGCACGGGTTAGTGTTAGCGTACGGCTTAGGAGTAGGGGACGGGTGAGGGGAAGGCTTCGGGGAAGGTTTAGTGTTAGGATTCGGGCTAGGGTTAGAGTTAGGGGATGGGGACGGTTTAGGGTCCAGGTGAGGGTACGACAACGGTTTAGGGGGAGCGTACGTGTGAGGGCGCGGGTTAGTGTTAGCGTACAGGTTAGGATTAGGGGACGGGTGAGGGTCAGGCTTCGGGGAAGGGTTAGGGTTACGGTTCGGGCTAGGGTTAGGGTTAGGGGGCGGGGACGGTTTAGGGTCCAGGGGAGGGTACGACAACGCTTTACGGGGAGCATAGGTGTGAAGGCGCGGGTTAGTGTTAGCGTACGGGTTAGGATTAGGGGACGGGTGAGGGTCAGGCTTCGGGGAAGGGTTAGGGTTAGGGTTTGGGCTAGGGTTAGGGTTAGGGGACGGGGACGGTTTAGGGTCCAGGGGAGGGTACGACAATGCTTTAGGGGGATTGCAGGTGTGAGGGCGCCGGTTAGTGTTAGCGTACGGGTTAGGATTAGGGGACGGGTGAGGGTCAGGCTCTGGGGAAGGGTTAGGGTTAGGGTTCGGGCTAGGGTTAGGGGACGGGGACGGGGACGGTTTAGGGTCCTGGGGAGGGTACGACAACGCTTTAGGGGGAGCGTACGTGTGAGGGCGCGGGTTAGTGTTAGCGTACGGGTTAGGATTAGCGGCCGGGTGAGGGTAAGGCTTCGGGGAAGGGTTAGGGTTAGGGTTCGGGCTAGGGTTAGGGTTAGGGGACGGGGACGGTTTAGGGTCCAGGTGAGGGTACGACAACGCTTTAGGTGGAGCGTACGTGTGAGGGCGCGGGTTAGTGTTAGCGTACGGGTTAGGATTAGGGGACGGGTGAGGGTCAGGCTTCGGGGAAGTGTTAGGGTTCGGGCTAGGGTTAGGGTTAGGGGACGGGGACGGTTTAGGGTCCAGGGGAGGGTACGACAACGCTTTTGGGGGAGCGTACGTGTGAGGGCGTGGGTTAGTGTTAGCGTACGGGTTAGGATTAGGGGACGGGTGAGGGTCAGGCTTCGGGGAAGGGTTAGGGTTAGGGTTCGGGCTAGGGTTAGGGTTAGGGGACGGGGACGGTTTAGGGTCCAGGGGAGGGTACGACAACGCTTTAGGGGGAGCGTACGTGTGAGGGCGCGGGTTAGTGTTAGCGTACGGGTTAGGATTAGGGGACGTGTGAGGGGAAGGCTTCGGGGAAGGGTTAGGGTTAGGGTTCCGGCTCGGCTTAGGGTTAGGGGACGGGGACGGTTTAGGGTCCAGGTGAGGGTACGACAACGGTTTAGGGGGAGCATACGTGTGAGGGCACGGGTTAGTGTTACCATACGGGTTAGGATTAGGGGACGGGTGAGGGGAAGGCTTCGGGGAAGGGTTAGGTTTAGGGATCGGGCTAGAATTAGGGTTAGGGGAAGGGGACGGTTTAGGGTCCAGATGAGGGTACGACAATGGTTTAGGGGGAACGTACGTGTGCGGGCACAGGTTAGTGTTAGTGTACGGGTTAGGATTAGGGGACGTGTGAGGGGAAGGCTTCGGGGAAGGTTTAGGTTTAGGGTTTGGGCTAGAGTTAAGGGTAGGGGGTTGGGGACGGTTTAGGGTCCTGGTGAGGGTATGAGAACGTTTCAGGGGGAGCGTACGTGTGAGGGCACGGGTTAGTGTTAGCGTACGGGTTAGGATTAGGGGACGTGTGAGGGGAAGGCTTAGGGAAGGGTTAGGTTTAGGGTTCGGTCTAGGGTTAGGGGTAGGGGACGGGGACGGTTTAGGGTCCAGGTGAGGGTACGACAATGGTTCACGGGGAGCGTACGTGTGAGGGCACAGGTTAGTGTTAGCGTACGGGTTCGGATTAGGGGACGTGTGAGGGGAAGGTTTCGGGGAAGGGTTAGGGGTAGGGTTCGGTCTAGGGTTAGGTGTAGGGGAAGGGGACGGTTTAGGGTCCAGGTGTGTGTACGACAACTGTTTATTGGGAGCGTACGTGTGAGGGCATAGTTTATTTTAGCGTACGGGTTAGGATTAGGGGACGGGTGAGTGGAAGGCTCCTGGGAAGGTTTAGGGTTAGGTTTCCAGCTAGGGTTAGGGTTATGGGATGGGGACGGTTTAGGGTCCAGGTTGGGTATGACAACGGTTTAGGGGGAGCGTACGTGTGAGGGCACGGGTTAGTGTTAGCGTACGGCTTAGGAGTAGGGGACGGGTGAGGGGAAGGCTTCGGGGAAGGTTTAGTGTTAGGATTCGGGCTAGGGTTAGAGTTAGGGGATGGGGACGGTTTAGGGTCCAGGTGAGGGTACGACAACGGTTCACGGGGAGCGTACGTGTGAGGGCACGGGTTAGTGTTAGCGTACGGGTTAGGATTATGGGACAGGTGAGGGGATGGATTCGGGGAAGGTTTATGTTTAGGGTTCGGGCTAGGGTTAGTGTTAGGGGACGGGGACGGTTTTGTGTCCAGGTGAGGGTACGACAACAGTTCACGGGGAGCGTACGTGTGAGGGCACGGTTTAGTTTTAGCGTACGGGTTAGGATTAGGTGACGGGTGAGGGGAAGGCTCTGGGGATGTGTTAGGTTTAGGGTTCGGGCTAGGGTTAGGGTTAGGGTTTGAGTACGGTTTAGGGTCCAGGTGCAGGTACGAAAACGGTTTAGGGTGAGCGTACGTGTGAGGGCATGGGTTAGTGTTACCATACGGTTTAGGACTTGGGAATGGGTTAGGGTAAGGCTTCTGGGAAGGGTTAGGGTGGATCATACTCTGGGTTCCACATGCATGTTTTAGCTGAAGGAAGAATACCTTAAACCTGGAGAGTTGAGACCCGTGGAATGGGTACCATGCAATATGACTTCAAAGGGTCTTCATTTGCTCACCGAACCTCTCCAATCCTATCACTGCTGCGTTTATGCCCCTGTACACACGCTTGATTCTCTTTCAGAGACATAGCAATCCATAGGTTTTAAGATACTTACTAGTCAGGTACATTCTTAGGCGTTTAATATGGGGTGTTGAGTCCAATTCGTTGAGCAAGGAGTAGCTCTTGTCTATTCCATATTTGGCTTAAGGAAATTTATCTGTGCTCATTTCAATCTCTGGTTTTATGCAGCACCCCAACTCACCTTTCCCCTTAAGCAAGCATAAGTTGGTTTTCTAAATTTGAGACCCTGTTCTGTTTTGGAATTCAGTTCCTGTGTAGCCAAGTTTACATTCCGTGTATTAGTGATATCTTATGATGTTTCTTTTTCTGTGTGACTTATTTCAGTTAGAATCATCGTACCTGAATCCACTCATTATGCTGCTACGGGCCTGATGACATAGATTTCATTGCTGAGTGATACTGCATTGTACGTAAGTACCACAAGTTCTTTATCCATTTTTCACTTTCTGTGATATTGAACTTGTACGGTAAACGAGGTTCTTGTAAACAGAGGCGTCCCAAACTTTGGGGTGGCTGTGTCTTTTTGATTTTAATTTCCCTAAGCTATAGGACCATAAGTGGAAGTGCCCTAGGCTCTGTTGCTTTGTTTATTAGATGTTTCAGGAAACACCATACACTTCTCCGGAGTGTCTGTTGGCAATTTACATCCCGCCCATCAGCATAACAAGGCTCCCAGTTCTCCATGGCCTGTCCTGCCTTTCTGGATTTTACACTTTTTTCAGATGGCCCTTTTGACCGGGGGAAAGTGAGACTTCATTGTAGTGCAGATTTCTTTTGCAAGTTTGCTTGGTTGGCCAAAAAGGGCGTATGTGTTTTTTCCTGAATATATTCAGGAAAAAACGCATACGCCCTTTTTGGCCAAGTGCATCATTGTGGACGTTCTGCCTCTTTTCCTATGCTTTCAATGCAATTCCAGTCTACCTCCTGAAATCGGTTTCCTGCAATTCTGCCTTGATTTTATTGCCGCTTCATAGCCTTACCTCTATATATTTTTTGAAAATAGTTGTCCTTTATAACTCTGCAGGTTTTTGACTTGCAGTGGCCCTTAGCTCCATTTTTCAGCTCTTATTTTTGTGATCTTGCCTCATAACCACAGGATTCCTTCAGGCCCTATTCTTCTTCTGGGGCACCTTGCTGTGCCTTTGGTTAATTCTTCTTACTGATGTGAAATTAGAGTGACATGTGCCCATTGAAACTGCTACAGCTAGTTTCTCACTGGTTCCCCCTATTCCCATTCATCCTCCACACTAACTGCAGACTGTGCGATACCAGAACTTAAAGGCATTGACTCTCCATGAGGGAATGTTTTTAGTAAAGTGGCTGGAATGTCGATCCGGAGTCCCAGGAGAGGAAAAATGAGGTGCGTTTTAGAAACCTTTCCCGATCATATGGTATACCAGTCGCTGGGTTTCCCAAGCATGGTTTAGCTGTAGGAAGATTCCCTTCAACCTGGATTGTTGGGACCCTTGGAATGAGTAGCATGAAGTATTGCATTAAACTTTTGGCAGTTGCTCACCAAAGCTCACCAATCCTCTCAGCCCTAAGTGTCCAGCCTTATGTCTTATCCAGCTGTGGGTTTATATGTGGTCAATCCAGGTTGCATCACATCCCCTGAGCAAATTTTGTAAGAATTTTTCTCTCTTTCATTGTTTCTGCATTTTGTTTTTAAAATTTATTTCTATAATGGGCTTTAGCTCATTTTCACTGCTATGTTTGTGCCGCTCTGCACACACTTGATTCCCTTATGGAGATAAATCAATACATGGGTTTTAAGATTCTTATTACTCAGATATATTTCTCTGCGGTGTATAGGGTGTGTTGAGACCAGTTCATTGAGCAAGGTGTAGATCTCGTCTAATACCTATTTGGTTTATTGAATGGTATCTGTGCTAATTTCAAACTCTGGTTTTATGCATCACCCCACCTCTCCTTTCCCCTTAAGCTGACATAAGTGTGTTTTCTAAATGTGAGACACTGTTCTGTTCTGTAATTCATTTCTTGTGCAGCCATATTTATCCTCCCTCTATAGGTGATATCTTATGATATGTTTCTTTTTCTGTTTGACTTATTTCAAGTAGTAGTATCGGACCTAAATCCACTCTTTATCCTTCTACTAGCCTTATTACATTGATTTCATGGTGAAGAGATATTCCATTGTACATAAGTACCACATCTTCTTTATCCATTGTTCTCTTTCCTGGGATATTTAAGGTGTACTGAAGTTGAGGTTCTTGTAAACAGAGTAGCCCTAAACTGTGGTGTGCTTGTGTCTTGTTGATTTTTAGACTTCCCTAGATATACTCCCATGATTGGAAGTGTCCTATGCTCTGTAGCTCTGTTTTTTAGATGATTTAGGAACCACCATACACTTCTCCAGAGTGGCTCTCGGCAGTTCACACACTGCCCATCAGCGTATAAAGGCTCCCTGTTCTCCATGGCCTGTCCTGCATTTCTGGTTTTTACAATTTTTTAGGATGGCCCTTTTGACCGGGGGGAAGTGAGACTTCTTTGTTGTGCACATTTGCATTGCTTGCTTGCTTCGTTGCCCATAAAGTGCGTATGCGTTTTTTCCTGGATATAATCAGGAAAAAACGCATACGCCCTTTTGGGCCAACTGCATCATTGTCGAAATTCTGCCGCTTTTCATGTGCGTTAAAGACGAGTCCAATCTATCTCTTGAAATCTGTTTCTTGCAATTCTGTCTTGCATTCAGATCCTCTTCTTTGCTTACCTCAACATATTTTTGGACGTTAGTTTTCATTTATAACTCTGCAGGTTTGTGAATTGCAGTGACCCTGAGCTCCATTTTTTAAGTTGTTCTTTTGTGAGCTGGTCTCAAACCCGCAGGATTGCTTCAGGCCCTATTTTGGCTCCGGCGAGGCAGGCTGAGCCTTTCTTTAATTCTTATTCTTAATGGGAAATTAGAGTGATATGTGCCCGTCCAAACCCCTACAACTATTCTCTCATTGGTTCCCCCTCTTCCCGTTCATCCTCCTCACAATTTGCAAAATGTGTGAAACAGAAGTTGAAATGTGCTGATTCTCCAAGTGGGGAGATTCTAAGTAGCGTGGCTGGAATGGTGAACAGGAGCACCAGGAGAGGATAAATGAGGTGCATTTTAGACACATCTCCCGATCACATGGTGTACAGTCCTCTGGGTTTTCCATGCATGTTTTAGCTATAGGAAGATCCCTTGAACCTGCAGATTTGGGACCCATTGAATGGGTACCAGGTAGTATTACTTTAAAGGGTGTGCATTTCCTCACCCAACCTCACATTTCTCTTAGCGTAAACAGTTTCCAGCCTTATGTCTCATCCTGCTGTGGGTCTAGATGTGTTCAATCCATGTTGCATCACCATCCCTGAGGAAAAGTTGTAAGAGGTTTCCTCTGTCTCTCTGTCGTTTATTTTTTTCAATTTATTACTATATTGGTTACAGCTGATTTTCAAAGCTCTGTTTCTTGCTGCTGTACATCCACTTGATTCACGTACAGAGAGACATCAATAAATTCTTTTTCAGATTCTTACCAGTCGTATATATTCTTTTCCGGTGACTTGAGTGTGCTGAGTGCAGTTCTTTTAGCTACCGTGTAGGCCTTGTTGATTATCAGTTTGGTATTTGGAATGGTATCTTTGCTAATTTCAACCTCCTGGATGATGCCTCACCCCTCCCCACCTTTCCCGTTTAGCAGCCTTATGCGTGTTTTCTACATATTTGACTATGTTTCTGTTTTGTAATTTATTTCATGTGTAACCATTTTGGATTCCACCTTTAAGTGATATCTTATGATATGTGTCTTTTTCTTTTTGAATTCTGTCACTTAGAATGATCATACGTAACTCCTCTGGAGTTGTTACAACTGGCCATATTTCATTGATTTCCAGGCTGAATAATATTCCACTCTACCTAAGTACCACATCTCTATCCATTTTTTCCCTCCAGAGACATTTAAGTTATATCCTAGTCGAGGATCTTTTAAACAGAGAGGGGGTAAACATTGGGGTGCCTGTGTCCTCTCGATTTTTGTTTTTCCCAAGATATACGCCCATGAGTGCAAGTGCCCTATGCTCTGTAGCTCATTTTTTAGATGCTTTAGTAAACACAATACACTTCTCCAGAATGGCCGTTGGCAATATACATTTCCACTATAAGTCTCACAGGGCTCCCTCTTCTCGTTGCCCTGTCCTGCATTTCTGTTGTTTACGCTTTATGAGGATGGCTCTTCTGACTGATGCGAAGTGATATCTTTTGTAGTATTGACTTCCAGTGCCCACCTGTTTGGTTGGCTAAAAAAGTGTATGCCCTTTTCTTGAATATATACAGAAAAAAACGCATACACCCTTTCTGGCCAACTGCAATGTTGGCAATGTTCAGCTCCTTTTCTTGTGCTTAATGGCGAGTCCTTTCTACCTCCTCAAATCCCTTTCCTGCCATTCTCCCTTGCTTACAAGTCCTTTTCTCTGACTTTCCTCAAGACATTTTTCAGTGATGGATATTTTCAACTCTGCAGTTTTGTGAATTTTACTGCCCCTGAGTTCCATTGTTCAACTTGTGTTTATGGGAACTGGCCACAAAGCAGCGGGATTTCCTCAAGCCCTATACTGTTTCCATGGGCAACCCTAGCCTTTGGTCAATTCGTCTTCCTGATTGGAAATTAGAGTGACATGTGCCTGTCTGAACACCTAGGACTTGTCTCTCATTGTTCCTCATCCTTCCGCTTCATCCTCTGGACAAATTCCAAACTGTACGCAACAGGATGTTGACAGTGCTGACATCTCCAAGTGGGGAGACTGTTAGTAAAGACGCTGGAGGGGTGAACCCGAGCACCAGGAGATGAGGAGATGAGATGCCTTTTCCAAACTCTTCCCCATCAGACGGTATACCATCCTCTGGGTGTGACAGACATGTTTTAGCAGTAGGAAGAGTCCCATTCATGTAAGGAGAACACCAGGGCTTTTTCAAAATCAGTGTCTCCCCGAAACCCAAACTGGGGAATTTTTTAAGCTACAGCTACACATATGTTCATTAAGGGCCTTGGGAAGTAGGCAGAGTCCAAACTTTAGATGATTGAAGTCTTCAGGGTCAGAAGCACTCACCACCAGCTTCGCTTAGGCTACACTTTAACTGTCATTGATAGATGATGTCAATAAAAATATCTATTCTTTTTCAGATTATTTCCCCTTATAGGTTATTGCAAAATGTTGAGTGTAGTTCCCTGTGCTATACAGTAGTTCCTTGTTGATGATCAATTTTATACATAGCAGTGTGTATGTGTTAATCCCAAACAGTTAATTTATCCCTCCTCCCACCTTTCCCCTTTGGTAATAATAAATTATAAGATTTTATACTTCTCAGAAATGGGGGAGCTGAAAGAGAGGTATCATTTTCAATGGAAAAGCATTTAAAACAAGATTGAAGGTTTAACCAAGATTATTAGATGTACATCCTTGGAAAGAAATCACTTCATTTCTCTAACATTGACCTGACAAATAAGACAAACCCTTTCACTGAACTTGCTTATAATAAAGTGATGGAAATATCAAATGGAAGTGTTAGAAACATCTTATTTTACCCGAGCCTTATACACTGTTCTATGTTAACTACAGTTTGGCTCACACATCTGTTCATTGAGGTTACAATAGTCTCAATTTCTGTTACTGATCCTCCAGAGTGGACCCCAACAAGTGTCCCCCTGCCCAGTGTCATTGGGGCCAACAGATCGAGACTGAGTTTGGTTCACAAGCAAAGGAAACTTTATATTTTGATCAGAGAATGGAGAGGTGAGAGCATGCACTACCCCGTGGGCTGTGGGCTGGGCTGCTGTGTAAAGATCCTGTCAGAGTCAGTGGCAGGGAGGGGGCGGAGCTCTCGAGGGCCGGGTTGGCTGCAGCTCAGGCTCTATATCGCGGAGTCTGCACTGGGCCCCAGGAGCTGAGGTGTCGACCCAGCCATTCTGCACTAGGAAATCTGGTCTGAAGTGCCGGGTGTGGAACCTCTGCATGCGGGACCCTAGGAGCACATGAAATTAGACAAAGCACAAAGGATAAAAAAGGTTAGACTTGACTTTATTGCCCAGATTCTATTTTTATCTCCCAGGGATTTTTAATGGGCTTTGCTGGGGACAGACCCCTCCTCTGCCTTTTGTCCCGTTCCTCATTCTTGGAGTGCTGAGGGTGCAGACCCTTCTTCTGTAACTGCTGAGTGCTGAGTTGGGAGCCCTCATACCCGGGGGCGAGGATCAGAGTTTCTCCCCAGCAGCCTCCCGGTGATGTTGATTGTCCCCAGGACCCCTGCCTCCCTGCTCGTCCACCTGAGCACCAGCATTGGAAGTGTTATAGATTCTAATGACCTTTAAGGGTCCAGGAAAGAGATGTGCAGAGACGCTGTGGGGGCCGGTTTCACCCCGCCCCACATTTGTTCGGCCACCTTAGGCTGACCGTGTCTGCCAGCCTAGATGCTCTGACCAGTAGTCTGCGCTTTCTTCAATTAGGCCCCTGAATTAACGTACAAACAGCACCAGGTGTCAGAGCCCTGCCCGCTCAACTCCCAGACAGTCCAGGGTCAGTGGTGATCAAGGACCATGATGGCCACTGAGTCAACAGCCTTTTGAAGTAAACAGGAGTCCAGCCGGTCTTATTGGCCACCATCAGCACGGTGTCTGTAGGCTTTTCTATGGTGACAGTGTGGTATACTGTTCCCCCGCCAAGATTATTAGCTCCCCTCTGGGTGCAGTAAGTCCTGCAAGCAGTAGTCTACTCTTTTGGGACACACTCTTGTTGTTTTATGAGAGAAACTCCAGGTCAAGTGATGTTCACACGAGTCGTCATGGTGCCCTGTTGCCCCCGGTTATCTCTCTGGATGTTGGAGTTGGAGGGCCTCCTCACTCGAGGTCGGTGTGCCCACGGAGCGAACCCTGCAACTTCAGGGCATGGTTGGTGGTTAGGATCACCACGTGGGGTCCTTTTCCCTTAGGAGGGAGGTGGCCTTTTGGGCTGCTGATTTCCAGGTTTTTAGATACCGCCAGTATCTTGGCCAGATGTGGCAGTGGGCCAAGCCCCTTGGTGACCGTAGTTTATCCTACCTGGATGGCATTCTTGCATTGTTCCATTTCAAGTGGTCCCAGTTTTTGCACTAATTCTCCAATGGCGATTCACCTTTCACCGGGAATGTAAAGGTCAAAGGGTTTAGCTAAATTAGGGAGTTCCAGGGCAAGGGTCTGAATTGACTGCTCTTTCCATTCTTGAAAGGCCACTTCTGGATTCTATTCAAAAGGATCATCATCTTTTCCTTTCAGTGTTTCATATAGAGGCCCAGCTAGTAGACTGTAGTTAGGGATCCAGAAGCAGCAAACCCTGGCCTCCCCAGGAACCCCTAAGCTGTCTTCTAGTTTTAGAAAGGGGTAAGGCTGAAAATGGTTTCTTCCCTTTCCTGGAATGGGCTTCTCTGACCTTCTGTGAGAATGAAGCCCAGGCAGGTCACTGCAGTCTGTGATATTTGAGCTTTTTCTTGGACAACTTCTATCCTTTATTGGCTTGGTAGTTCAGAGGCCTCCTTAGTAGGGCTGGCGATCAGAATGTCGTCTGCATATTGAAGGAGGGTTTCCTTTTCCAGAGGTAGAACTTTTAGGTCTTTAGCTAAGCTTTCCCCAAAGATGGTGTGGGAATTTTTGCACCCTTGGGGCCAGACGGCCCGGAAGTATTGTTTTAGTTGTATGTTGAGTCCTGCCACTCACAAGCCAAAATTTCTTGTGACTCTGGGACTAATGGAATACAAAAGAAGGCATCATTGAAGACTAATACAGAATACCATGTCCTGGTGGTTGGTAGAATGACCAGCAGGGTGTAGGAATTAGGAGCAACTGGAGGTATATCCTCGGTGGCTTCACTGACTGTCCTGACATCCTTTACCAGGTCCCCAGCAGCCCATGGGGCTCTCGTGGTCAGACCAATCCCAGAATATGGAGCTCACCTGGGCAGGTACCCCACCCCCACCCCAGCCCACGGGGCTCTCGTGGTCAGGCCCCTCCCAGGATACAGAGCTACCCTTGCAGGTACCGTGGCAGGGCTGGGCACACAGGAACCGTGCACATAGCCCTCATTGCAGAGCACCCCCAGCTCACCTGTCGCTCAGAGCTGACACAGAGCACCTCAGAGCAGGACTTGAACTAACAAACAGCAGCTGCGGCAGGTCTGTGACCCTGGGCATCACTCCGTGAGGCCTCCCTCCACCTGGTCTTCCAGAGACTTCCACTGCACCCAGGGCACCAGGCCTCTGTCTCCAACCACCACCCACCCCTCCTCTCCCTGACTCCTGGGTTCCTCTCATTAGGAGAGGGTTTTCTTGAAGTTGTCTCCCACTCATGGGCCAGATAAAATGATTAGAAAACAAGCCAAAGCTGCAGCCCCTTGTCTATCCTGACTCTCAGGAGCCCACACCTGTTCCTTGGACCTGGCCGGTTCAGCAAGTTCCATTTTCTGCAACTGTGAGCCCCTGAGGGGTGATGATTGGCTGACCTGGGCAGCCTTACCGTGCCGCCCAGCCCTCCCCAGGTGTGCCTGGGTTGAGATCAATATAAATACCACTCCAGGCAGCAAGAGCCCCTGCAGCCATGCCTGACACCATTTTCTCTGCCCTGTCAGCAGTCTCGGGGCTGGGCTGGTGGGAGGGAGTGAGAGGCCACGGCTTTGTGGGTGGCCCAGTGTGAGTGGGGCTCTGCTGGACTTTCTGCAGCAGTTGCCAGGCTGCCACCTGCTAAAGAAGAGGATGTGTCACCCATACCTGCTGCTGGAATTTCTCCCTGGGCAGAGGTGAGGAAGGAAAAAAGCAGTGGGGGCAGGGACAGGACGGGTATCTCAGGCAGGGAAATGGAAATCTTCCAGAAGAGCATCCAGGGCCAGGACCATCCTGGCTGGCCTGCAGGCACCAAGTCGGCCGGCATGCTGTCACTCGTGTGGCTCTATGGCCCTTCCTCTAGGCTTTCAAGTCCTTGTATATATTCAGGTGTTTTACCTGGGACAGGTGAGAATAGTTCAGCAGCAACTGGCCTGGGGCTCAGCTCACGTTTACTCACAGATGCCTCGGCACGGTGCCCCAGCTTTGCAATGAGGACGCTTGTTGCGTGGGGGCTGCTGGCTGAATGGGAGACGATTCCCCACCACTGACCAACTTCAGAATTGTTTACAACTGGAGCAAGTGCCCTGATACGGTTTTCCTCTGTGTAACTGGTGGGTTCTGTGTTTTTTTTCTCTTTTTCGTTTTTGGTTCAAGGTAGATTTTATTCCTCTTTTTTGTATTTACAGATATAAGCATGGAAATAATTTATTCATATAAATACATGTATGTGAAGGGAATAATTGTTTTTTCTGTTTTATTTTTTAAATTTTATTTCTTTTTAATTTTGAATTTTATTTTATATTTTTATACAGCAGGTTCTTATTGGTTATCTATTTTATACATATAAATGTATACATGCCAATCCCAGTCTCTCAACTCCTCCCACCACCACCTCCTCAACAGCTTTCCCCCCTTGTTGTCCATACGTTTGTTGTCTACATCTGTTGCTCTATTTATGCCTTGCAAAATGGTTAACCTGTACAGTTTTTCTAGGTTCCACATATATGCATGAATATACAAGATTTGTTTTTCTCTTTCTGACTTACTTCACTCTGTATGACAGTCTCTAGATCCATCGACGTCTCTACAAATGACCCAATTTCATTCCTTTTCATGGCTTAGTAATATTCCATTTTATATATGTACCACAGCTTTATGCATTCGTCTGTCTGTGGGCATTTAGGTTGCTTCCATTACCTCGATATTGTAAAGAGTGAGGCAATGAACATTGCGGTGAATGTCTCTTTTTGATTTATGGTTTTGTCTGGGTATATGTCCAGAACTGGGATTGCTGTATCATATGGTTATTCTACTGTTAGTTTCTTAAGAAACTCCATATTGTTTTCCATAGTGACTGTATCAATTTATATTCCCAACAATAGTGGAAGAGGGTTCCTTTTCTTCACACCCTTTCCAGCATTTTTTGTTTGTAGATTTTCTGATGATGCCCATTCAATCAGATGTGAGGTGATACCTCATTGTTGAGTCCATTTTGTTGAGCAAGGGGTAGGTCTTGGCTATTACATATGTGGCTTACGGAACGGTATCTGTGCTAATTTCAAACTCTGGTTTTATGCAGCACCCCAACTCACCTTCCACCTTAAGCAAGCATAAGTTGGTTTTCTAAACATGAGACCCTGTTCTGTTTTGTAATTCAGTTCATGTGTAGCCAAGTTCTCATTCCATGTATTAGTGATACCTTATGATATTTCTTTTTCTGTGTAACTTTTTTCACTTAGAATCACCGTGCCTCAATCCACTCATTATGCTGGTACGGCATGGTAACATAGTTTTCATTGCTGAGAGGTATTCTGTTGTACGTAAGTACCACAACTTCTTTATGCATTATTTGCTCTCTGGCATATTTAACTTGTGGTGCAGAAGAGGTTCTTGTAAACACAGCCGTCCCAAATTTTGGGGTGGCTGTGTCTTTTTGATTTTAATTTCCCTAAGCTATAGGACCATAAGTGGAAGTGCCCTAGGCTCTGTTGCTTTGTTTTTTAGATGTTTCAGGAAACACCATACACTTCTCCCGAGTGGCTGTTGGCAATTTACATCCCGCCCATCAGCATAACAAGGCTCCCAGTTCTCCATGGCCTGTCCTGCCTTTCTGGATTTTACACTTTTTTCAGATGGCCCTTTTGACCGGGGGGAAGTGAGACTTCATTGTAGTGCAGATTTCCTTTGGAAGCTTGCTTGGTTGGCCAAAAAGGGCGTATGCGTTTTTTCCTGAATATATTCAGGAAAAAACGCATACGCACTTTTTGGCCAAGTGCATCATTGTGGACGTTCTGCCTCTTTTCCTATGCTTTCAATGCAATTCCAGTCTACCTCCTGAAATCGGTTTCCTGCAATTCTGCCCCGCTTTCAAGTCCTCTTGGCAGCCTTACTTCAGTAAATTTTTGGACGATAGCTGTCATTTATAACTCTGCAGGTTTGTGAATTACAGTGCCCCTGAGCTCCTTTCTTCAACTCGCTTTCTTGTGACCTGGCCGCAACACCGCAGGATGGCTTCAGGCCCTAATCTGGTTCCGGCACGGCACGCTGAGCCTTTGGTTAATTCCTCTTCCTGGTGGGAAATGACAGTTAAATTTGCCCGTCCAGACACCTCCAGCTAGTCTCTCATTGGTTCTCGCTATTCCTGTTCATCTTCCGCAGAAATTGCAAACTGGGCCAAATAGGAGGTTAAAGGGACTGACTCTCCAAGTGGGGAGAGTGTTAGTAAAGCGTCTGGAATGTTGCACCCGAGTACCAGGGTACGAAAACTGAGACATATTTGAACACGTCTCCCGATCACATGGTTGATCATACTCTAGGTTCCACATGCATGTTTTAGCTGAAGGAAGAATACCTTAAACCTGGGTAGTTGAAACCCGTGGAATGGGTACCATGCAATATGACTTCAAAGGGTCTTCATTTGCTCACCGAACCTCTCCAGTCCTATCACTGCTGCGTTTATACCCTGTACACATGCTTGATTCTCTTTCGGAGACATAGCAATCCATAGGTTTTAAGATACTTACTAGTCAGGTACATTCTTAGGCGTTTAATATGGGGTGTTGAGTCCATTTCGTTGAGCAAGGAGTAGCTCTTGTCTATTCCATATTTGGCTTAAGGAACTTTATCTGTGCTCATTTCAATCTCTGGTTTTATGCAGCACCCCAACTCACCTTTCCTCTTAAGCAAGCATAAGTTGGTTTTCTAAATTTGAGACCCTGTTCTGTTTTGGAATTCAGTTCCTGTGTAGCCAAGTTTACATTCCGTGTATTAGTGATATCTTATGATGTTTCTTTTTCTGTGTGACTTATTTCAGTTAGAATCATTGTACTTGAATCCATTCATTATGCTGCTACGGGCCTGATGACATAGATTTCATTGCTGAGTGATACTGCATTGTACGTAAGTACCACAAGTTCTTTATCCATTTTTCACTTTCTGTGATATTGAACTTGTATGGTAAACAAGGTTCTTGTAAACAGAGGCGTCCCAAACTTTGAGGTGGCTGTGTCTTTTTGATTTTAATTTCCCTAAGCTATAGGACCATAAGTGGAAGTGCCCTAGGATCTGTTGCTTTGTTTTTTAGATGTTTCAGGAAACACCATACACTTCTCCCGAGTGTCTGTTGGCAATTTACATCCCGCCCATCAGCATAACAAGGCTCCCAGTTCTCCATGGCCTGTGCTGCCTTTCTGGATTTTCCACTTTTTGCAGATGGCCCTTTTGACCGGGGGGAAGTGAGACTTCATTGTAGTGCAGATTTCCTTTGCAAGCTTGCTTGGTTGGCCAAAAAGGGCGTATGCGTTTTTTCCTGAATATATTCAGGAAAAAACGCATACGCCCTTTTTGGCCAAGTGCATCATTGTGGACGTTCTGCCTCTTTTCCTATGCTTTCAATGCAATTCCAATCTACCTCCTGAAATCGGTTTCCTGCAATTCTGCCCCACTTTCAAGTCCTCTTGGCAGCCTTACTTCAGTAAATTTTTAGACGATAGCTGTCATTTATAACTCTGCAGGTTTGTGAATTACAGTGCCCCTGAGCTCCTTTCTTCAACTCGCTTTCTTGTGAGCTGGCTGCAACACCGCAGGATGGCTTCAGGCCCTAATCTGGTTCCGGCACGGCACGCTGAGCCTTTGGTTAATTCCTCTTCCTGGTGGGAAATGACAGTTAAATTTGCCCGTCCAGACACCTCCAGCTAGTCTCTCATTGGTTCTCGCTATTCCTGTTCATCTTCCGCAGAAATTGCAAACTGGGCCAAACAGGAGGTTAAAGGGACTGACTCTCCAAGTCGGGAGAGTGTTAGTAAAGCGTCTGGAATGTTGCACCCGAGTACCAGGGTAAGAAAACTGAGACATATTTGAACACGTCTCCCGATCACATGGTTGATCATACTCTAGGTTCCACATGCATGTTTTAGCTGAAGGAAGAATACCTTAAACCTGGGTAGTTGAAACCCGTGGAATGGGTACCATGCAATATGACTTCACAGGGTCTTCATTTGCTCACCGAACCTCTCCAATCCTATCACTGCTACGTTTATGCCCCTGTACACATGCTTGATTCTCTTTTGGAGACATAGCAATCCATAGGTTTTAAGATACTTACTAGTCAGGTACATTCTTAGGCGTTTAATATAGGATGTTGAGTCCATTTCGTTGAGCAAGGAGTAGCTCTTGTCTATTCCATATTTGGCTTAAGGAACTTTATCTGTGCTCATTTCAATCTCTGGTTTTATGCAGCACCCCAACTCACCTTTCCCCTTAAGCAAGCATAAGTTGGTTTTCTAAATTTGAGACCCTGTTCTGTTTTGGAATTCAGTTCCTGTGTAGCCAAGTTTACATTCCGTGTATTACTGATATCTTATGATGTTTCTTTTTCTGTGTGACTTATTTCAGTTAGAATCATCGTACCTGAATCCACTCATTATGCTGCTATGGGCCTGATGACATAGATTTCATTGCTGAGCGATACTGCATTGTACGTAAGTACCACAAGTTCTTTATCCATTTTTCACTTTCTGTGATACTGAACTTGTACGGTAAACGAGGTTCTTGTAAACAGAGGCGTCCCAAACTTTGGGGTGGCTGTGTCTTTTTGATTTTAATTTCCCTAAGCTATAGCACCATAAGTGGAAGTGCCCTAGGCTCTGTTGCTTTGTTTTTTAGATGTTTCAGGAAACACCATACACTTCTCCCGAGTGTCTGTTGGCAATTTACATCCCGCCCATCAGCATAACAAGGCTCCCAGTTCTCCATGGCCTGTCCTGCCTTTCTGGATTTTACACCTTTTGCAGATGGCTCTTTTGACCGGGGGGAAGTGAGACTTCATTGTAGTGCAGATTTCCTTTGCAAGCTTGCTTGGTTGGCCAAAAAGGGCGTATGCGTTTTTTCCTGAATATATTCAGGAAAAAACGCATACGCCCTTTTTGGCCAAGTGCATCATTGTGGACGTTGTGCCTCTTTTCCTATGCTTTCAATGCAATTCCAGTCTACCTCCTGAAATCGGTTTCCTGCAATTCTGTCCCACTTTCAAGTCCTCTTGGCAGCCTTACTTCAGTATATTTTTGGACGATAGCTGTCATTTATAACTCTGCAGGTTTGTGAATTACAGTGCCCCTGAGCTCCTTTCTTCAACTCGCTTTCTTGTGACCTGGCCGCAACACCGCAGGATGGCTTCAGGCCCTAATCTTGACCGGCACGGCACGCTGAGCCTTTGGTTAATTCCTCTTCCTGGTGGGAAATGACAGTTAAATTTGCCCGTCCAGACACCTCCAGCTAGTCTCTCATTGGTTCTCGCTATTCCTGTTCATCTTCCGCAGAAATTGCAAACTGGGCCAAACAGGAGGTTAAAGGGACTGACTCTCCAAGTCGGGAGAGTGTTAGTAAAGCGTCTGGAATGTTGCACCCGAGTACCAGCGTACGAAAACTGAGACATATTTGAACACGTCTCCCGATCACATGGTTGATCATACTCTAGGTTCCACATGCATGTTTTAGCTGAAGGAAGAATACCTTAATCCTGCGTGGTTGGAACCCGTGGAATGGGTACCATGCAATATGACTTCACAGGGTCTTCATTTGCTCACCGAACCTCTCCAATCCTATCACTGCTACGTTTATGCCCCTGTACACATGCTTGATTCTCTTTCGGAGACATAGCAATCCATAGGTTTTAAGATACTTACTAGTCAGGTACATTCTTAGGCGTTTAATATAGGGTGTTGAGTCCATTTCGTTGAGCAAGGAGTAGCTCTTGTCTATTCCATATTTGGCTTAAGGAACTTTATCTGTGCTCATTTCAATCTCTGGTTTTATGCAGCACCCCAACTCACCTTTCCCCTTAAGCAAGCATAAGTTGGTTTTCTAAATTTGAGACCCTGTTCTGTTTTGGAATTCAGTTCCTGTGTAGCCAAGTTTACATTCCGTGTATTAGTGATATCTTATGATGTTTCTTTTTCTGTGTGACTTATTTCAGTTAGAATCATCGTACCTGAATCCACTCATTATGCTTCTATGGGCCTGATGACATAGATTTCATTGCTGAGCGATACTGCATTGTACGTAAGTACCACAAGTTCTTTATCCGTTTTTCACTTTCTGTGATACTGAACTTGTACGGTAAACGAGGTTCTTGTAAACAGAGGCGTCCCAAACTTTGGGGTGGCTGTGTCTTTTTGATTTTAATTTCCCTAAGCTATAGCACCATAAGTGGAAGTGCCCTAGGCTCTGTTGCTTTGTTTTTTAGATGTTTCAGGAAACACCATACACTTCTCCCGAGTGTCTGTTGGCAATTTACATCCCGCCCATCAGCATAACAAGGCTCCCAGTTCTCCATGGCCTGTCCTGCCTTTCTGGATTTTACACCTTTTGCAGATGGCTCTTTTGACCGGGGGGAAGTGAGACTTCATTGTAGTGCAGATTTCCTTTGCAAGCTTGCTTGGTTGGCCAAAAAGGGCGTATGCGTTTTTTCCTGAATATATTCAGGAAAAAACGCATACGCCCTTTTTGGCCAAGTGCATCATTGTGGACGTTCTGCCTCTTTTCCTATGCTTTCAATGCAATTCCAGTCTACCTCCTGAAATCGGTTTCCTGCAATTCTGTCCCGCTTTCAAGTCCTCTTGGCAGCCTTACTTCAGTATATTTTTGGACGATAGCTGTCATTTATAACTCTGCAGGTTTGTGAATTACAGTGCCCCTGAGCTCCTTTCTTCAACTCGCTTTCTTGTGACCTGGCCGCAACACCGCAGGATGGCTTCAGGCCCTAATCTTGACCGGCACGGCACGCTGAGCCTTTGGTTAATTCCTCTTCCTGGTGGGAAATGACAGTTAAATTTGCCCGTCCAGACACCTCCAGCTAGTCTCTCATTGGTTCTCGCTATTCCTGTTCATCTTCCGCAGAAATTGCAAACTGGGCCAAACAGGAGGTTAAAGGGACTGACTCTCCAAGTCGGGAGAGTGTTAGTAAAGCGTCTGGAATGTTGCACCCGAGTACCAGGGTAAGAAAACTGAGACATATTTGAACACGTCTCCCGATCACATGGTTGATCATACTCTAGGTTCCACATGCATGTTTTAGCTGAAGGAAGAATACCTTAAACCTGGGTAGTTGAAACCCGTGGAATGGGTACCATGCAATATGACTTCACAGGGTCTTCATTTGCTCACCGAACCTCTCCAATCCTATCACTGCTACATTTATGCCCCTGTACACATGCTTGATTCTCTTTCGGAGACATAGCAATCCATAGGTTTTAAGATACTTACTAGTCAGGTACATTCTTAGGCGTTTAATATAGGGTGTTGAGTCCATTTCGTTGAGCAAGGAGTAGCTCTTGTCTATTCCATATTTGGCTTAAGGAACTTTATCTGTGCTCATTTCAATCTCTGGTTTTATGCAGCACCCCAACTCACCTTTCCCCTTAAGCAAGCATAAGTTGGTTTTCTAAATTTGAGACCCTGTTCTGTTTTGGAATTCAGTTCCTGTGTAGCCAAGTTTACATTCCGTGTATTAGTGATATCTTATGATGTTTCTTTTTCTGTGTGACTTATTTCAGTTAGAATCATCGTACCTGAATCCACTCATTATGCTGCTATGGGCCTGATGACATAGATTTCATTGCTGAGCGATACTGCATTGTACGTAAGTACCACAAGTTCTTTATCCATTTTTCACTTTCTGTGATACTGAACTTGTACGGTAAACGAGGTTCTTGTAAACAGAGGCGTCCCAAACTTTGGGGTGGCTGTGTCTTTTTGATTTTAATTTCCCTAAGCTATAGCACCATAAGTGGAAGTGCCCTAGGCTCTGTTGCTTTGTTTTTTAGATGTTTCAGGAAACACCATACACTTCTCCCGAGTGTCTGTTGGCAATTTACATCCCGCCCATCAGCATAACAAGGCTCCCAGTTCTCCATGGCCTGTCCTGCCTTTCTGGATTTTACACTTTTTTCAGATGGCCCTTTTGACCAGGGGGAAGTGAGACTTCATTGTAGTGCAGATTTCCTTTGCAAGCTTGCTTGGTTGGCCAAAAAGGGCGTATGCGTTTTTTCCTGAATATATTCAGGAAAAAACGCATACGCCCTTTTTGGCCAAGTGCATCATTGTGGACGTTCTGCCTCTTTTCCTATGCTTTCAATGCAATTCCAGTCTACCTCCTGAAATCGGTTTCCTGCAATTCGGCCCCGCTTTCAAGTCCTCTTGGCAGCCTTACTTCAGTATATTTTTGGACGATAGCTGTCATTTATAACTCTGCAGGTTTGTGAATTACAGTGCCCCTGAGCTCCTTTCTTCAACTCGCTTTCTTGTGACCTGGCCGCAACACCGCAGGATGGCTTCAGGCCCTAATCTTGACCGGCACGGCACGCTGAGCCTTTGGTTATTTCCTCTTCCTGGTTGGAAATGAGAGTTAAATTTGCCCGTCCAGACACCTCCAGCTAGTCTCTCATTGGTTCTCGCTATTCCTGTTCATCTTCCGCAGAAATTGCAAACTGGGCCAAACAGGAGGTTAAAGGGACTGACTCTCCAAGTCAGGAGAGTGTTAGTAAAGCGTCTGGAATGTTGCACCCGAGTACCAGGGTACGAAAACTGAGACATATTTGAACACGTCTCCCGATCACATGGTTGATCATACTCTAGGTTCCACATGCATGTTTTAGCTGATGGAAGAATACCTTAAACCTGGGTAGTTGAAACCCGTGGAATGGATACCATGCAATATGACTTCAAAGGGTCTTCATTTGCTCACCGAACCTCTCCAATCCTATCACTGCTGCATTTATGCCCCTGTACACATGCTTGATTCTCTTTCGGAGACATAGCAATCCATAGGTTTTAAGATACTTACTAGTCAGGTACATTCTTAGGCGTTTAATATGGGGTGTTGAGTCCATTTCGTTGAGCAAGGAGTAGCTCTTGTCTATTCCATATTTGGCTTAAGGAACTTTATCTGTGCTCATTTCAATCTCTGGTTTTATGCAGCACCCCAACTCACCTTTCCCCTTAAGCAAGCATAAGTTGGTTTTCTAAATTTGAGACCCTGTTCTGTTTTGGAATTCAGTTCCTGTGTAGCCAAGTTTACATTCCGTGTATTACTGATATCTTATGATGTTTCTTTTTCTGTGTGACTTATTTCAGTTAGAATCATCGTACCTGAATCCACTCATTATGCTGCTACGGGCCTGATGACATAGATTTCATTGCTCAGTGATACTGCATTGTACGTAAGTACCACAAGTTCTTTATCCATTTTTCACTTTCTGTGATATTGAACTTGTACCGTAAACGAGGTTCTTGTAAACAGAGCTGTCCCAAACTTTGGGGTGGCTGTGTCTTTTTGATTTTAATTTCCCTAAGCTATAGGACCATAAGTGGAAGTGCCCTAGGCTCTGTTGCTTTGTTTTTTAGATGTTTCAGGAAACACCATACACTTCTCCCGAGTGTCTGTTGGCAATTTACATCCCGCCCATCAACATAACAAGGCTCCCAGTTCTCCATGGCCTGTCCTGCCTTTCTGGATTTTACACTTTTTTCAGATGGCCCTTTTGACCGGGGGGAAGTGAGACTTCATTGTAATGCAGATTTCCTTTGCAAGCTTGCTTGGTTGGCCAAAAAGTGCGTATGCGTTTTTTCCTGAATATATTCAGGAAAAAACGCATACGCACTTTTTGGCCAAGTGCATCATTGTGGACGTTCTGCCTCTTTTCCTATGCTTTCAATGCAATTCCAGTCTATCTCCTGAAATCGGTTTCCTGCAATTCTGCCCCGCTTTCAAGTCCTCTTGGCAGCCTTACTTCAGTATATTTTTGGACGATAGCTGTCATTTATAACTCTGCAGGTTTGTGAATTACAGTGCCCCTGAGATCCTTTCTTCAACTCGCTTTCTTGTGAGCTGGCCGCAACACCGCAGAATGGCTTCAGGCCCTAATCTGGTTCCGGCACGGCATGCTGAGTCTTTGGTTAATTCCTCTTCCAGGTGGGAAATGAGAGTTAAATTTGCCCGTCCAGACACCTCCAGCTAGTCTCTCATTGGTTCTCCCTATTCCTGTTCATCTTGCGCAGAAATTGCAAACTGGGCCAAACAGGAGTTTAAAGGCACTGATTCTCCAAGTCGGGAGAGTGTTAGTAAAGCATCTGGAATGTTGCACCCGAGTACCAGGGAACAAAAACTGAGACATATTTGAACACATCTCCCGATCACACAGTTGATCATACTCTGGGTTCCACATGCATGTTTTAGCTGAAGGAAGAATACCTTAAATCTGGAGAGTTGAGACCGGTGGAATGGGTACCATGCAATATGACTTCAAAGGGTCTTCATTTGCTCACCGAACCTCTCCAATCCTATCACTGCTGTGTTTATGCCCCAGTACAGACGCTTGATTCTCTTTCTGAGACATAGCAATCCATCAGTTTTAAGATACTTACTAGTCAGGTACATTCTTAGGCGTTTAATATGGGGTGTTGAGTCCATTTCGTTGAGCAAGGAGTAGCTCTTGTCTATTCCATATTTGGCTTAAGGAACTTTATCTGTGCTCATTTCAATCTCTGGTTTTATGCAGCACCCCAACTCACCTTTCCCCTTAAGCAAGCATAAGTTGGTTTTCTAAATTTGAGACCCTGTTCTGTTTTGGAATTCAGTTCCTGTGTAGCCAAGTTTACATTCCGTGTATTACTGATATCTTATGATGTTTCTTTTTCTGTGTGACTTATTTCAGTTAGAATCATCGTACCTGAATCCACTCATTATGCTGCTACGGGCCTGATGACATAGATTTCATTGCTCAGTGATACTGCATTGTACGTAAGTACCACAAGTTCTTTATCCATTTTTCACTTTCTGTGATATTGAACTTGTACGGTAAACGAGGTTCTTGTAAACAGAGGCCTCCCAAACTTTGGAGTGGCTGTGTCTTTTTGATTTTAATTTCCCTAAGCTATAGGACCATAAGCGGAAGTGCCCTAGGCTCTGTTGCTTTGTTTTTTAGATGTTTCAGGAAACACCATACACTTCTCCCGAGTGTCTGTTGGCAATTTACATCCCGCCCATCAACATAACAAGGCTCCCAGTTCTCCATGGCCTGTCCTGCGTTTCTGGATTTTACACTTTTTTCAGATGGCCCTTTTGACCGGGGGGAAGTGAGACTTCATTGTAGTGCAGATTTCCTTTGCAAGCTTGCTTGGTTGGCCAAAAAGTGCGTATGCGTTTTTTCCTGAATATATTCAGGAAAAAACGCATACGCACTTTTTGGCCAAGTGCATCATTGTGGACGTTCTGCCTCTTTTCCTATGCTTTCAATGCAATTCCAGTCTATCTCCTGAAATCGGTTTCCTGCAATTCTGCCCCACTTTCAAGTCCTCTTGGCAGCCTTACTTCAGTATATTTTTGGACGATAGCTGTCATTTATAACTCTGCAGGATTGTGAATTACAGTGCCTCTGAGATCCTTTCTTCAACTCGCTTTCTTGTGAGCTGGCCGCAACACCGCAGAATGGCTTCAGGCCCTAATCTGGTTCTGGCACGGCACGCTGAAACTTTGGTTATTTCCTCTTCCTGGTGGGAAAGGAGAGTTAAATTTGCCCGTCCAGACACCTCCAGCTAGTCTCTCATTGGTTCTCCCTATTCCTGTTCATCTTCCGCAGAAATTGCAAATTGGGCCAAACAGGAGGTTAAAGGCGCTGACTCTCCAAGTGGGGAGAGTGTTAGTAAAGCATCTGGAATGTTGCACCCGAGTACCAGAGGAGCAAAACTGAGACATATTTGAACACGTCTCCCGTTCACATGGTTGATCATACTCTGGGTTCCACATGCATGTTTTAGCTGAAGGAAGAATACCTTAAAACTGGGTAGTTGAAACCCGTGTAATGGGTACTATGCAATATGAATTCAAAGGGTCTTCATTTGCTCACCGAACCTCTCCAATCCTATCACTGCTGCGTTTATGCCCCTGGACACACGCTTGATTCTCTTTTGGAGACATAGCAATCCATAGGTTTTAAGATACTTACTAGTCAGGTTCATTCTTAGGCATTTAATATGGGGTGTTGAGTCCATTTCGTTGAGCAAGGAGTAGCTCTTGTCTATTCCATATTTGGCTTAAGAAACTTTATCTGTGCTCATTTCAATCTCTGGTTTTATGCAGCACCCCAACTCACCTTTCCCCTTAAGCAAGCATAAGTTGGTTTTCTAAATTTGAGACCCTGTTCTGTTTTGGAATTCAGTTCCTGTGTAGCCAAGTTTACATTCCGTGTATTAGTGATATCTTATGATGTTTCTTTTTCTGTGTGACTTATTTCAGTTAGAATCATCGTACCTGAATCCACTCATTGTGCTGCTACGGGCCTGATGACATAGATTTCATTGCTGAGTGATATTGCTTTGTTAGTAAATACAACAACTTCTTTATCCATTTTTCACTTTCTGCGATGTTGAACTTGTACTGTAAACGAGGTTCTTGTAAACAGAGGCGTCCCAAATTTTGGGGTGGCTGTGTCTTTTTGATTTTAATTTCCCTAAGCTATAGGACCATAAGTGGAAGTGCCCTAGGCTCTGTTGCTTTGTTTTTGAGATGTTTCAGGAAACACCATACACTTCTCCCGAGTGTCTGTTGGCAATTTACATCCCACCCATCAGCATAACAAGGCTCCCAGTTCTCCATGGCCTGTCCTGCCTTTCTGGATTTTACACTTTTTTCAGATGGCCCTTTTGACCGGGGGGAAGTGAGACTTCATTGTAGTGCAGATTTCCTTTGCAAGCTTGCTTGGTTGGCCAAAAAGGGCGTATGCATTTTTTCCTGAATATATTCAGGAAAAAACGCATACGCCCTTTTTGGCCAAGTGCATCATTGTGGACGTTCTGCCTCTTTTCCTATGCTTTCAATGCAATTCCAGTCTACCTCCTGAAATCGGTTTCCTGCAATTCTGCCCCGCTTTCAAGTCCTCTTGGCAGCCTTACTTCAGTATATTTTTGGACGATAGCTGTCATTTATAACTCTGCAGGTTTGTGAATTACAGTGCCCCTGAGCTCCTTTCTTCAACTCGCTTTCTTGTGAGCTGGCCGCAACACCGCAGGATGGCTTCAGGCCCTAATCTGGTTCCGGCAAGGCACGCTGAGGCTTTGGTTAATTCCTCTTCCTGGTGGGAAATGAGAGTTAAATTTGTCCGTCCAGATACCTCCAGCTAGTCTCTCATTGGTTCTCACTATTCCTGTTCATCTTCCGCAGAAATTGCGAACTGGGCCAAACAGGAGGTTAAAGGCGCTGACTCTCCAAGTGGGGAGAGTGTTAGTAAAGCATCTGGAATGTTGCACCCGAGTACCAGGGGAGGAAAACTGAGACATATTTGAACACGTCTCCTGTTCACACGGTTGATCATACTCTGGGTTCCACATGCATGTTTTAGCTGAAGGAAGAATACCTTAAACCTGGGTAGTTGAAACCCGTGTAATGGGTACTATGCAATATGACTTCAAAGGGTCTTCATTTGCTCACCGAACCTCTCCAATCCTATCACTGCTGCCTTTATGCCCCTGGACACACGCTTGATTCTCTTTTGGAGACATAGCAATCCATAGGTTTTAAGATACTTACTAGTCAGGTTCATTCTTAGGCATTTAATATGGGGTGTTTAGTCCATTTCGTTGAGCAAGGAGTAGCTCTTGTCTATTACATATTTGGCTTAAGAAACTTTATCTGTGCTCATTTCAATCTCTGGTTTTATGCAGCACCCCAACTCACCTTTCCCCTTAAGCAAGCATAAGTTGGTTTTCTAAATTTGAGACCCTGTTCTGTTTTGGAATTCAGTTCCTGTGTAGCCAAGTTTACATTCCGTGTATTAGTGATATCTTATGATATTTCTTTTTCTGTGTGACTTATTTCAGTTAGAATCATCGTACCTGAATCCACTCATTATGCTGCTACGGGCTTGATGACATAGATTTCATTGCTGAGTGATACTGCATTGTACGTAAGTACCACAAGTTCTTTATCCATTTTTCACTTTCTGTGATATTGAACTTGTACGGTAAACGAGGTTCTTGTCAACAGAGGCGTCCCAAACTTTGGGGTGGCTGTGTCTTTTTGATTTTAATTTCCCTAAGCTATAGGACCATAAGTGGAAGTGCCCTAGGCTCTGTTGCTTTGTTTTTGAGATGTTTCAGGAAACACCATACACTTCTCCCGACTGTCTGTTGGCAATTTACATCCGGCCCATCAGCATAACAAGGCTCCCAGTTCTCCATGGCCTGTCCTGCCTTTCTGGATTTTACACTTTATTCAGATGGCCCTTTTGACCAGGGGGAAGTGAGACTTCATTGTAGTGCAGATTTCCTTTGCAAGCTTGCTTGGTTGGCCAAAAAGGGCGTATGCGTTTTTTCCTGAATATATTCAGGAAAAAACGCATACGCCCTTTTTGGCCAAGTGCATCATTGTGGACGTTCTGCCTCTTTTCCTATGCTTTCAATGCAATTCCAGTCTACCTCCTGAAATCGGTTTCCTGCAATTCGGCCCCGCTTTCAAGTCCTCTTGGCAGCCTTACTTCAGTATATTTTTGGACGATAGCTGTCATTTATAACTCTGCAGGTTTGTGAATTACAGTGCCCCTGAGCTCCTTTCTTCAACTCACTTTCTTGTGAGCTGGCCGCAACACCGCAGGATGGCTTCAGGCCCTAATCTGGTTCCAGCACGGCACGCTGAGCCTTTGGTTAATTCCTCTTCCTGGTGGGAAATGAGAGTTAAA
Organism: Delphinus delphis; assembly: GCF_949987515.2. Classification (NCBI taxonomy): domain Eukaryota; kingdom Metazoa; phylum Chordata; class Mammalia; order Artiodactyla; family Delphinidae; genus Delphinus; species Delphinus delphis. The sequence continues at coordinate 1,438,721 of NW_027192670.1, read as the reverse complement.
TTTACCCGTCCAGACACCTCCAGCTAGTCTCTCATTGGTTCTCGCTATTCCTGTTCATCTTCCGCCAAAATTGCAAACTGGGCCAACCAGGAGTTTAAAGGGACTGACTCTCCAAGTCGGGAGAGTGTTAGCAAAGAGTCTGGAATGTTGCACCCGAGTACCAGGGTACGAAAACTGAGACATATCTGAACACGTCTCCCGTTCACACGGTTGATCATACTCTGGGTTCCACATGCATGTTTTAGCTGAAGGAAGAATACCTTAAACCTGGGTAGTTGAAACCCGTGTAATGGGTAACATGCAATATAACTTCAAAGGGCCTTCATTTGCTCACCGAACCTCTCCAATCCTATCACTGCTGCGTTTATGCCCCTGTACACATGCTTGATTCTCTTTCGGAGACATAGCAATCCATAGGTTTTAAGATACTTACTACTCAGGTACATTCTTAGGTGTTTAATATGCGGTGTTGAGTCCATTTCGTTGAGCAAGGAGTAGCTCTTGTCTATTCCATATTTGGCTGAAGGAACTTTATCTGTGCTCATTTCAATCTCTGGTTTTATGCAGCACCCCAGCTCACCTTTCACCTTAAGCAAGCATAAGTTGGTTTTCTAAATTTGAGACCCTGTTCTGTTCTGTAATTCAGTTCCTGTGTAGCCAAGTTTACATTCTGTGTATTACTGATATCTTATGATGTTTCTTTTTCTGTGTGACTTATTTCAGTTAGAATCATCATACCTGAATCCACTCATTGTGCTGCTAAGGGCCTGATGACATAGATTTCATTGCTGAGTAATATTGCTTTGTAAGTAAATACAACAACTTCTTTATCCATTTTTCACTTTCTGCGATGTTGAACTTGTACTGTAAACGAGGTTCTTGTAAACAGAGGCGTCCCAAACTTTGGGGTGGCTGTGTCTTTTTGATTTTAATTTCCCTAAGCTATAGGACCATAAGTGGAATTGCCCTAGGCTCTGTTTCTTTGTTTTTTAGATGTTTCAGGAAACACCATACACTTCTCCCCAGTGTCTGTTGGCAATTTACATCCCTCCCATCAGCATAACAAGGCTCCCAGTTCTCCATGGCCTGTCCTGCCTTTCTGGATTTTACACTTTTTTCAGATGGCCCTTTTGACCGGGGGGAAGTGAGACTTCATTGTAGTGCAGATTTCCTTTGCAAGCTTGCTTGGTTGGCCAAAAAGGGCGTATGCATTTTTTCCTGAATATATTCAGGAAAAAACGCATACGCCCTTTTTGGCCAAGTGCATCATTGTGGACGTTCTGCCTCTTTTCCTATGCTTTCAATGCAATTCCAGTCTACCTCCTGAAATCGGTTTCCTGCAATTCTGCCCCGCTTTCAAGTCCTCTTGGCAGCCTTACTTCAGTATATTTTTGGACGATAGCTGTCATTTATAACTCTGCAGGTTTGTGAATTACAGTGCCCCTGAGCTCCTTTCTTCAACTCGCTTTCTTGTGAGCTGGCCGCAACACCGCAGAATGGCTTCAGGCCCTAATCTGGTTCCGGCACGGCACGCTGAGCCTTTGGTTAACTCCTCTTCCTGGTGGGAAATGAGAGTTAAATTTGTCCGTCCAGATACCTCCAGCTAGTCTCTCATTGGTTCTCACTATTCCTGTTCATCTTCCGCAGAAATTGCGAACTGGGCCAAACAGGAGGTTAAAGGCGCTGACTCTCCAAGTGGGGAGAGTGTTAGTAAAGCATCTGGAATGTTGCACCCGAGTACCAGGGGAGGAAAACTGAGACATATTTGAACACGTCTCCTGTTCACACGGTTGATCATACTCTGGGTTCCACATGCATGTTTTAGCTGAAGGAAGAATACCTTAAACCTGGGTAGTTGAAACCCGTGTAATGGGTACTATGCAATATGACTTCAAAGGGTCTTCATTTGCTCACCGAACCTCTCCAATCCTATCACTGCTGCGTTTATGCCCCTGGACACACGCTTGATTCTCTTTTGGAGACATAGCAATCCATAGGTTTTAAGATACTTACTAGTCAGGTTCATTCTTAGGCATTTAATATGGGGTGTTGAGTCCATTTCGTTGAGCAAGGAGTAGCTCTTGTCTATTCCATATATGGCTTAAAAAACTTTATCTGTGCTCATTTCAATCTCTGGTTTTATGCAGCACCCCAACTCACCTTTCCCCTTAAGCAAGCATAATTTGGTTTTCTAAATTTGAGACCCTGTTCTGTTTTGGAATTCAGTTCCTGTGTAGCCAAGTTTACATTCCGTGTATTAGTGATATCTTATGATGTTTCTTTTTCTGTGTGACTTATTTCAGTTAGAATCATCGTACCTGAATCCACTCATTATGCTGCTATGGGCCTGATGACATAGATTTCATTGCTGAGTGATACTGCATTTTACGTAAGTACCACAAGTTCTTTATCCATTTTTCACTTTCTGTGATATTGAACTTGTACAGTAAACGAGGTTCTTGTCAACAGAGGCGTCCCAAACTTTGGGGTCGCTGTGTCTTTTTTATTTTAATTTCCCTAAGCTATAGGACCATAAGTGGAAGTGCCCTAGGCTCTGTTGCTTTGTTTTTGAGATGTTTCAGGAAACACCATACACTTCTCCCGAGTGTCTGTTGGCAATTTACATCTGGGCCATCAGCATAACAAGGCTCCCAGTTCTCCATGGCCTGTCCTGCCTTTCTGGATTTTACACTTTTTTCAGATGGCCCTTTTGACCGGGGGGAAGTGAGACTTCATTGTAGTGCAGATTTCCTTTGCAACCTTGCTTGGTTGGCCAAAAAGGGCGTATGCGTTTTTTCCTGAATATATTCAGGAAAAAACGCATACGCCCTTTTTGGCCAAGTGCATCATTGTGGACGTTCTGCCTCTTTTCCTATGCTTTCAATGCAATTCCAGTCTACCTCCTGAAATCGGTTTCCTGCAATTCTGCCCCGCTTTCAAGTCCTCTTGGCAGCCTTACTTCAGTATATTTTTGGACGATAGCTGTCATTTATAACTCTGCAGGTTTGTGAATTACAGTGCCCCTGAGCTCCTTTCTTCAACTCACTTTCTTGTGAGCTGGCCGCAACACCGCAGGATGGCTTCAGGCCCTAATCTGGTTCCAGCACGGCACGCTGAGCCTTTGGTTAATGCCTCTTCCTGGTGGGAAATGAGAGTTAAATTTGCCCGTCCAGACACCTCCAGCTAGTCTCTCATTGGTTCTCGCTATTCCTGTTCATCTTCCGCCAAAATTGCAAACTGGGCCAACCAGGAGTTTAAAGGGACTGACTCTCCAAGTCGGGAGAGTGTTAGCAAAGAGTCTGGAATGTTGCACCCGAGTACCAGGGTACGAAAACTGAGACATATCTGAACACGTCTCCCGTTCACACGGTTGATCATACTCTGGGTTCCACATGCATGTTTTAGCTGAAGGAATAATACCTTAAACCTGGGTAGTTGAAACCCGTGCAATGGGTACCATGCAATATGACTTCAAAGGGTCTTCATTTGCTCACCGAACCTCTCCAATCCTATCACTGCTGCATTTATGCCCCTGTACACATGCTTGATTCTCTTTCGGAGACATAGCAATCCATAGGTTTTAAGATACTTACTACTCAGGTACATTCTTAGGTGTTTAATATGCGGTGTTGAGTCCATTTCGTTGAGCAAGGAGTAGCTCTTGTCTATTCCATATTTGGCTTAAGGAACTTTATCTGTGCTCATTTCAATCTCTGGTTTTATGCAGCACCCCAGCTCACCTTTCACCTTAAGCAAGCATAAGTTGGTTTTCTAAATTTGAGACCCTGTTCTGTTCTGTAATTCAGTTCCTGTGTAGCCAAGTTTACATTCTGTGTATTACTGATATCTTATGATGTTTCTTTTTCTGTATGACTTATTTCAGTTAGAATCATCATACCTGAATCCACTCATTGTGCTGCTAAGGGCCTGATGACATAGATTTCATTGCTGAGTAATATTGCTTTTTAAGTAAATACCACAACTTCTTTATCCATTTTTCACTTTCTGCGATGTTGAACTTGTACTGTAAACGAGGTTCTTGTAAACAGAGGCGTCCCAAACTTTGGGGTGGCTGTGTCTTTTTTATTTTAATTTCCCTAAGCTATAGGACCATAAGTGGAAGTGCCCTAGGCTCTGTTGCTTTGTTTTTTAGATGTTTCAGGAAACACCATACACTTCTCCCGACTGTCTGTTGGCAATTTACATCCGGCCCATCAGCATAACAAGGCTCCCAGTTCTCCATGGCCTGTCCTGCCTTTCTGGATTTTACACTTTTTTCAGATGGCCCTTTTGACTGGGGGGAAGTGAGACTTCATTGTAGTGGAGATTTCCTTTGCAAGTTTGCTTGGTTGGCCAAAAGGGGCGTATGCGTTTTTTCCTGAATATATTCAGGAAAAAACGCATACGCCCTTTTTGGCCAAGTGCATCATTGTGGACGTTCTGCCTCTTTTCCTATGCTTTCAATGCAATTCCAGTCTACCTCCTGAAATCGGTTTCCTGCAATGCTGCCCCACTTTCAACTCCTCTTGGCAGCCTTACTTCAGTATATTTTTGGACGATAGCTGTCATTTATAACTCTGCAGATTTGTGAATTACAGTGCCCCTGAGCTCCTTTCTTCAACTCGCTTTCTTGTGAGCTGGCCGCAACACCGCAGGATGGCTTCAGGCCCTAATCTGGTTCCGTCACGGCACGCTGAGCCTTTGGTTAATTCCTCTTCCTGGTGGGAAATGAGAGTTAAATTTGCCCGTCCAGAAACCTCCAGCTAGTCTCTCTTTGGTTCTCGCTATTCCTGTTCATCTTCCGCAGAAATTGCAAACTGGGCCAACCAGGAGTTTAAAGGGACTGACTCTCCAAGTCGGGAGAGTGTGAGTAAAGCGTCTGGAATGCTGCACCCGAGTACCAATGTACGAAAACTGAGACATATTTGAACACGTCTCCCGATCACATGGTTGATCATACTCTAGGTTCCACATGCATGTTTTAGCTGAAGGAAGAATACCTTAAACCTGGGGAGTTGAAACCCGTGGAATGGGTACCATGCAATATGACTTCAAAGGGTCTTCATTTGCTCACCAAACCTCTCCAATCCTATCACTGCTGCATTTATGCCCCTGCACACATGCTTGATTCTCTTTCGGAGACATAGCAATCCATAGGTTTTAAGATACTTACTAGTCAGGTACATTCTTAGGCGTTTAATATGGGGTGTTGAGTCCATTTCGTTGAGCAAGGAGTAGCTCTTGCCTATTCCATAGTTGGCTTAAGGAACTTTATCTGTGCTCATTTCAATCTCTGGTTTTATGCAGCACCCCAACTCACCTTTCCCCTTAAGCAAGCATAAGTTGGTTTTCTAAATTTGAGACCCTGTTCTGTTCTGTAATTTAGTTCCTGTGTAGCCAAGTTTACATTCCGTGTATTACTGATATCTTATGATGTTTCTTTTTCTGTGTGACTTATTTCAGTTAGAATCATCATACCTGAATCCACTCATTATGCTGCTAAGGGCCGGATGACATAGATTTCATTGCTGAGTGATATTGCTTTGTAAGTAAATACCACAACTTCTTTATCCATTTTTCACTTTCTGCGATGTTGAACTTGTACTGTAAACGAGGTTCTTGTAAACAGAGGCGTCCCAAACTTTGGGGTGGCTGTGTCTTTTTCATTTTAATTTCCCTAAGCTATAGGACCATAAGTGGAAGTGCCCTAGGCTCTGTTGCTTTGTTTTTTAGATGTTTCAGGAAACACCATACACTTCTCCCGAGTGTCTGTTGGCAATTTACATCCCGCCCATCAGCATAACAAGGCTGCCAGTTCTCCATGGCCTGTCCTGCCTTTCTGGATTTTACACTTTTTTCAGATGGCCCTTTTGACCGGGGGGAAGTGAGACTTCATTGTAGTGCAGATTTCCTTTGCAAGCTTGCTTGGTTGGCCAAAAAGGGCGTATGCGTTTTTTCCTGAATATATTCAGGAAAAAACGCATACGCCCTTTTTGGCCAAGTGCATCATTGTGGACGTTCTGCCTCTTTTCCTATGCTTTCAATGCAATTCCAGTCTACCTCCTGAAATCGGTTTCCTGCAATTCTGCCCCGCTTTCAAGTCCTCTTGGCAGCCTTACTTCAGTCTATTTTTGGACGATAGCTGTCATTTATAACTCTGCAGGTTTGTGAATTACAGTGCCCCTGAGCTCCTTTCTTCAACTCGCTTTCTTTTGAGCTGGCCGCAACACCGCAGGATGGCTTCAGGCCCTAATCTGGTTCCGGCGCGGCACACTGAGCCTTTGGTTATTTCCTCTTCCTGGTGGGAAATGAGAGTTAAATTTGCCCGTCCAGACACCTCCAGCTAGCCTCTCATTGGTTCTCGCTATTCCTGTTCATCTTCCGCAGAAATTGCAAACTGGGCCAAACAGGAGGTTAAAGGCGCTGACTCTCCAAGTGGGGAGAGTGTTAGTAAAGCATCTGGAATGTTGCACCCGAGTACCAGGGGAGGAAAACTGAGACATATTTGAACACGTCTCCCGATCACACGGTTGATCATACTCTGGGTTCCACATGCATGTTTTAGCTGAAGGAAGAATACCTTAAACCTGCAGAGTTGAGACCCGTGGAATGGGTACCATGCAATATGACTTCAAAGGGTCTTCATTTGCTCACCGAACCTCTCCAATCCTATCACTGCTGCGTTTATGCCCCTGTACACATGCTTGATTCTCTTTCGGAGACATAGCAATCCATAGGTTTTAAGATACTTACTAGTCAGGTACATTCTTAGGCGTTTAATATGCGGTGTTGAGTCCATTTCGTTGAGCAAGGAGTAGCTCTTGCCTATTCCATATTTGGCTTAAGGAACTTTATCTGTTCTCATTTCAATCTCTGGTTTTATGCAGCACCCCAACTCACCTTTACCCTTAAGCAAGCATAAGTTGGTTTTCTAAATTTGAGACCCTGTTCTGTTCTGTAATTCAGTTCCTGTGTAGCCAAGTTTACATTCCGTGTATTAGTGATATCTTATGATGTTTCTTTTTCTGTGTGACTTATTTCAGTTAGAATCATCATACCTGAATCCACTCATTGTGCTGCTAAGGGCCTGATGACATAGATTTCATTGCTGAGTGATATTGCTTTGTAAGTAAATACCACAACTTCTTTATCCATTTTTCACTCTCTGCGATGTTGAACTTGTACTGTAAACGAGGTTCTTGTAAACAGAGGCGTCCCAAACTTTGGGGTGGCTGTGTCTTTTTGATTTTAATTTCCCTAAGCTATAGGACCATAAGTGGAAGTGCCCTAGGTTCTGTTGCTTTGTTTTTTAGATGTTTCAGGAAACACCATACACTTCTCCCGAGTGTCTGTTGGCAATTTCCATCCTGCCCATCAGCATAACAAGGCTCCCAGTTCTCCATGGCCTGTCCTGCCTTTCTGGATTTTACACCTTTTTCAGATGGCCCTTTTGACCTGGGGGAAGTGAGACTTCATTGTAGTGCAGATTTCCTTTGCAAGCGTGCTTGGTTGGCCAAAAAGGGCGTATGCGTTTTTTCCTGAATATATTCGGGAAAAAACGCATACGCCCTTTTTGGCCAAGTGCATCATTGTGGACGTTCTGCCTCTTTTCCTATGCTTTCAATGCAATTCCAGTCTACCTCCTGAAATCGGTTTTCTGCAATTCTGCCCCGCTTGCAAGTCCTCTTGGCAGCCTTACTTCAGTATATTTTTGGACCATAGCTGTCATTTATAACTCTGCAGGTTTGTGAGTTACAGTGCCCCTGAGCTCCTTTCTTCAACTCGCATTCTTTTGAGCTGGCTGCAACACCGCAGGATGGCTTCAGGCGCTAATCTGGTTCCGGCACGGCACGCTGAGCCTTTGGTTATTTCCTCTTCCTGGTGGGAAATGAGAGTTAAATTTGCCCGTCCAGACACCTGCAGCTAGTCTCTCATTGCTTCTCCCTATTCCTGTTCATCTTCCACAGAAATTGCAAACTGGGCGAAACAAGAGGTTAAAGGCGCTGATCTCCAAGTGGGGAGAGTGTTAGTAAAGCGTCTGGAATGTTGCACCCGAGTACCAGGGGAGGAAAACTGAGACATATTTGAACACGTCTCCCGTTCATGCGGTTGATCATACTCTGGGTTCCACATGCATGTTTTAGCTGAAGGAAGAATACCTTAAACGTGGAGAGTTGGGACCCGTGTATTGGGTACCATGCAATATGACTTCAAAGGGTCTTCATTTGCTCACCGAACCACTCCAGTCCTATCACTGCTGCGTTTATGCCCCTGTACACACGCTTGATTCTCTTTTGGAGACATAGCAATCCATAGGTTTTAAGATACTTACTAGTCAGGTACATTCTTAGGCGTTTAATATGGGGTGTTGAGTCCATTTCGTTGAGCAAGGAGTAGCTCTTGTCTATTCCATATTTGGCTTAAGGAACTTTATCTGTGCTCATTTCAATCTCTGGTTTTATGCAGCACCCCAACTCACCTTTCCCCTTAAGCAAGCATAAGTTGGTTTTCTAAATTTGAGACCCTGTTCTGTTTTGGAATTCAGTTCCTGTGTAGCCAAGTTTACATTCCGTGTATTAGTGATATCTTATGATGTTTCTTTTTCTGTGTGACTTATTTCAGTTAGAATCATCGTACCTGAATCCACTCATTATGCTGCTACGGGCCTGATGACATAGATTTCATTGCTGGGTGATACTGCATTGTACATAAGTACCACAAGTTCTTTATCCATTTTTCACTTTCTGTGATATTGAACTTGTACGGTAAATGAGGTTCTTGTAAACAGAGGCGTCCCAAACTTTGGGGTGGCTGTGTCTTTTTGATTTTAATTTCCCTAAGCTATAGGACCATAAGTGGAAGTGCCCTAGGCTCTGTTGCTTTGTTTTTTAGATGTTTCAGGAAACACCATATACTTCTCCCGAGTGTCTGTTGGCAATTTACATCCTGCCCCTCAGCATAACAAGGCTCCCAGTTCTCCATGGCCTGTCCTGTCTTTCTGGATTTTACACTTTTTTCAGATGGCCCTTTTGACCGGGGGGAAGTGAGACTTCATTGTAGTGCAGATTTCCTTTGCAAGTTTGCTTGGTTGGCCAAAAAGGGCGTATGCGTTTTTTCCTGAATATATTCAGGAAAAAACGCATACGCCCTTTTTGGCCAAGTGCATCATTGTGGACGTTCTGCCTCTTTTCCTATGCTTTCAATGCAATTCCAGTCTACCTCCTGAAATCGGTTTCCTGCAATTCTGCCCCGCTTTCAAGTCCTCTTGGCAGCCTTACTTCAGTCTATTTTTGGACGATAGCTGTCATTTATAACTCTGCAGGTTTGTGAATTACAGTGCCCCTGAGCTCCTTTCTTCAACTCGCTTTCTTTTGACGTGGCCACAACACCGCAGGATGGCTTCAGGCCCTAATCTGGTTCGGGCACGGCACGCTGAGGCTTTGGTTAATTCCTCTTCCTGGTGGGAAATGAGAGTTAAATTTGCCCGTCCAGACACCTCCAGCTAGTCTCTCATTGGTTCTCGCTATTCCTGTTCATCTTCCGCAGAAATTGCAAACTGGGCCAAACAGGAGGTTAAAGGGACTGACTCTCCAAGTCGGGAGAGTGTTAGTAAAGCGTCTGGAATGTTGCACCCGAGTACCAGGGTACGAAAACTCAGACATATTTGAATACGTCTCCCGATCACATGGTTGATCATACTCTAGGTTCCACATGCATGTTTTAGCTGAAGGAAGAATACCTTAAACGTGGAGAGTTGAAACCCGTGGAATGGGTACCATGCAATATGACTTCAAAGGGTCTTCATTTGCTCACCGAACCTCTCCAATCCTATCACTGCTGCATTTATGCCCCTGTACACATGCTTGATTCTCTTTCGGAGACATAGCAATCCATAGGTTTTAAGATACTTACTAGTCAGGTACATTCTTAGGCGTTTAATATGGGGTGTTGAGTCCATTTCGTTGAGCAAGGAGTAGCTCTTGTCTATTCCATATTTGGCTTAAGGAACTTTATCTGTGCTCATTTCAATCTCTGGTTTTATGCAGCACCCCAACTCACCTTTCCCCTTAAGCAAGCATAAGTTGGTTTTCTAAATTTGAGACCCTGTTCTGTTCTGTAATTCAGTTCCTGTGTAGCCAAGTTTACATTCCGTGTATTAGTGATATCTTATGAAGTTTCTTTTTCTGTGTGACTTATTTCAGTTAGAATCATCATACCTGAATCCACTCATTGTGCTGCTAAGGGCCTGATGACATAGATTTCATTGCTGAGTGATATTGCTTTGTAAGTAAATACCACAACTTCTTTATCCATTTTTCACTTTCTGCGATGTTGAACTTGTACTGTAAACGAGGTTCTTATAAACGGAGGCGTCCCAAACTTTGGGGTGGCTGTGTCTTTTTGATTTTAATTTCCCTAAGCTATAGGACCATAAGTGGAAGTGCCCTAGGCTCTGTTGCTTTGTTTTTTAGATGTTTCAGGAAACACCATACACTTCTCCCGAGTGTCTGTTGGCAATTTACATCCCGCCCATCAGCATAACAAGGCTCCCAGTTCTCCATGGCCTGTCCTGCCTTTCTGGATTTTACACTTTTTTCAGATGGGCCTTTTGACCGGGGGGAAGTGAGACTTCATTGTAGTGCAGATTTCCTTTGCAAGCTTGCTTGGTTGGCCAAAAAGGGTGTATGCGTTTTTTCCTGAATACATTCAGGAAAAAACGCATACGCCCTTTTTGGCCAAGTGCATCATTGTGCACGTTCTGCCTCTTTTCCTATGCTTTCAATGCAATTCCAGTCTACCTCCTGAAATCGGTTTTCTGCAATTCTGCCCCACTTTCAAGTCCTCTTGGCAGCCTTACTTCAGTATATTTTTGGACGATAGCTGTCACTTATAACTCTGCAGGTTTGTGAATTACAGTGCCCCTGAGCTCCTTTCTTCAACTCGCTTTCTTGTGAGCTGGCCGCAACACCGCAGGATGGCTTCAGGCCCTAATCTGGTTCCGGCACGGCACGCTGAGCCTTTGGTTATTTCCTCTTCCTGGTGGGAAATGAGAGTTAAATTTGCCCGTCCAGACACCTCCAGCTAGTCTCTCATTGGTTCTCCCTATTCCTGTTCATCTTCCGCAGAAATTGCAAACTGGGCCAAACAGGAGGTTAGAGGCGCTGACTCTCCAAGTGGGGAGAGTGTTAGTAAAGCGTCTGGAATTTTGCACTCAAGTACCAGGGTACGAAAACTGAGACATATTTGAACACATCTCTCGTTCACACGGTTGATCATACTCTGGGTTCCACATGCATGTTTTAGCTGAAGGAAGAATACCTTAAACCTGGAGAGTTGAGACCCGTGAAATGGGTAACATGCAATATAACTTCAAAGGGTCTTCATTTGCTCACCGAACCTCTCCAATCCTATCACTGCTGCGTTTATGCCCCTGGACACACGCTTGATTCTCTTTTGGAGACATAGCAATCCATAGGTTTTAAGATACTTACTAGTCACGTACATTGTTAGGCGTTTAATATGCGGTGTTGAGTCCATTTCATTGAGCAAGGAGTAGCTCTTGTCTATACCATATTTGGCTTAAGGAACTTTATCTGTGCTCATTTCAATCTCTGGTTTTATGCAGCACCCCAACTCACCTTTACTCTTAAGCAAGCATAAGTTGGTTTTCTAAATTTGACACCCTGTTCTGTTCTGTAATTCAGTTCCTGTGTAGCCAAGGTTACATTCCGTGTATTACTGATATCTTATGATGTTTCTTTTTCTGTGTGACTTATTTCAGTTAGAATCATCATACCTGAATCCACTCATTGTGCTGCTAAGGGCCTGATGACATAGATTTCATTGCTGAGTGATATTGCTTTGTAAGTAAATACCACAACTTCTTTATCCATTTTTCACTTTCTGCGATGTTGAACTTGTACTGTAAACGAGGTTGTTGTAAACAGAGGCTTCCCAAATTTTGGGGTGGCGGTGTCTTTTTGATTTTAATTTCCCTAAGCTATAGGACCATAAGTGGAAGTGCCCTAGGCTCTGTTGCTTTATTTTTTAGATGTTTCAGGAAACACCATACACTTGCCCGAGTGTCTGTTGGCAATTTACATCTGGCCCATCAGCATAACAAGGCTCCCAGTTCTCCATGGCCTGTCCTGCCTTTCTGGATTTTACACTTTTTTCAGATGGCCCTTTTGACCGGGGGGAAGTGAGACTTCATTGTAGTGCAGATTTCCTTTGCAAGCTTCTTGGTTGGCCAAAAAGGGCGTATGCGTTTTTTCCTGAATATATTCAGGAAAAAACGCATACGCCCTTTTTGGCCAAGTGCATCATTGTGGACGTTCTCCCTCTTTTCCTATGCTTTCAATGCAATTCCAGTCTACCTCCTGAAATCAGTTTCGTGCAATTCTGCCCCATTTTCAAGTCCTCTTGGCAGCCTTACTTCAGTCTATTTTTGGACGATAGCTTTCATTTATAACTCTGCAGGTTTGTGATTTACAGTGCCCCTGAGCTCCTTTCTTCAACTCGCTTTCTTTTGAGCTGGCCGCAACACCGCAGGATGGCTTCAGGCCCTAATCTGGTTCCGGCACGGCACGCTGAGCCTTTGGTTAATTCCTCTTCCTGGTGGGAAATGAGAGTTAAATTTGCCCGTCCAGACACCTCCAGCTAGCCTCTCATTGGTTCTCGCTATTCCTGTACATCTTCCGCAGAAATTGCAAACTGGGCCAAACAGGAGGTTAAAGGGACTGACTCTCCAAGTGGGGAGAGTGTTAGTAAAGCGTCTGGAATGTTGCACCCGAGTACCAGGGGAGGAAAACTGAGACATATTTGAACACGTCTCCCGTTCACACGGTTGATCATACTCTGGGTTCCACATGCATGTTTTAGCTGAAGGAAGAATACCTTAAACCTGGAGAGTTGAGACCCGTGGAATGGGTACCATGCAATATGACTTCAAAGGGTCTTCATTTGCTCACCGAACCTCTCCAATCCTATCACTGCTGCGTTTATGCCCCTGTACACACGCTTGATTCTCTTTCGGAGACATAGCAATCCATAGGTTTTAAGATACTTACTAGTCAGGTACATTCTTAGGCGTTTAATATGCGGTGTTGAGTCCATTTCGTTGAGCAAGGAGTAGCTCTTGTCTATTCCATATTTGGCTTAAGGAACTTTATCTGTGCTCATTTCAATCGCTGGTTTTATGCAGCACCCCAACTCACCTTTCCCCTTAAGCAAGCATAAGTTGGTTTTCTAAATTTGAGACCTTGTTCTGTTTTGGAATTCAGTTCCTGTGTAGCCAAGTTTACATTCCGTGTATTACTGATATCTTATGATGTTTCTTTTTCTGTGTGACTTATTTCAGTTAGAATCATCATACCTGAATCCACTCATTGTGCTGCTAAGGGCCTGATGACATAGATTTCATTGCTGAGTGATATTGCTTTGTAAGTAAATACCACAACTTCTTTATGCATTTTTCACTTTCTGTGATATTGAAGTTGTACGGTAAATGAGGTTCTTGTAAACAGAGGCGTCCCAAATTTTGGGGTGGCTGTGTCTTTTTGATTTTAATTTCCCTAAGCTATAGGACCATAAGTGGAAGTGCCCTAGGCTCTGTTGCTTTGTTTTTTAGATGTTTCAGGAAACACCATACACTTCTCCCGAGTGTCTGTTGGCAATTTACATCCCGCCCATCAGCATAACAAGGCTCCCAGTTCTCCATGGCCTGTCCTGCCTTTCTGGATTTTACACTTTTTTCAGATGGCCCTTTTGACCGGGGGGAAGTGAGACTTCATTGTAGTGCAGATTTCCTTTGCAAGCTTGCTTGGTTGGCCAAAAAGTGTGTATGCGTTTTTTCCTGACTATATTCAGGAAAAAACACATACGCCCTTTTTGGCCAAGTGCATCATTGTCGAGGTTCTGACTCTCTTCATATGTTTTCAATGCTATTCCAGTGTACCTCCTGAAATTGGTTTCCTGCAATTCTGCCTTGCTTTCAATGCTTCTTCATAGCCTTACCTCAATATATTTTTTGAAAATAGTTGGCCTTTATAACTCTGCAGGTTTTTGAATTGCAGTGGCCCTTAGCTCCATTTTTCAGCTCTTATTTTTGTGATCTTGCCCCGTAACCACAGGATTCCTTGAAGCTCTATTCTTCTTCTGGTGCACCTTGCTGTGCCTTTGGTTAATTCTTCTTACTGATGTGAAATTAGAGTGACATGTGCCCATTGAAACCACTACAGCTAGTTTCTCACTGGTTCCCCCCATTCCCATTCATCCTCCGCACTAACTGAAGACTGTGCGATACCAGAACTTAAAGGCATTGACTCTCCATGTGGGGATGTTGTTAGTAAAGCGGCTGGAATGTCGATCCGGAGCCCCAGGAGAGGAAAAATGAGGTGTGTTTTAGAAACCTTTCCCAATCATATGGTATACCAGTCGCTGGGCTTTCCAAGCATGGTTTAGCTGTAGGAAGATTCCCTTCAACCTGGAGTGTTGGGACCCTTGGAATGAGTAGCATGAAGTATTGCATTAAACTTTCGGCAGTTGCTCACCAAAGCTCACCAATCCTCTCAGCCCCAAGTGTCCAGCCTTATGTCTTATCCAGCTGTGGGTTTATATGTGGTCAATCCAGGTTGCATCACAGCCCCTGAGCGAATTTTGTAAGAATTTTTCTCTCTTTCATTGTTTCAGCGTTTTGTTTTTAAAATTTATTTCTATAATGGGGTTTAGCTCATTTTCACTGCTGTGTTTGTGCCGCTCTGCACACACTTGATTCCCTTATGGAGATATATCAATACATGGGTTTTAAGATTCTTATTACTCAGATATATTTCTCTGCGGTGTATAGGGTGTGTTGAGGCCAGTTCATTGAGCAAGGTGTAGATCTTGTCTAATACCTATTTGGTTTATTGAATGGTATCTGTGCTAATTTCAAACTCTGGTTTTATGCATCACCCCACCTCTCCTTTCCCCTTAAGCTGACATAAGTGTGTTTTCTAAATGTGAGACACTGTTCTGTTCTGTAATTCATTTCTTGTGCAGCCATATTTACCCTCCCTCTATAAGTGATATCTTATGATATGTTTCTTTTTCTGTTTGACTTATTTCAAGTAGTATTATCGGACCTAAATCCACTCTTTATCCTTCTACTAGCCTTATTACATTGATTTCATGGTGAAGAGATATTCCATTGTACATAAGTACCACATCTTCTTTATCCATTGTTCTCTTTCCTGGGATATTTAAGGTGTACTGAAGTTGAGGTTCTTGTAAACAGAGTAGCCCTAAACTGTGGTGTGCTTGTGTCTTGTTGATTTTTAGACTTCCCTAGATATACTCCCATGATTGGAAGTGTCCTATGCTCTGTAGCTCTGTTTTTTAGATGATTTAGGAACCACCATACACTTCTCCAGAGTGGCTCTCGGCAGTTCACACACTGCCCATCAGCGTATAAAGGCTCCCTGTTCTCCATGGCCTGTCCTGCATTTCTGGTTTTTACAATTTTTTAGGATGGCCCTTTTGACCGGTGGGAAGTGAGACTTCTTTGTTGTGCACATTTGCATTGTTTGCTTGCTTCGTTGCCCATAAAGTGCGTATGCGTTTTTTCCTGGATATAATCAGGAAAAAACGCATACGCCCTTTTGGGCCAACTGCATCATTGTCGAAATTCTGCCGCTTTTCATGTGCGTTAAAGACGAGTCCAATCTATCTCTTGAAATCTGTTTCTTGCAATTCTGTCTTGCATTCAGATCCTCTTCTTTGTCTTACCTCAACATATTTTTGGACGTTAGTTTTCATTTATAACTCTGCAGGTTTGTGAATTGCAGTGACCCTGAGCTCCATTTTTTAAGTTGTTCTTTTGTGAGCTGGCCTCAAACCCGCAGGATTGCTTCAGGCCCTATTTTGGCTCCGGCGAGGCAGGCTGAGCCTTTCTTTAATTCTTATTCTTAATGGGAAATTAGAGTGATATGTGCCCGTCCAAACCCCTACAACTATTCTCTCATTGGTTCCCCCTCTTCCCGTTCATCCTCCTCACAATTTGCAAAATGTGTGAAACAGAAGTTGAAATGTGCTGATTCTCCAAGTGGGGAGATTCTAAGTAGCGTGGCTGGAATGGTGAACAGGAGCACCAGGAGAGGATAAATGAGGTGCATTTTAGACACATCTCCCGATCACATGGTGTACAGTCCTCTGGGTTTTCCATGCATGTTTTAGCTATAGGAAGATCCCTTGAACCTGCAGATTTGGGACCCATTGAATGGGTACCAGGTAGTATTACTTTAAAGGGTGTGCATTTCCTCACCCAACCTCACATTTCTCTTAGCGCAAACAGTTTCCAGCCTTATGTCTCATCCTGCTGTGGGTCTAGATGCGTTCAATCCATGTTGCATCACCGTCCCTGAGGAAAAGTTGTAAGAGGTTTTCTCTGTCTCTCTGTCGTTTACTTTTTTCAATTTATTACTATATTGGTTACAGCTGATTTTCAAAGCTCTGTTTCTTGCTGCTGTACATCCACTTGATTCACGTACAGAGAGACATCAATAAATTCTTTTTCAGATTCTTACCAGTCGTATATATTCTTTTCCGGTGACTTGAGTGTGCTGAGTGCAGTTCTTTTAGCTACCGTGTAGGCCTTGTTGATTATCAGTTTGGTATTTGGAATGGTATCTTTGCTAATTTCAACCTCCTGGATGATGCCTCACCCCTCCCCACCTTTCCCGTTTAGCAGCCTTATGCGTGTTTTCTACATATTTGACTATGTTTTTGTTTTGTAATTTATTTCATGTGTAGCCATTTTGGATTCCACCTTTAAGTGATATCTTATGATATGTCTTTTTCTTTTTGAATTCTGTCACTTAGAATGATCATACGTAACTCCTCCGGAGTTGTTACAACTGGCCATATTTCATTGATTTCCAGGCTGAATAATATTCCACTCTACCTAAGTACCACATCTCTATCCATTTTTTCCCTCCAGAGACATTTAAGTTATATCCTAGTCGAGGATCTTTTAAACAGAGAGGGGGTAAACATTGGGGTGCCTGTGTCCTCTCGATTTTTGTTTTTCCCAAGATATACGCCCATGAGTGCAAGTGCCCTATGCTCTGTAGCTCATTTTTTAGATGCTTTAGTAAACACAATACACTTCTCCAGAATGGCCGTTGGCAATATACATTTCCACTATAAGTCTCACAGGGCTCCCTCTTCTCGTTGCCCTGTCCTGCATTTCTGTTGTTTATGCTTTATGAGGATGGCTCTTCTGACTGATGCGAAGTGATATCTTTTGTAGTATTGACTTCCAGTGCCCACCTGTTTGGTTGGCTAAAAAAGTGTATGCCCTTTTCTTGAATATATACAGAAAAAAACGCATACACCCTTTTTGGCCAACTGCAATGTTGGCAATGTTCAGCTCCTTTTCTTGTGCTTAATGGCGAGTCCTTTCTACCTCCTCAAATCCCTTTCCTGCCATTCTCCCTTGCTTACAAGTCCTTTTCTCTGACTTTCCTCAAGACATTTTTCAGTGATGGATATTTTCAACTCTGCAGTTTTGTGAATTTTACTGCCCCTGAGTTCCATTGTTCAACTTGTGTTTATGGGAACTGGCCACAAAGCAGCGGGATTTCCTCAAGCCCTATACTGTTTCCATGGGCAACCCTAGCCTTTGGTCAATTCGTCTTCCTGATTGGAAATTAGAGTGACATGTGCCTGTCTGAACACCTAGGACTTGTCTCTCATTGTTCCTCATCCTTCCGCTTCATCCTCTGGACAAATTCCAAACTGTACGCAACAGGATGTTGACAGTGCTGACATCTCCAAGTGGGGAGACTGTTAGTAAAGACGCTGGAGGGGTGAACCCGAGCACCAGGAGATGAGGAGATGAGATGCCTTTTCCAAACTCTTCCCGATCAGACGGTATACCGTCCTCTGGGTGTGACAGACATGTTTTAGCAGTAGGAAGAGTCCCATTCATGTAAGGAGAACACCAGGACTTTTTCAAAATCAGTGTCTCCCCGAAACCCAAACTGGGGAAGTTTTTAAGCTACGGCTACACATATGTTCATTAAGGGCCTTGGGAAGTAGGCAGAGTCCAAACTTTAGATGATTGAAGTCTTCAGGGTCAGAAGCACTCACCACCGGCTTCCCTTAGGTTACACTTTAACTGTCATTGATAGATGATGTCAATAAAAATATCTATTCTTTTTCAGATTATTTCCCCTTATAGGTTATTGCAAAATGTTGAGTGTAGTTCCCTGTGCTATACAGTAGTTCCTTGTTGATGATCTATTTTATACATAGCAGTGTGTATGTGTTAATCCCAAACTGTTAATTTATCCCTCCTCCCACCTTTCCCTTTGGTAATAATAAATTATAAGATTTTATACTTCTCAGAAATGGGGGAGCTGAAAGAGAGGTATCATTTTCAATGGAAAAGCATTTAAAACAAGATTGAAGGTTTAACCAAGATTATTAGATGTACATCCTTGGAAAGAAATCACTTCATTTGCCTAATATTGACCTGACAAATAAGACAAACCTTTTCACTGAACTTGCTTATAATAAAGTGATGGAAATATCAAATGGAAGTGTTAGAAACATCTTATTTTACCCGAGCCTTATACACTGTTCTATGTTAACTACAGTTTGGCTCACACATCTGTTCATTGAGGTTACAATAGTCTCAATTTCTGTTACTGATCCTCCAGAGTGGACCCCAACAAGTGTCCCCCTGCCCAGTGTCATTGGGGCCAACAGATCGAGACTGAGTTTGGTTCACAAGCAAAGGAAACTTTATATTTTGATCAGAGAATGGAGAGGTGAGAGCATGCACTACCCCGTGGGCTGTGGGCTGGGCTGCTGTGTAGAGATCCTGTCAGAGTCAGTGGGAGGGAGGGGGCGGAGCTCTCGAGGGCCGGGTTGGCTGTAGCTCAGGCTCCATATCGTGGAGTCTGCACTGGGCCCCAGGAGCTGAGGTGTCGACCCAGCCATTCTGCACTAGGAAATCTGGTCTGAAGTGCCGGGTGTGGAACCTCTGCATGCGGGACCCTAGGAGCACGTGAAATTAGACAAAGCACAAAGGATAAAAAAGGTTAGACTTGACTTTATTGCCCAGATTCTATTTTTATCTCCCAGGGATTTTTAATGGGCTTTGCTGGGGACAGACCCCTCCTCTGCCTTTTGTCCCGTTCCTCATTCTTGGAGTGCTGAGGGTGCAGACCCTTCTTCTGTAACTGCTGAGTGCTGAGTTGGGAGCCCTCATACCAGGGGACGAGGGTCAGAACTTCTCCCCAGCAGTCTCCCGGTGACGTTGATTGTCCCCAGGACCCCTGCCTCCCTGCTCGTCCACCTGAGCACCAGCATTGGAAGTGTTATAGATTCTAATGACCTTTAAGGGTCCAGGAAAGAGATGTGCAGAGACACTGTGGGGGCCGGTTTCACCCCGCCCCACATTTGTTCGGCCACCTTAGGCTGACCGTTTCTGCCAGCCTAGATGCTCTGACCAGTAGTCTGTGCTTTCTTCAATTAGGCCCCTGAATTAACGTACAAACAGCACCAGGTGTCAGAGCCCTGCCCGCTCAACTCCCAGACAGTCCAGGGTCAGTGGTGATCAAGGACCATGATGGCCACTGAGTCAACAGCCTTTTGAAGTAAACAGGAGTCCAGCCGGTCTTATTGGCCACCATCAGCACGGTGTCTGTAGGCTTTTCTATGGTGACAGTGTGATATACGGTTCCCCCGCCAAGATTATTAGCTCCCCTCTGGGTGCAGTAAGTCCTGCAAGCAGTAGTCTACTCTTTTGGGACACACTCTTGTTGTTTTATGAGAGAAACTCCAGGTCAAGTGATGTTCACACGAGTCGTCATGGTGCCCTGTTGCCCCCGGTTATCTCTCTGGATGTTGGAGTCGGAGGGCCTCCTCACTCGAGGTCGGTGTGCCCACGGAGCGAACCCTGCAACTTCAGGGCATGATTGGTGGTTAGGATCACCACGTGGGGTCCTTTTCCCTTAGGAGGGAGGTGGCCTTTTGGGCTGCTGATTTCCAGGTTTTTAGATACCGCCAGTATCTTGGCCAGATGTGGCAGTGGGTCAAGCCCCTTGGTGACCGTAGTTTATCCTACCTGGATGGCATTCTTGCATTGTTCCATTTCAAGTGGTCCCAGTTTTTGCACTAATTCTCCAATGGCGATTCACCTTTCACCGGGAATGTAAAGGTCAAAGGGTTTAGCTAAATTAGGGAGTTCCAGGGCAAGGGTCTGAATTGACTGCTCTTTCCATTCTTGAAAGGCCACTTCTGGATTCTATTCAAAAGGATCATCATCTTTTCCTTTCAGTGTTTCATATAGAGGCCCAGCTAGTAGACTGTAGTTAGGGATCCAGAAGCAGCAAACCCTGGCCTCCCCAGGAACCCCTAAGCTGTCTTCTAGTTTTAGAAAGGGGTAAGGCTGAAAATGGTTTCTTCCCTTTCCTGGGATGGGCTTCTCTGACCTTCTGTGAGAATGAAGCCCAGGCAGGTCACCGCAGTCTGTGATATTTGAGCTTTTTCTTGGACAACTTCTATCCTTTATTGGCTTGGTAGTTCAGAGGCCTCCTTAGTAGGGCTGGCGATCAGAATGTCGTCTGCATATTGAAGGAGGGTTTCCTTTTCCAGAGGTAGAACTTTTAGGTCTTTAGCTAAGCTTTCCCCAAAGATGGTGTGGGAATTTTTGCACCCTTGGGGCAAGACGGCCCGGAAGTATTGTTTTAGTTGTATGTTGAGTCCTGCCACTCACAAGCCAAAATTTCTTGTGACTCTGGGACTAATGGAATACAAAAGAAGGCATCATTGAAGACTAATACAGAATACCATGTCCTGGTGGTTGGTAGAATGACCAGCAGGGTGTAGGAATTAGGAGCAACTGGAGGTATATCCTCGGTGGCTTCACTGACTGTCCTGACATCCTTTACCAGGTCCCCAGCAGCCCATGGGGCTCTCGTGGTCAGGCCAATCCCAGGATATGGAGCTCTCCTGGGCAGGTACCCCACCCCCACCCCAGCCCACGGGGCTCTCGTGGTCAGGCCCCTCCCAGGATACAGAGCTACCCTTGCAGGTACCGTGGCAGGGCTGGGCACACAGGAACCGTGCACATAGCCCTCATTGCAGAGCACCCCCAGCTCACCTGTCGCTCAGAGCTGACACAGAGCACCTCAGAGCAGGACTTGAACTAACAAACAGCAGCTCCGACAGGTCTGTGACCCTGGGCATCACTCCGTGAGGCCTCCCTCCACCTGGTCTTCCAGAGACTTCCACTGCACCCGGGGCACCAGGCCTCTGTCTCCAACCACCACCCACCCCTCCTCTCCCTGACACCTGGGTTCCTCTCATTAGGAGAGGGTTTTCTTGAAGTTGTCTCCCACTCATGGGCCAGATAAAATGATTAGAAAACAAGCCAAAGCTGCAGCCCCTTGTCTATCCTGACTCTCAGGAGCCCACACCTGTTCCTTGGACCTGGCCGGTTCAGCAAGTTCCAATTTCTGCAACTGTGAGCCCCTGAGGGGTGATGATTGGCTGACCTGGGCAGCCTTACCGTGCCGCCCAGCCCTCCCCAGGTGTGCCTGGGTTGAGATCAATATAAATACCACTCCAGGCAGCAAGAGCCCCTGCAGCCGTGCCTGACGCCATTTTCTCTGCCCTGTCAGCAGTCTCGGGGCTGGGCTGATGGGAGTGAGTGAGAGGCCACGGCTTTGTGGGTGGCCCAGTGTGAGTGGGGCTCTGCTGGACTTTCTGCAGCAGTTGCCAGGCTGCCACCTGCTAAAGAAGAGGATGTGTCACCCATACCTGCTGCTGGAATTTCTCCCTGGGCAGAGGTGAGGAAGGAAAAAAGCAGTGGGGGCAGGGACAGGACGGGTATCTCAGGCAGGGAAATGGAAATCTTCCAGAAGAGCACCCAGGGCCAGGACCATCCTGGCTGGCCTGCAGGCACCAAGTCGGCCGGCATGCTGTCACTCGTGTGGCTCTATGGCCCTTCCTCTAGGCTTTCAAGTCCTTGTATATATTCAGGTGTTTTACCTGGGACGGGTGGGAATAGTTCAGCAGCAACTGGCCAGGGGCTCAGCTCACGTTTACTCACAGATGCCTCGGCACGGTGCCCCAGCTTTGCAATGAGGACGCTTGTTGCGTGGGGGCTGCTGGCTGAATGGGAGACGATTCCCCACCACTGACCAACTTCAGAATTGTTTACAACTGGAGCAAGTGCCCTGATACGGTTTTCCTCTGTGTAACTGGTGGGTTCTGTGTTTTTTTTCTCTTTTTCGTTTTTGGTTCAAGGTAGATTTTATTCCTCTTTTTTGTATTTACAGATATAAACATGGAAATAATTTATTCATATAAATACATGTATGTGAAGGGAATAATTGTTTTTTCTGTTTTATTTTTTAAATTTTATTTCTTTTTAATTTTGAATTTTATTTTATATTTTTATACAGCAGGTTCTTATTGGTTATCTATTTTATACATATAAATGTATACATGCCAATCCCAGTCTCTCAACTCCTCCCACCACCACCCCCCCAACAGCTTTCCCCCCTTGTTGTCCATACGTTTGTTGTCTACATCTGTTGCTCTATTTATGCCTTGCAAAATGGTTAATCTGTACAGTTTTTCTAGGTTCCACATATATGCATGAATATACAAGATTTGTTTTTCTCTTTCTGACTTACTTCACTCTGTATGACAGTCTCTAGATCCATCGACGTCTCTACAAATGACCCAATTTCATTCCTTTTCATGGCTTAGTAATATTCCATTTTATATATGTACCAGAGCTTTATGCATTCGTCTGTCTGTGGGCATTTAGGTTGCTTCCATTACCTCGATATTGTAAATAGTGATGCAATGAACATTGCGGTGAATGACTCTTTTTGATTTATGGTTTTGTCTGGGTATATGTCCAGTACTGGGATTGCTGTATCATATGGTAATTCTATTGTTAGTTTCTTAAGAAATTCCATATTGTTCTCTATAATGAATGTATCAATTTATATTCCCAACAATAGTGGAAGAGGGTTCCTTTTCTCCACACCCTTTCCAGCATTTTTTGTTTGTAGATTTTCTATGATGCCTATTCTACCAGGTGTGAGGTGATACCTCATTGTTGAATCCATTTCGTTGAGCAAGGGGTAGGTCTTGTCTATTACATATTTGGCTTATGGAACGGTATCTGTGCTAATTTCAAACTCTGGTTTTATGCAGCACCCCAACTCACCTTCCCCCTTAAGCAGGCATAAGTTGGTTTTCTAAACTTGAGACCCTGTTCTGTTTTGGAATTCAGTTCATGTGTAGCCAAGTTCACATTCCGTGTATTAGTGATACCTTATGATGTTTCTTTTTCTGTGTGACTTATTTCACTTAGAATCATCGTGCCTCAATCCACTCATTATGCTGGTACGGGCCTGGTGACATAGATTTCATTGCTGTGTGGTATTCTGTTGTACATAAGTACCGCAACTTCTTTATCCATTATTTGCTCTCTGGGATATTTAACTTGTGCCGTAGAAGAGATTTCTGTAAAAAGAGCCGTCCCAAATTTTGGGGTGGCTGTGTCTTTTTGATTTTAATTTCCCTAAGCTATAGGACCATAAGTGGAAGTGCCCTAGGCTCTGTTGCTTTGTTTTTTAGATGTTTCAGGAAACACCATACACTTCTCCCGAGTGTCTGTTGGCAATTTACATCCCGCCCATCAGCATAACAAGGCTCCCAGTTCTCCATGGCCTGTTCTGCCTTTCTGGGTTTTACACTTTTTTCAGATGGCCCTTTTGACCGGGGGGAAGTGAAACTTCATTGTAGTGCAGATTTCCTTTGCAAGCTTGCTTGGTTGGCCAAAAAGGGCGTATGCGTTTTTTCCTGAATATATTCAGGAAAAAACGCATACGCCCTTTTTGGCCAAGTGCATCATTGTGGACGTTCTGCCTCTTTTCCTATGCTTTCAATGCAATTCCAGTCTACCTCCTGAAATCGGTTTCCTGCAATTCTGCCCCGCTTTCAAGTTCTCTTGGCAGCCTTACTTCAGTATATTTTTGGACGATAGCTGTCATTTATAACTCAGCAGGTTTGTGAATTACAGTGCCCCTGAGCTCCTTTCTTCAACTCGCTTTCTTGTGAGCTGGCCACAACACCGCAGGATGTCTTCAGGCCCTAATCTGGTTCCGGCATGGCACGCTGAGCCTTTGGTTAATTCCTCTTCCTGGTGGGAAATTAAAGTTAAATTTGCCCGTCCAGACACCTCCAGCTAGTCTCTCATTGGTTCTCCCTATTCCTGTTCATCTTCCGCAGAAATTGCAAACTGGGCCAAACAGGAGGTTAAAGGCACTGACTCTCCAAGTCTGGAGAGTGTTAGTAAAGCATCTGGAATGTTGCACCCGAGTACCAGGGGACCAAAACTGAGACATATTTGAACATGTCTCCCGATCACACGGTTGATCATACTCTAGGTTCCACATGCATGTTTTAGCTGAAGGAAGAATACCTTAAACCTGGAGAGTTGAGACCCGTGGAATGGGTACCATGCAATATGACTTCAAAGGGTCTTCATTTGCTCACTGAACCTCTCCAATCCTATCACTGCTGCGTTTATGCCCCTGTACACACGCTTGATTCTCTTTTGGAGACATAGCAATCCATAGGACTTAAGATACTTACTAGTCAGGTACATTCTTAGGCGTTTAATATGGGGTGTTGAGTCCATTTCGTTGAGCAAGGAGTAGCTCTTGTCTATTCCATATTTGGCTTAAGGAACTTTATCTGTGCTCATTTCAATCTCTGGTTTTATGCAACACCCCAACTCACCTTTCCCCTTAAGCAAGCATAAGTTGGTTTTCTCAATTTGAGACCCTGTTCTGTTTTGGAATTCAGTTCTTCTGTAGCCAAGTTTACATTCCGTGTATTACTGATATCTTATGATGTTTCTTTTTCTGTGTGACATATTTCAGTTAGAATCATCGTCCCTGAATCCACTCATTGTGCTGCTACGGGCCTGATGACAGATTTCATTGCTAAGTGATACTGCATTGTACGTAAGTACCACAACTTCTTTATCCATTTTTCACTTTCTGCGATATTGAACTTGTACCGTAAACAAGATCCTTGTAAACAGAGCCGTCCCAAATTTTGGAGTGGCTGTATCTTTTTGATTTTAATTTCCCTAAGCTATAGGACCATAAGTGGAAGTGCCCTAGGCTCTGTTGCTTTGTTTTTGAGATGTTTCAGGAAACACCATACACTTCTCCCGAGTGGCTGTTGGCAATTTACATCCCGCCCATCAGCATAACAAGGCTCCCAGTTCTCCATGGCCTGTCCTGCCTTTCTGGATTTTACACTTTTTTCAGATGGCCCTTTTGACCGGGGGTAAGTGAGACTACTTTGTAGTGCAGATTTCCTTTGCAAGTTTGCTTGGTTGGCCAAAAAGGGCGTATGCGTTTTTTCCTGAATATATTCAGGAAAAAACGCATACGCCCTTTTTGGCCAAGTGCATCATTGTGGACGTTCTGCCTCTTTTCCTATGCTTTCAATGCAATTCCAGTCTACCTCCTGAAATCGGTTTCCTGCAATTCTGCCCCACTTTCAAGTCCTCTTGGCAGCCTTACTTCAGTATATTTTTGGACGATAGCTGTCATTTATAACTCTGCAGGTTTGTGAATTACAGTGCCCCTGAGCTCCTTTCTTCAACTCGCTTTCTTGTGAGCTGGCCGCAACACCACAGGATTGCTTCAGGCCCTAATCTGGTTCTGGCACGGCACGCTGAGCCTTTGGTTAATTCCTCTTCCTGGTGGGAAATGAGAGTTAAATTTGCCCGTCCAGACACCTCCAGCTAGTCTCTCATTGGTTCTCCCTATTCCTGTTCATCTTCCGCAGAAATTGCAAGCTGGGCCAAACAGGAGGTTAAAGGCACTGACTCTCCAAGTCGGGAGAGTGTTAGTAAAGCGTCTGGAAACTTGCACCCAAGTTCCAGGGGACGAAAATTGAGACATATCTCAACACGTCTCCCGATCACACGGTTGATCATACTCTGGGTTCCACATGCATGTTTTAGCTGAAGGAAGAATACCTTAAACCTGGAGAGTTGAGACCCGTGTAATGGGTACCATGCAATATGACTTCAAAGGGTCTTCATTTTCTCACCGAACCTCTCCAATCCTATCACTGCTGTGTTTATGCCCCTGTACACACGCTTGATTCTCTTTTGGAGACATAGCAATCCATAGGTTTTAAGATACTTACTAGTCAGGTACATTCTTAGGCGTTTAATATGGGGTGTTGAGTCCATTTCGTTGAGCAAGGAGTAGCTCTTGTCTATTCCATATTTGGCTTAAGGAACTTTATCTGTGCTCATTTCAATCTCTGGTTTTATGCAGCACCCCAACTCACCTTTCCCCTTAAGCAAGCATAAGTTTGTTTTCTAAATTTGAGACCCAGTTCTGTTTTGTAATTCAGTTCCTCTGTAGCCAAGTTTACATTCCATGTATTAGTGATATCTTATGATGTTTCTTTTTCTGTGTGACTTATTTCAGTTAGAATCACCATACCTGAATCCACTCATTGTGCTGCTACGGGCCTGATGACATAGATTTCATTGCTAAGTGATATTGCATTGTACGTAAATAGCACAACTTCTTTATCCATTTTTCACTTTCTGCGATATTGAACTTGTACTGTAAACGAGGTTATTGTAAACAGAGCCATCCCAAACTTTGGGGTGGCTGTGTCTTTTTGATTTTAATTTCCCTAAGCTATAGGACCATAAGTGGAAGTGCCCTTGGCTCTGTTGCTTTGTTTTTTAGATGTTTCAGGAAACACCATACACTTCTGCCGAGTGTCTGTTTGCAATGTACATCCCGCCCATCAGCATAACAAGGCTCCCAGTTCTCCATGGCCTGTCCTGCCTTTCTGGATTTTACACTTTTTCAGATGGCCCTTTTGACCAGGGGTAAGTGAGACTTCATTGTAGTGCAGATTTCCTTTGGAAGCTTGCTTGGTTGGCCAAAAAGGGCGTATGCGTTTTTTCCTAAATATATTCAGGAAAAAACGCATACGCCCTTTTTGGCCAAGTGCATCATTGTGGACGTTCTGCCTCTTTTCCTATGCTTTCAATGCAATTCCAGTCTACCTCCTGAAATCGGTTTCCTGCAATTCTGCCCCACTTTCAAGTCCTCTTGGCAGCCTTACTTCAGTCTATTTTTGGACGATAGCTGTCATTTATAACTCTGCAGGTTTGTGAATTACAGTGCCCCTGAGCTCCTTTCTTCAACTCGCTTTCTTGTGAGCTGGCCGCAACACCGCAGGATGGCTTCAGGCCCTAATCTGGTTCCGGCACAGCACGCTGAGCCTTTGGTTAATTCCTCTTCCTGGTGGGAAATTAAAGTTAAATTTGCCCGTCCAGAAACCTCCAGCTAGTCTCTCATTGGTTCTCCCTATTCCTGTTCATCTTCCACAGAAATTTCAAACTGGGCCAAACAGGAGGTTAAAGGCACTGACTCTCCAAGTCGGGAGAGTGTTAGTAAATCATCTGGAATGTTGCACGCGAGTACCAGGGGATCAAAACTGAGACATATTTGGACATGTCTCCCGATCACACAGTTGATCATACTCTGGGTTCCACATGCATGTTTTAGCTGAAGGAAGAATACCTTAAACCTGGAGAGTTGAGACCCGTGGAATGGGTACCATGCAATATGACTTCAAAGGGTCTTCATTTGCTCACCGAACCTCTCCAATCCTATCACTGCTGCGTTTATGCCCCTGTACACACGCTTGATTCTCTTTTGGAGACATAGCAATCCATAGGTTTTAAGATACTTACTACTCAGGTACATTCTTAAACGTTTAATATGGGGTGTTGAGTCCATTTCGTTGAGCAAGGAGTAGCTCTTGTCTATTCCATATTTGGCTTAAGGAACTTTATCTGTGCTCATTTCAATCTCTGGTTTTATGCAACACCCGAACTCAACTTTCCCCTTAAGCAAGCATAAGTTGCTTTTCTCAATTTGAGACCCTGTTCTGTTTTGTAATTCAGTTCTTCTGTAGCCAAGTTTACATTCCGTGTATTACTGATATCTTATGATGTTTCTTTTTCTGTGTGACTTATTTCAGTTAGAATCACCATACCTGAATCCACTCATTGTGCTGCTACGGGCCTGATGACATAGATTTCATTGCTAAGTGATATTGCATTGTACGTAAATAGCACAACTTCTTTATCCATTTTTCACATTCTGCGATATTGAACTTGTACTGTAAACGAGGTGATTGTAAACAGAGCCGTCCCAAACTTTGGGGTGGCTGTGTCTTTTTGATTTTAATTTCCCTAAGCTATAGGACCATAAGTGGAAGTGCCCTTGGCTCTGTTGCTTTGTTTTTTAGATATTTCAGGAAACACCATACACTTCTCCTGAGTGTCTGTTTGCAATGTACATCCCACCCATCAGCATAACAAGGCTCCCAGTTCTCCATGGCCTTTCCTGCCTTTCTGGATTTTACACTTTTTCAGAAGGCCCTTTTGACCGGGGGGAAGTGAGACTTCATTGTAGTGCAGATTTCCTTTGCAAGTTTGCTTGGTTGGCCAAAAAGGGCGTATGCGTTTTTTCCTGAATATATTCCGGAAAAAACGCATACGCCCTTTTTGGCCAAGTGCATCATTGTGGACGTGCTGCCTCTTTTCCTCTGCTTTAAATGCAATTCCAGTCTACCTCCTGAAATCGGTTTCCTGCAATTCTGCCCCGCATTCAAGTCCTCTTGGCAGCCTTACTTCAGTCTATTTTTGGACGATAGCTGTCATTTATAACTCTGCAGGTTTGTGAATTACAGTGTCCCTGAGCTCCTTTCTTCAACTCGCTTTCTTGTGAGCTGGCCGCAACACCGCAGGATGGCTTCAGGCCCTAATCTGGTTCCGGCACGGCACACTGAGCCTTTGGTTAATTCCTCTTCCTGATGGGAAATGAGAGTTAAATTTGCCCGTCCAGACACCTCCAGCTAGTCTCTCATTGGTTCTCGCTATTCCTGTTCATCTTCCGCAGAAATTGCAAACTGGGCCAAACAGGAGGTTAAAGGGACTGACTCTCCAAGTCGGGAGAGTGGTAGTAAAGCGTCTGGAATGTTGCACCCGAGTACCAGGGGAGGAAAACTGAGACATATTTGAACACATCTCCCGTTCACACGGTTGATCATACTCTGGGTTCCACATGCATGTTTTAGCTGAAGGAAGAATACCTTAAAACTGGAGAGTTGAGACCCGTGGAATGGGTACCATGCAATATTACTTCAAAGGGTCTTCATTTGCTCACCGAACCTCTCCAATCCTATCACTGCTGTGTTTATGCCCCTGTACACACGCTTGATTCTCTTTTGCAGACATAGCAATCCATAGGTTTTAAGATAATTACTAATCAGGTACATTCTTAGGCGTTTAATATGGGGTGTTGAGTCCATTTCGTTGAGCAAGGAGTAGCTCTTGTCTATTCCATATTTGGCTTAAGGAACTTTATCTGTGCGCATTTCAATCTCTGGTTTTATGCAGCACCCCAACTCACCTTTCCCCTTAAGCAAGCATAAGTTGGTTTTCTAAATTTGAGACCCTGTTCTGTTTTGGAATTCAGTTCCTGTGTAGCCAAGTTTACATTCCGTGTATTACTGATATCTTATGATGTTTCTTTTTCTGTGTGACTTATTTCAGTTAGAATCACCATACCTGAATCCACTCATTGTGCTGCTAAGGGCCTGATGACATAGATTTCATTGCTGTTTGATATTGCTTTGTAAGTAAATACCACAACTTCTTTATCCATTTTTCACTTTCTGCGATGTTGATCTTGTACGGTAAACGAGGTTCTTGTAAACAGAGGCGTCCCAAACTTTGGGGTGGCTGTGTCTTTTTGATTTTAATTTCCCTAAGCTATAGGACTATAAGTGGAAGTGCCCTAGGCTCTGTTGTTTTGTTTTTTAGATGTTTCAGGAAACACCATACACTTCTCCCGAGTGTCTGTTGGCAATTTACATCCCGCCCATCAGCATAACAAGGCTCCCAGTTTTCCATGGCCTGTCCTGCCTTTCTGGATTTTACACTTTTTTCAGATGGCCCTTTTGACCGGGGGGAAGTGAGACTTCATTGTAGTGCAGATTTCCTTTGCAAGCTTGCTTGGTTGGCCAAAAAGGGCGTATGCGTTTTTTCCTGAATATATTCAGGAAAAAACGCATACGCCCTTTTTGGCCAAGTGCATCATTGTGGACGTTCTGCCTCTTTTCCTATGCTTTCAGTGCAATTCCAGTCTACCTCCTGAAATCGGTTTCCTGCAATTCTGCCCCGCTTTGAAGTCCTCTTGGCAGCCTTACTTCAGTATATTTTTGGACGATAGCTGTCATTTATAACTCTGCAGGTTTGTGAATTACAGTGCCCCTGAGCTCCTTTCTTCAACTCGCTTTCTTGTGACCTGACCGCAACACCGCAGGATGGCTTCAGGCCCTAATCTGGTTCCGGCACGGCACGCTGAGCCTTTGGTTAATTCCTCTTCCTGGTGGGAAATGAGAGTTAAATTTGCCCGTCCAGACACCTCCAGCTAGTCTCTCATTGGTTCTCGCTATTCCTGTTCATCTTCCGCAGAAATTGCGAACTGGGCCAAACAGGAGGTTAAAGGGACTGACTCTACAAGTCGGGAGAGTGTTAGTAAAGCGTCTGGAATGTTGCACTCGAGTACCAGGGTACGAAAACTGAGACATATTTGAACACGTCTCCCGATCACATTGTTGAGCATACTCTAGGTTCCACATGCATGTTTTAGCTGAAGGAAGAATACCTTAAACCTGGGTAGTTGAAACCCGTGGAATGGGTACCATGCAATGTGACTTCAAAGGGTCTTCATTTGCTCACCGAACCTCTCCAATCCTATCACTGATGCGTTTATGCCCCTGTACACACGCTTGATTCTCTTTCGGAGACATAGCAATCCATAGGTTTTATGATACTTGATAGTCAGGTACATTCTTAGGCATTTTATATGCGGTGTGGAGTCCATTTCGTTGAGCAAGGAGTAGCTGTTGTCTATTCCATATTTGGCTTAAGGAACTTTATCTGTGCTCATTTCAATCTCTGGTTTTATGCAGCACTCGAACTCACCGTTCCCCTTAAGCAAGCATAAGTTGGTTTTCTAAATTTGAGACCCTTTTCTGTTCTGTAATTCAGTTCCTGTGTAGCCAAGTTTACATTCCATGTATTAGTGATATCTTATGATGTTTCTTTTTCTGTGTGACTTATTTCAGTTAGAATCATCATACCTGAATCCACTCATTGTGCTGCTAATGGCCTGATGACATAGATTTCATTGCTGAGTGATACTCCATTGTACGTAAGTACCACAAGTTCTTTATCCATTTTTCACTTTCTGCGATGTTGAACTTGTACTGTAAACGAGGTTCTTGTAAACAGAGCCGTTCCAAACTTTGGGGTGGCTGTGTCTTTTTGATTTTAATTTCCCTAAGCTATAGGACCATAAGTGGAAGTGCCCTAGGCTCTGTTGCTTTGTTTTTTAGATGTTTCAGGAAACACCATACACTTCTCCCGAGTGTCTCTTGGCAATTTACATCCCGCCCATCAGCATAACAAGGCTCCCAGTTTTCCATGGCCTGTCCTGCCTTTCTGGATTTTACACTTTTTTCAGATGGCCCTTTTGACCGGGGGGAAGTGAGACTTCATTGTAGTGCAGATTTCCTTTGCAAGCTTGCTTGGTTGTCCAAAAAGGGCGTATGCGTTTTTTCCTGAATATATTCAGGAAAAAACGCATACGCCCTTTTTGGCCAAGTGCATCATTGTGGACGTTCTGCCTCTTTTCCTATGCTTTCAATGCAATTCCAGTTTACCTCCTGAAATCGGTTTCCTGCAATTCTGCCCCGCTTTCAAGTCCTCTTGGCAGCCTTACTTCAGTCTATTTTTGGACGATAGCTGTCATTTATAACTCTGCAGGTTTGTGAATTACAGTGCCCCTGAGCTCCTTTCTTCAACTCGCCTTCTTTTGAGCTGGCCGCAACACCGCAGGATGGCTTCAGGCCCTAATCTGGTTCTGGCATGGCATGCTGAGCCTTTGGTTATTTCCTCCTCCTGGTGGGAAATGAGAGTTAAATTTGCCCGTCCAGACACCTCCAGCTAGTCTCTCATTGGTTCTCCCTATTCCTGTTCATCTTCCGCAGAAATTGCAAACTCGGCGAAACAGGAGGGTAAAGGCGCTGACTCTCCAAGTGGGGAGAGTGTTAGTAAAGCGTCTGGAATGTTGCACCCGAGTACCAGGGGAGGATAACTGAGACATATTTGAACACGTCTCCCGTTCACATGGTTGATCATACTCTGGGTTCCACATGCATGTTTTAGCTGAAGGAAGAATACCTTAAACCTGGAGAGTTGAGACCCGTGTAATGGGTACCATGCAATATGACTTGAAAGGGTCTTCATTTGCTCACCGAACCTCTCCAATCCTATCACTGCTGCATTTATTCCCCTGTACACATGGGTGATTCTCTTTTGGAGACATAGCAATCCATAGGTTTTAAGATACTTACTATTCAGGTACATTCTTAGGCGTTTAATATGGGGTGTTGAGTCCATTTCGTTGAGCAAGGAGTAGCTCTTGTCTATTCCATATTTGGCTTAAGGAACTTTATCTGTGCTCATTTCAATCTCTGGTTTTATGCAGCACCCCAACTCACCTTTCCCCTTAAGCAAGCATAAGTTGGTTTTCTAAATTTGAGACCCTGTTCTGTTTTGGAATTCAGTTCCTGTGTAGCCAAGTTTACATTCCGTGTATTAGTGATATCTTATGATGTTTCTTTTTCTGTGTGACTTATTTCAGTTAGAATCATCGTACCTGAATGCACTCATTATGCTGCTACGGGCCTGATGACATAGATTTCATTGCTGAGTGATACTGCATTGTACGTAAGTAACACAAGTTCTTTATCCATTTTTCACTTTCTGTGATATTGAGCTTGTACGGTAAACGAGGTTCTTGTAAACAGAGGCGTCCCAAACTTTGGGGTGGCTGTGTCTTTTTGATTTTAATTTCCCTAAGCTATAGGACCATAAGTGGAAGTGCCCTAGGCTCTGTTGCTTTGTTTTTTAGATGTTTCAGGAAACACCATACACTTCTCCCGAGTGTCTGTTGGCAATTTACATCCCACCCTTCAGCATAACAAGGCTCCCAGTTCTCCATGGCCTGTCCTGCCTTTCTGGATTTTACACTTTTTTCAGATGGCCCTTTTGAGCGGGTTGGAGTGAGACTTAATTGTAGTGCAGATTTCCTTTGCAAGTTTGCTTGGTTGGCCAAAAAGGGCGTATGCGTTTTTTCCTGAATATATTCAGGAAAAAACGCATACGCTCTTTTTGGCCAAGTGCATCATTGTGGACGTTCTGCCTCTTTTCCTATGCTTTCAATGCAATTGCAGTCTACCTCCTGAAATCGGTTTCCTGCAATTCTGCCTCGCTTTCAAGTCCTCTTGGCAGCCTTACTTCAGTATATTTTTGGACGATACCTGTCATTTATAACTCTGCAGGTTTGTGAATTACAGTGCCCCTGAGCTCCTTTCTTCAACTCGCTTTCTTGTGACCTGGCCGCAACACCGCAGGATGGCTTCAGGCCCTAATCTGGTTCCGGCACGGCACGCTGAGCCTTTGGTTAATTCCTCTTCCTGGTGGGAAATGAGAGTTAAATTTGCCCGGCCAGACACCTCCAGCTAGTCTCTCATTGGTTCTCGCTATTCCTGTTCATCTTCCGCAGAAATTGCAAACTGGGCCAAACAGGAGTTTTAAGGGACTGACTCTCCAAGTCGGGAGAGTGTTAGTAAAGCGTCTGAAATGTTGCACCCGAGTACCAGGGGAGGAAAACTGAGACATATTTGAACACGTCTCCCGTTCACATGGTTGATCATACTCTGGGTTCCACATGCATGTTTTAGCTGAAGGAAGAACACCTTAAACCTGGAGAGTTGAGACCCGTGGAATGGGTACCATGCAATATGACTTCAAAGGGTCTTCATTTGCTCACCGAACCTTTCCAATCCTATCACTGCTGTGTTTATGCCCCTGTACACACGCTTGATTCTCTTTCGGAGACATAGCAATCCATAGGTTTTAAGATACTTACTAGTCATGTACATTCTTAGGCGTTTAATATGGGGTGTTGAGTCCATTTCGTTGAGCAAGGAGTAGCTCTTGTCTGTTCCATATTTGGCTTAAGGAACTTTATCTGTGCGCATTTCAATCTCTGGTTTTATGCAGCACCCCAACTCACCTTTCCCCTTAAGCAAGCATAAGTTGGTTTTCTAAATTTGAGACCCTGTTCTGTTTTGGAATTCAGTTCCTGTGTAGCCAAGGTTACATTCCGTGTATTACTGATATCTTATGATGTTTCTTTTTCTGTGTGACTTATTTCAGTTAGAATCATCGTACATGAATCCACTCATTATGCTGCTACGGGCCTGATGACATAGATTTCATTGCTGAATGATATTGCTTTGTAGGTAAATACCACAACTTCTTTATCCATTTTTCAATTTCTGCGATGTTGATCTTGTACGGTAAATGAAGTTCTTGTAAACAGAGGCGTCCCAAACTTTGGGGTGGCTGTGTCTTTTTGATTTTAATTTCCCTAAGCTATAGGACCATAAGTGGAAGTGCCCTAGGCTCTGTTGCTTTGTTTTTTAGATGTTTCAGGAAACACCATACACTTCTCCCGAGTGTCTGTTGGCAATTTACATCCCGCCCATCAGCATAACAAGGCTCCCAGTTCTCCATGGCCTGTCCTGCCTTTCTGGATTTTACACTTATTTCAGATGCCCTTTTGACCGGGGGAAGTGAGACTTCATTGTAGTGCAGATTTCCTTTGCAAGCTTGCTTGGTTGGCCAAAAAGTGCGTATGCGTTTTTTCCTGAATATATTCCGGAAAAAACGCATACGCCCTTTTTGGCCAAGTGCATCATTGTGGACGTTCTGCCTCTTTTCCTATGCTTTCAATGCAATTCCAGTCTACCTCCTGAAATCGGTTTCCTGCAATTCTGCCCCGCTTTCAAGTCCTCTTGGCAGCCTTACTTCAGTCTATTTTTGGACGATAGCTGTCATTTATAACTCTGCAGGTTTGTGAATTACAGTGCCCCTGAGCTCCTTTCTTCAACTCGCTTTGTTTTGAACTGGCCGCAACACCGCAGGATGGCTTCAGGCCCTAATCTGGTTCCGGCACGGCACGCTGAGCCTTTGGTTAATTCCTCTTCCTGGTGGGAAATGAGAGTTAAATTTGCCCGGCCAGACACCTCCAGCTAGTCTCTCATTGGTTCTCGCTATTCCTGTTCATCTTCCGCAGAAATTGCAAACTGGGCCAAACAGGAGTTTTAAGGGACTGACTCTCTAAGTCGGGAGAGTGTTAGTAAAGTGTCTGGAATGTTGCACCCGAGTACCAGGGTACGAAAAATTAGACATATTTGAACACGTCTCCCGTTCACACGGTTGATCATACTCTGGGTTCCACATGCATGTTTTAGCTGAAGGAAGAATACCTTAAACCTGGAGAGTTGAGACCCGTGGAATGGGTACCATGCAATATGACTTCAAAGGGTCTTCATTTGCTCACCGAACCTCTCCAATCCTATCACTGCTGCGTTTATGCCCCTGTACACATGCTTGATTCTCTTTCGGAGACATAGCAATCCATAGGTTTTAAGATACTTACTAGTCAGGTACATTCTTAGGCGTTTAATATGCGGTGTTGAGTCCATTTCGTTGAGCAAGGAGTAGCTCTTGTCTATTCCATATTTGGCTTAAGGAACTTTTTCTGTGCTCATTTCAATCTCTGGTTTTATGCAGCACCCCAACTCACCTTTCCCCTTAAGCAAGCATAAGTTGGTTTTCTAAATTTGAGACCCTGTTCTGTTTTGGAATTCAGTTCCTGTGTAGCCAAGGTTACATTCCGTGTATTAGTGATATCTTATGATGTTTCTTTTTCTGTGTGACTTATTTCAGTTAGAATCATCGTACATGAATCCACTCATTATGCTGCTACGGGCCTGATGACATAGATTTCATTGCTGAGTGATACTGCATTGTACGTAAGTACCACAAGTTCTTTCTCCATTTTTCACTTTCTGTGATATTGAACTTGTACTGTAAACGAGGTTCTTGTAAACAGAGACGTCCCAAACTTTGGGGTGGCTGTGTCTTTTTGATTTTAATTTCCCTAGCTATAGGACCATAAGTGGAAGTGCCCTAGGCTCTGTTGCTTTGTTTTTTAGATGTTTCAGGAAACACCATACACTTCTCCCTAGTGTCTGTCGGCAATTTACATCCCGCCCATCAGCATAACAAGGCTCCCAGTTCTCCATGACCTGTCCTGCCTTTCTGGATTTTACACTTTTTCAGAAGGCCCTTTTGACCGGGGGGAAGTGAGACTTCATTGTAGTGCAGATTTCCTTTGCAAGCTTGCTTGGTTGGCCAAAAAGGGCGTATGCGTTTTTTCCTGAATATATTCAGGAAAAAACGCATACGCCCTTTTTGGTCAAGTGCATGATTGTTGATGTTCTGAGTCTTTTCATATGTTTTCGATGCAATTCCAGTCTACCTCCTGAAATCGGTTTCCTGCAATTCTGCCCCGCTTTCAAGTCCCCTTGGCAGCCTTACTTCAGTATATTTTTGGACGATAGCTGTCATTTATAACTCTGCAGGTTTGTGAATTACAGTGCCCCTGAGCTCCTTTCTTCAACTCGCTTTCTTGTGAGCTGGCCGCAACACCGCAGGATTGCTTCAGGCCCTAATCTTGTTCCGGCACGGCACGCTGAGCCGTTGGTTAATTCCTCTTCCTGGTGGGAAATGAGAGTTAAATTTGCCCGTCCAGACACCTCCAGCTAGTCTCTCATTAGTTCTCCCTATTCCTGTTCATCTTCCGCAGAAATTGCAAACTGGGCCAAACAGGAGGTTAAAGGCACTGACTCTCCAACTGGGGAGAGTGTTAGTAAAGCGTCTGGAATGTTGCACCCAAGTACCAGGGGACGAAAATTGAGCCATATCTCAACACGTCTCCCGACCACACGGTTGATCATACTCTGGGTTCCACATGCATGTTTTAGCTGAAGGAAGAATACCTTAAACCTGGAAAGTTGAGACCCGTGGAATGGGTACCATGCAATATGACTTCAAAGGGTTTTCATTTGCTCACCGAACCTCTCCAATCCTATCACTGCTGCGTTTATGCCCCTGTACACACGCTTGATTCTCTTTTGGAGACATAGAAATCCATAGGTTTTAAGATACTTACTAGTCAGGTACATTCTTAGGCGTTTAATATGGGGTGTTGAGTCCATTTCATTGAGCAAGGAGTAGCTCTTGTCTATTCCATATTTGGCTTAAGGAACTTTATCTGTGCTCATTTCAATCTCTGGTTTTATGCAGCACCCCAACTCACCTTTCGCCTTAAGCAAGCATAAGTTGGTTTTCTCAGTTTGAGACCCTGTTCTGTTTTGTAATTCAGGTCTTCTGTAGCCAAGTTTACATTCCGTGTATTACTGATATCTTATGATGTTTCTTTTTCTGTGTGACTTATTTCAGTTAGAATCATCGTACCTGAATCCACTCATTGTGCTGCTACGGGCCTGATGACATAGATTTCATTGCTAAGTGATATTGCATTGTACGTAAATAGCACAACTTCTTTATCCATTTTTCACTTTCTGCGATATTGAACTTGTACTGTAAACGAGGTGATTGTAAACAGAGGCGTCCCAAACTTTGGGGTGGCTGTGTCTTTTTGATTTTAATTTCCCTAAGCTATAGGACCATAAGTGGAAGTGCCCTAGGCTCTGTTGCTTTGTTTTTTAGATGTTTCAGGAAACACCATACACTTCTCCCGAGTGTCTGTTGGCAATTTCCATCCCGCCCATCAGCATAACAAGGCTCCCAGTTCTCCATGGCCTGTCCTGCCTTTCTGGATTTTACACTTTTTTCAGATGGCCCTTTTGACTGGGGGGAAGTGAGACTTCATTGTAGTGCAGATTTCCTTTGCAAGCTTGCTTGGTTGGCCAAAAAGGGCGTATGCGTTTTTTCCTGAATACATTCAAGAAAAAACGCATACGCCCTTTTTGGCCAAGTGCATCATTGTGGACGTTCTGCCTCTTTTCCTATGCTTTCAATGCAATTCCAGTCTACCTCCTGAAATCGGTTTCCTGCAATTCTGCCCCGCTTTCAAGTCCTCTTGGCAGCCTTACTTCAGTATATTTTTGGACGATAGCTGTCATTTATAACTCTGCAGGTTTGTGAATTACAGTGCCCCTGAGCTCCTTTCTTCAACTCGCTTTCTTGTGACCTGGCCGCAACACCGCAGGATGGCTTCAGGCCCTAATCTGGTTCCGGCACGGCACGCTGAGCCTTTGGTTAATTCCTCTTCCTGGTGGGAAATGAGAGTTAAATTTGCCCGTCCAGACACCTCCAGCTAGTCTCTCATTGGTTCTCGCTATTCCTGTTCATCTTCAGCAGAAATTGCAAACTGGGCCAAACAGGAGGTTTAAGGGACTGACTCTCCAAGTCGGGAGAGTGGTAGTAAAGCGTCTGGAATGTTGCACCCGAGTACCAGGGTACGAAAAATTAGACATATTTGAACACGTCTCCCGTTCACACGGTTGATCATACTCTGGGTTCCACATGCATGTTTTAGCTGAAGGAAGAATACCTTAAACCTGGAGAGTTGAGACCCGTGGAATGGGTACCATGCAATATGACTTCAAAGGGTCTTCATTTGCTCACCGAAACTCTCCAATCCTATCACTGCTGCGTTTATGCCCCTGTACACACGCTTGATTCTCTTTCGGAGACATAGCAATCCATAGGTTTTAAGATACTTACTAGTCAGGTACATTCTTAGGCGTTTAATATGCGGTGTTGAGTCCATTTCGTTGAGCAAGGAGTAGCTCTTGTCTATTCCATATTTGGCTTAAGGAACTTTATCTGTGCTCATTTCAATCTCTGGTTTTATGCAGCACCCCAACTCACCTTTCGCCTTAAGCAAGCATAAGTTGGTTTTCTCAGTTTGAGACCCTGTTCTGTTTTGTAATTCAGGTCTTCTGTAGCCAAGTTTACATTCCGTGTATTAGTGATATCTTATGATGTTTCTTTTTCTGTGTGACTTATTTCAGTTAGAATCATCGTACCTGAATCCACTCATTGTGCTGCTACGGGCCTGATGACATAGATTTCATTGCTAAGTGATATTGCATTGTACGTAAATAGCACAACTTCTTTATCCATTTTTCACTTTCTGCGATATTGAACTTGTACTGTAAACGAGGTGATTGTAAACAGAGGCGTCCCAAACTTTGGGGTGGCTGTGTCTTTTTGATTTTAATTTCCCTAAGCTATAGGACCATAAGTGGAAGTGCCCTAGGCTCTGTTGCTTTGTTTTTTAGATGTTTCAGGAAACACCATACACTTCTCCCGAGTGTCTGTTGGCAATTTACATCCCGCCCATCAGCATAACAAGGCTCCCAGTTCTCCATGGCCTGTCCTGCCTTTCTGGATTTTACACTTTTTTCAGATGGCCCTTTTGACCGGGGGGAAGTGAGACTTCATTGTAGTGCAGATTTCCTTTGCAAGCTTGCTTGGTTGGCCAAAAAGGGCGTATGTGTTTTTTCCTGAATACATTCAAGAAAAAACGCATACGCCCTTTTTGGCCAAGTGCATCATTGTGGACGTTCTGCCTCTTTTCCTATGCTTTCAATGCAATTCCAGTCTACCTCCTGAAATCGGTTTCCTGCAATTCTGCCCCGCTTTCAAGTCCTCTTGGCAGCCTTACTTCAGTCTATTTTTGGACGATAGCTGTCATTTATAACTCTGCAGGTTTGTGAATTACAGTGCCCCTGAGCTCCTTTCTTCAACTCGCTTTCTTGTGACCTGGCCGCAACACCGCAGGATGGCTTCAGGCCCTAATCTGGTTCCGGCACGGCACGCTGAGCCTTTGGTTAATTCCT
The DNA here is from genome assembly GCF_949987515.2 of Delphinus delphis. Classification (NCBI taxonomy): domain Eukaryota; kingdom Metazoa; phylum Chordata; class Mammalia; order Artiodactyla; family Delphinidae; genus Delphinus; species Delphinus delphis. The sequence goes on along the minus strand of NW_027192670.1, from coordinate 1,398,716 downwards.
CTTCCTGGTGGGAAATGAGAGTTAAATTTGCCCGTCCAGACACCTCCAGCTAGTCTCTCATTGGTTCTCGCTATTCCTGTTCATCTTCAGCAGAAATTGCAAACTGGGCCAAACAGGAGGTTTAAGGGACTGACTCTCCAAGTCGGGAGAGTGTTAGTAAAGCGTCTGGAATGTTGCACCCGAGTACCAGGGTACGAAAAATTAGACATATTTGAACACGTCTCCCGTTCACACGGTTGATCATACTCTGGGTTCCACATGCATGTTTTAGCTGAAGGAAGAATACCTTAAACCTGGAGAGTTGAGACCCGTGTAATGGGTACCATGCAATATGACTTCAAAGGGTCTTCATTTGCTCACCGAACCTCTCCAATCCTATCACTGCTGCGTTTATGCCCCTGTACACACGCTTGATTCTCTTTCGGAGACATAGCAATCCATAGGTTTTAAGATACTTACTAGTCAGGTACATTCTTAGGCGTTTAATATGCGGTGTTGAGTCCATTTCGTTGAGCAAGGAGTAGCTCTTGTCTATTCCATATTTGGCTTAAGGAACTTTATCTGTGCTCATTTCAATCTCTGGTTTTATGCAGCACCCCAACTCACCTTTCCCCTTAAGCTAGCATAAGTTGGTTTTCTAAATTTGAGACCCAGTTCTGTTTTGTAATTCAGTTCCTCTGTAGCCAAGTTTACATTCCATGTATTAGTGATATCTTATGATGTTTCTTTTTCTGTGTGACTTATTTCAGTTAGAATCACCATACCTGAATCCACTCATTGTGCTGCTACGGGCCTGATGACATAGATTTCATTGCTAAGTGATATTGCATTGTACGTAAATAGCACAACTTCTTTATCCATTTTTCACTTTCTGCGATATTGAACTTGTACTGTAAACGAGGTGATTGTAAACAGAGCCGTCCCAAACTTTGGGGTGGCTGTGTCTTTTTGATTTTAATTTCCCTAAGCTATAGGACCATAAGTGGAAGTGCCCTTGGCTCTGTTGCTTTTTTTTTGAGATGTTTCAGGAAACACCATACACTTCTCCTGAGTGTCTGTTTGCAATGTACATCCCGCCCATCAGCATAACAAGGCTCCCAGTTCTCCATGACCTGTCCTGCCTTTCTGGATTTTACACTTTTTCAGAAGGCCCTTTTGACCGGGGGGAAGTGAGACTTCATTGTAGTGCAGATTTCCTTTGCAAGCTTGCTTGGTTGGCCAAAAAGGGCGTATGCATTTTTTCCTGAATATATTCAGGAAAAAACGCATACGCCCTTTTTGGTCAAGTGCATGATTGTTGATGTTCTGAGTCTTTTCATATGTTTTCGATGCAATTCCAGTCTACCTCCTGAAATCGGTTTCCTGCAATTCTGCCCCGCTTTCAAGTCCCCTTGGCAGCCTTACTTCAGTCTATTTTTGGACGATAGCTGTCATTTATAACTCTGCAGGTTTGTGAATTACAGTGCCCCTGAGCTCCTTTCTTCAACTCGCTTTCTTGTGAGCTGGCCGCAACACCGCAGGGTTGCTTCAGGCCCTAATCTTGTTCCGGCACGGCACGCTGAGCCTTTGGTTAATTCCTCTTCCTGGTGGGAAATGAGAGTTAAATTTGCCCGTCCAGACACCTCCAGCTAGTCTCTCATTGGTTCTCCCTATTCCTGTTCATCTTCCGCAGAAATTGCAAACTGGGCCAAACAGGAGGTTAAAGGCACTGACTCTCCAACTGGGGAGAGTGTTAGTAAAGCGTCTGGAATGTTGCACCCAAGTACCAGGGGACGAAAATTGAGCCATATCTCAACACGTCTCCCGACCACACGGTTGATCATACTCTGGGTTCCACATGCATGTTTTAGCTGAAGGAAGAATACCTTAAACCTGGAGAGTTGAGACCCGTGGAATGGGTACCATGCAATATGACTTCAAAGGGTTTTCATTTGCTCACCGAACCTCTCCAGTCCTATCACTGCTGCGTTTATGCCCCTGTACACACGCTTGATTCTCTTTTGGAGACATAGAAATCCATAGGTTTTAAGATACTTACTAGTCAGGTACATTCTTAGGCGTTTAATATGGGGTGTTGAGTCCATTTCATTGAGCAAGGAGTAGCTCTTGTCTATTCCATATTTGGCTTAAAGAACTTTATCTGTGCTCATTTCAATCTCTGGTTTTATGCAGCACCCCAACTCACCTTTCGCCTTAAGCAAGCATAAGTTGGTTTTCTCAGTTTGAGACCCTGTTCTGTTTTGTAATTCAGGTCTTCTGTAGCCAAGTTTACATTCCGTGTATTACTGATATCTTATGATGTTTCTTTTTCTGTGTGACTTATTTCAGTTAGAATCATCGTACCTGAATCCACTCATTATGCTGCTACGGGCCTGATGACATAGATTTCATTGCTGAGTGATACTGCATTGTACGTAAGTACCACAAGTTCTTTATCCATTTTTCACTTTCTGTGATATTGAACTTGTACTGTAAACGAGGTTATTGTAAACAGAGCCATCCCAAACTTTGGGGTGGCTGTGTCTTTTTGATTTTAATTTCCCTAAGCTATAGGACCATAAGTGGAAGTGCCCTTGGCTCTGTTGCTTTGTTTTTTAGATGTTTCAGGAAACACCATACACTTCTGCCGAGTGTCTGTTTGCAATGTACATCCCGCCCATCAGCATAACAAGGCTCCCAGTTCTCCATGGCCTGTCCTGCCTTTCTGGATTTTACACTTTTTCAGATGGCCCTTTTGACCAGGGGTAAGTGAGACTTCATTGTAGTGCAGATTCCTTTGGAAGCTTGCTTGGTTGGCCAAAAAGGGCGTATGTGTTTTTTCCTAAATATATTCAGGAAAAAACGCATACGCCCTTTTTGGCCAAGTGCATCATTGTGTACGTTCTGCCTCTTTTCCTATGCTTTCAATGCAATTCCAGTCTACCTCCTGAAATCGGTTTCCTGCAATTCTGCCCCACTTTCAAGTCCTCTTGGCAGCCTTACTTCAGTCTATTTTTGGACGATAGCTGTCATTTATAACTCTGCAGGTTTGTGAATTACAGTGCCCCTGAGCTCCTTTCTTCAACTCGCTTTCTTGTGACCTGGCCGCAACACCGCGGGATGGCTTCAGGCCCTAATCTGGTTCCGGCACGGCACGCTGAGCCTTTGGTTAATTCCTCTTCCTGGTGGGAAATGAGAGTTAAATTTGCCCGTCCAGACACCTCCAGCTAGTCTCTCATTGGTTCTCGCTATTCCTGTTCATCTTCCGCAGAAATTGCAAACTGGGCCAAACAGGAGGTTTAAGGGACTGACTCTCCAAGTCGGGAGAGTGTTAGTAAAGCGTCTGGAATGTTGCACCCGAGTACCAGGGTACGGAAAATGAGACATATTTGAACACGTCTCCCGTTCACACGGTTGATCATACTCTGGGTTCCACATGCATGTTTTAGCTGAAGGAAGAATACCTTAAACCTGGAGAGTTGAGATCCGTGTAATGGGTACCATGCAATATGACTTCAAAGGGTCTTCATTTGCTCACTGAACCTCTCCAATCCTATCACTGCTGCGTTTATGCTCCTGTACACACGCTTGATTCTCTTTCGGAGACATAGCAATCCATAGGTTTTAAGATACTTACTAGTCAGGTACATTCTTAGGCGTTTAATATGCGGTGTTGAGTCCATTTCGTTGAGCAAGGAGTAGCTCTTGTCTATTCCATATTTGGCTTAAGGAACTTTATCTGTGCTCATTTCAATCTCTGGTTTTATGCAGCACCCCAACTCACCTTTCCCCTTAAGCAAGCATAAGTTGGTTTTCTAAATTTGAGACCCTGTTCTGTTTTGGAATTCAGTTCCTGTGTAGCCAAGTTTACATTCCATGTATTAGTGATATCTTATGATGTTTCTTTTTCTGTGTGACTTATTTCAGTTAGAATCATCGTACATGAATCCACTCATTATGCTGCTACGGGCCTGATGACATAGATTTCATTGCTGAGTGATACTGCATTGTACGTAAGTACCACAAGTTCTTTATCCATTTTTCACTTTCTGTGATATTGACCTTGTACTGTAAACGAGGTTCTTGTAACAGAGGCGTCCCAAACTTTGGGGTGGCTGTGTCTTTTTGATTTTAATTTCCCTAAGCTATAGGACCATAAGTGGAAGTGCCCTAGGCTCTGTTGCTTTGTTTTTTAGATGTTTCAGGAAACACCATACACTTCTCCCGAGTGTCTGTTGGCAATTTACATCCCGCCCATCAGCATAACAAGGCTCCCAGTTCTCCATGGCCTGTCCTGCCTTTCTGGATTTTACACATTTTCAGATGGCCCTTTTGACCGGGGGGAAGTGAGACATCATTGTAGTGCAGATTTCCTTTGCAAGCTTGCTTGGTTGGCCAAAAAGGGCGTATGCGTTTTTTCCTGAATATATTCAGGAAAAAACGCATACGCCCTTTTTGGCCAAGTGCATCATTGAGGACGTTCTGCCTCTTTTCCTATGCTTTCAATGCAATTCCAGTCTACCTCCTGAAATCGGTTTCCTGCAATTCTGCCCCGCTTTCAAGTCCTCTTGGCAGCCTTACTTCAGTATATTTTTGGACGATAGCTGTCATTTATAACTCTGCAGGTTTGTGAATTACAGTGCCCCTGAGCTCCTTTCTTCAACTCGCTTTCTTTTGAGCTGGCCGCAGCACCGCAGGATGGCTTCAGGCCCTAATCTGGTTCCGGCATGGCACGCTGAGCCTTTGGTTATTTCCTCTTCCTGGTGGGAAATGAGAGTTAAATTTGCCCGTCCAGACACCTCCAGCTAGTCTCTCATTGGTTCTCCTTATTCCTGTTCATCTTCCGCAGAAATTGCAAACTGGGCCAAACAGGAGGTTAAAGCAGCTGACTCTCCAAGTGGGGAGAGTGTTAGTAAAGCGTCTGGAATGTTGCACCCGAGTACCAGGGGAGGAAAACTGAGAGATATTTGAACACATCTCCCATTCACACGGTTGATCATACTCTGGGTTCCACATGCATGTTTTAGCTGAAGGAAGAATACCTTAAACCTGGAGAGTTGAGACCCGTGGAATGGGTACCATGCAATATGACTTCAAAGGGTCTTCATTTGCTCACCGAACCTCTCCAATCCTATCACTGCTGTGTTTATGCCCCTGTACACACGCTTGATTCTCTTTTGGAGACATAGCAATCCATAGGTTTTAAGATACTTACTAGTCAGGTACATTCTTAGGCGTTTAATATGCGGTGTTGAGTCCATTTCGTTGAGCAAGGAGTAGCTCTTGTCTATTCCATATTTGGCTTAAGGAACTTTATCTGTGCGCATTTCAATCTCTGGTTTTATGCAGCACCCCAACTCACCTTTCCCCTTAAGCAAGCATAAGTTGGTTTTCTAAATTTGAGACCCTGTTCTGTTTTGGAATTCAGTTCCTGTGTAGCCAAGGTTACATTCCGTGTATTACTGATATCTTATGATGTTTCTTTTTCTGTGTGACTTATTTCAGTTAGAATCACTATACCTGAATCCACTCATTGTGCTGCTAAGGGCCTGATGACATAGATTTCATTGCTGAGTGATATTGCTTTGTAAGTAAATACCACAACTTCTTTATCCATTTTTCAATTTCTGCGATGTTGATCTTGTACGGTAAACGAGGTTCTTGTAAACAGAGGCGTCCCAAACTTTGGGGTGGCTGTGTCTTTTTGATTTTAATTTCCCTAAGCTATAGGACCATAAGTGGAAGTGCCCTAGGCTCTGTTGCTTTGTTTTTTAGATGTTTCAGGAAACACCATACACTTCTCCCGAGTGTCTGTTGGCAATTTACATCCCGCCCATCAGCATAACAAGGCTCCCAGTTCTCCATGGCCTGTCCTGCCTTTCTGGATTTTACACTTTTTTCAGATGGCCCTTTTGACCGGGGGGAAGTGAGACTTCATTGTAGTGCAGATTTCCTTTGCAAGCTTGCTTGCTTGGCCAAAAAGTGCGTATGCGTTTTTTCCTGAATATATTCAGGAAAAAACGCATACGCCCTTTTTGGCCAAGTGCATCATTGTGGACGTTCTGCCTCTTTTCCTATGCTTTCAATGCAATTCCAGTCTACGTCCTGAAATCGGTTTCCTGCAATTCTGCCCCGCTTTCAAGTCCTCTTGGCAGCCTTACTTCAGTCTATTTTTGGACGATAGCTGTCATTTATAACTCTGCAGGTTTGTGAATTACAGTGCCCCTGAGCTCCTTTCTTCAACTCGCTTTCTTGTGACCTGGCCGCAACACCGCGGGATGGCTTCAGGCCCTAATCTGGTTCCGGCACGGCACGCTGAGCCTTTGGTTAATTCCTCTTCCTGGTGGGAAATGAGAGTTAAATTTGCCCGTCCAGACACCTCCAGCTAGTCTCTCATTGGTTCTCGCTATTCCTGTTCATCTTCCGCAGAAATTGCAAACTGGGCCAAACAGGAGGTTTAAGGGACTGACTCTCCAAGTCGGGAGAGTGTTAGTAAAGCGTCTGGAATGTTGCACCCGAGTACCAGGGTACGGAAAATGAGACATATTTGAACACGTCTCCCGTTCACACGGTTGATCATACTCTGGGTTCCACATGCATGTTTTAGCTGAAGGAAGAATACCTTAAACCTGGAGAGTTGAGACCCGTGTAATGGGTACCATGCAATATGACTTCAAAGGGTCTTCATTTGCTCACTGAACCTCTCCAATCCTATCACTGCTGCGTTTATGCTCCTGTACACACGCTTGATTCTCTTTCGGAGACATAGCAATCCATAGGTTTTAAGATACTTACTAGTCAGGTACATTCTTAGGCGTTTAATATGCGGTGTTGAGTCCATTTCGTTGAGCAAGGAGTAGCTCTTGTCTATTCCATATTTGGCTTAAGGAACTTTATCTGTGCTCATTTCAATCTCTGGTTTTATGCAGCACCCCAACTCACCTTTCCCCTTAAGCAAGCATAAGTTGGTTTCCTAAATTTGAGACCCTGTTCTGTTTTGGAATTCAGTTCCTGTGTAGCCAAGTTTACATTCCGTGTATTAGTGATATCTTATGATGTTTCTTTTTCTGTGTGACTTATTTCAGTTAGAATCATCGTACATGAATCCACTCATTATGCTGCTACGGGCCTGATGACATAGATTTCATTGCTGAGTGATACTGCATTGTACGTAAGTACCACAAGTTCTTTATCCATTTTTCACTTTCTGTGATATTGACCTTGTACTGTAAACGAGGTTCTTGTAACAGAGGCGTCCCAAACTTTGGGGTGGCTGTGTCTTTTTGATTTTAATTTCCCTAAGCTATAGGACCATAAGTGGAAGTGCCCTAGGTTCTGTTGCTTTGTTTTTTAGATGTTTCAGGAAACACCATACACTTCTCCCGAGTGTCTGTTGGCAATTTACATCCCGCCCATCAGCATAACAAGGCTCCCAGTTCTCCATGGCCTGTCCTGCCTTTCTGGATTTTACACATTTTCAGATGGCCCTTTTGACCGGGGGGAAGTGAGACATCATTGTAGTGCAGATTTCCTTTGCAAGCTTGCTTGGTTGGCCAAAAAGGGCGTATGCGTTTTTTCCTGAATATATTCAGGAAGAAACGCATACGCCCTTTTTGGCCAAGTGCATCATTGAGGACGTTCTGCCTCTTTTCCTATGCTTTCAATGCAATTCCAGTCTACCTCCTGAAATCGGTTTCCTGCAATTCTGCCCCGCTTTCAAGTCCTCTTGGCAGCCTTACTTCAGTATATTTTTGGACGATAGCTGTCATTTATAACTCTGCAGGTTTGTGAATTACAGTGCCCCTGAGCTCCTTTCTTCAACTCGCTTTCTTTTGAGCTGGCCGCAGCACCGCAGGATGGCTTCAGGCCCTAATCTGGTTCCGGCATGGCACGCTGAGCCTTTGGTTATTTCCTCTTCCTGGTGGGAAATGAGAGTTAAATTTGCCCGTCCAGACACCTCCAGCTAGTCTCTCATTGGTTCTCCTTATTCCTGTTCAACTTCCGCAGAAATTGCAAACTGGGCCAAACAGGAGGTTAAAGGAGCTGACTCTCCAAGTGGGGAGAGTGTTAGTAAAGCGTCTGGAATGTTGCACCCGAGTACCAGGGGAGGAAAACTGAGAGATATTTGAACACATCTCCCATTCACACGGTTGATCATACTCTGGGTTCCACATGCATGTTTTAGCTGAAGGAAGAATACCTTAAACCTGGAGAGTTGAGACCCGTGGAATGGGTACCATGCAATATGACTTCAAAGGGTCTTCATTTGCTCACCGAACCTCTCCAATCCTATCACTGCTGTGTTTATGCCCCTGTACACACGCTTGATTCTCTTTTGGAGACATAGCAATCCATAGGTTTTAAGATACTTACTAGTCAGGTACATTCTTAGGCGTTTAATATGCGGTGTTGAGTCCATTTCGTTGAGCAAGGAGTAGCTCTTGTCTATTCCATATTTGGCTTAAGGAACTTTATCTGTGCGCATTTCAATCTCTGGTTTTATGCAGCACCCCAACTCACCTTTCCCCTTAAGCAAGCATAAGTTGGTTTTCTAAATTTGAGACCCTGTTCTGTTTTGGAATTCAGTTCCTGTGTAGCCAAGGTTACATTCCGTGTATTACTGATATCTTATGATGTTTCTTTTTCTGTGTGACTTATTTCAGTTAGAATCACTATACCTGAATCCACTCATTGTGCTGCTAAGGGCCTGATGACATAGATTTCATTGCTGAGTGATATTGCTTTGTAAGTAAATACCACAACTTCTTTATCCATTTTTCAATTTCTGCGATGTTGATCTTGTACGGTAAACGAGGTTCTTGTAAACAGAGGCGTCCCAAACTTTGGGGTGGCTGTGTCTTTTTGATTTTAATTTCCCTAAGCTATAGGACCATAAGTGGAAGTGCCCTAGGCTCTGTTGCTTTGTTTTTTAGATGTTTCAGGAAACACCATACACTTCTCCCGAGTGTCTGTTGGCAATTTACATCCCGCCCATCAGCATAACAAGGCTCCCAGTTCTCCATGGCCTGTCCTGCCTTTCTGGATTTTACACTTTTTTCAGATGGCCCTTTTGACCGGGGGGAAGTGAGACTTCATTGTAGTGCAGATTTCCTTTGCAAGCTTGCTTGCTTGGCCAAAAAGTGCGTATGCGTTTTTTCCTGAATATATTCAGGAAAAAACGCATACGCCCTTTTTGGCCAAGTGCATCATTGTGGACGTTCTGCCTCTTTTCCTATGCTTTCAATGCAATTCCAGTCTACGTCCTGAAATCGGTTTCCTGCAATTCTGCCCCGCTTTCAAGTCCTCTTGGCAGCCTTACTTCAGTCTATTTTTGGACGATAGCTGTCATTTATAACTCTGCAGGTTTGTGAATTACAGTGCCCCTGAGCTCCTTTCTTCAACTCGCTTTCTTGTGACCTGGCCGCAACACCGCGGGATGGCTTCAGGCCCTAATCTGGTTCCGGCACGGCACGCTGAGCCTTTGGTTAATTCCTCTTCCTGGTGGGAAATGAGAGTTAAATTTGCCCGTCCAGACACCTCCAGCTAGTCTCTCATTGGTTCTCGCTATTCCTGTTCATCTTCCGCAGAAATTGCAAACTGGGCCAAACAGGAGGTTTAAGGGACTGACTCTCCAAGTCGGGAGAGTGTTAGTAAAGCGTCTGGAATGTTGCACCCGAGTACCAGGGTACGGAAAATGAGACATATTTGAACACGTCTCCCGTTCACACGGTTGATCATACTCTGGGTTCCACATGCATGTTTTAGCTGAAGGAAGAATACCTTAAACCTGGAGAGTTGAGACCCGTGTAATGGGTACCATGCAATATGACTTCAAAGGGTCTTCATTTGCTCACTGAACCTCTCCAATCCTATCACTGCTGCGTTTATGCTCCTGTACACACGCTTGATTCTCTTTCGGAGACATAGCAATCCATAGGTTTTAAGATACTTACTAGTCAGGTACATTCTTAGGCGTTTAATATGTGGTGTTGAGTCCATTTCGTTGAGCAAGGAGTAGCTCTTGTCTATTCCATATTTGGCTTAAGGAACTTTATCTGTGCTCATTTCAATCTCTGGTTTTATGCAGCACCCCAACTCACCTTTCCCCTTAAGCAAGCATAAGTTGGTTTTCTAAATTTGAGACCCTGTTCTGTTTTGGAATTCAGTTCCTGTGTAGCCAAGTTTACATTCCGTGTATTAGTGATATCTTATGATGTTTCTTTTTCTGTGTGACTTATTTCAGTTAGAATCATCGTACATGAATCCACTCATTATGCTGCTACGGGCCTGATGACATAGATTTCATTGCTGAGTGATACTGCATTGTACGTAAGTACCACAAGTTCTTTATCCATTTTTCACTTTCTGTGATATTGACCTTGTACTGTAAACGAGGTTCTTGTAACAGAGGCGTCCCAAACTTTGGGGTGGCTGTGTCTTTTTGATTTTAATTTCCCTAAGCTATAGGACCATAAGTGGAAGTGCCCTAGGCTCTGTTGCTTTGTTTTTTAGATGTTTCAGGAAACACCATACACTTCTCCCCAGTGTCTGTTGGCAATTTACATCCCGCTCATCAGCATAACAAGGCTCCCAGTTCTCCATGGCCTGTCCTGCCTTTCTGGATTTTACACATTTTCAGATGGCCCTTTTGACCGGGGGGAAGTGAGACATCATTGTAGTGCAGATTTCCTTTGCAAGCTTGCTTGGTTGGCCAAAAAGGGCGTATGCGTTTTTTCCTGAATATATTCAGGAAAAAACGCATACGCCCTTTTTGGCCAAGTGCATCATTGAGGACGTTCTGCCTCTTTTCCTATGCTTTCAATGCAATTCCAGTCTACCTCCTGAAATCGGTTTCCTGCAATTCTGCCCCGCTTTCAAGTCCTCTTGGCAGCCTTACTTCAGTATATTTTTGGACGATAGCTGTCATTTATAACTCTGCAGGTTTGTGAATTACAGTGCCCCTGAGCTCCTTTCTTCAACTCGCTTTCTTTTGAGCTGGCCGCAGCACCGCAGGATGGCTTCAGGCCCTAATCTGGTTCCGGCATGGCACGCTGAGCCTTTGGTTATTTCCTCTTCCTGGTGGGAAATGAGAGTTAAATTTGCCCGTCCAGACACCTCCAGCTAGTCTCTCATTGGTTCTCCTTATTCCTGTTCATCTTCCGCAGAAATTGCAAACAGGGCCAAACAGGAGGTTAAAGGAGCTGACTCTCCAAGTGGGGAGAGTGTTAGTAAAGCGTCTGGAATGTTGCACCCGAGTACCAGGGGAGGAAAACTGAGACATATTTGAACACATCTCCCGTTCACACGGTTGATCATACTCTGGGTTCCACATGCATGTTTTAGCTGAAGGAAGAATACCTTAAACCTGGAGAGTTGAGACCCGTGGAATGTGTACCATGCAATATGACTTCAAAGGGTCTTCATTTGCTCACCGAACCTCTCCAATCCTATCACTGCTGTGTTTATGCCCCTGTACACACGCTTGATTCTCTTTTGGAGACATAGCAATCCATAGGTTTTAAGATACTTACTAGTCAGGTACATTCTTAGGCGTTTAATATGCGGTGTTGAGTCCATTTCGTTGAGCAAGGAGAAGCTCTTGTCTATTCCATATTTGGCTTAAGGAACTTTATCTGTGCGCATTTCAATCTCTGGTTTTATGCAGCACCCCAACTCACCTTTCCCCTTAAGCAAGCATAAGTTGGTTTTCTAAATTTGAGACCCTGTTCTGTTTTGGAATTCAGTTCCTGTGTAGCCAAGGTTACATTCCGTGTATTACTGATATCTTATGATGTTTCTTTTTCTGTGTGACTTATTTCAGTTAGAATCACCATACCTGAATCCACTCATTGTGCTGCTAAGGGCCTGATGACATAGATTTCATTGCTGAGTGATATTGCTTTGTAAGTAAATACCACAACTTCTTTATCCATTTTTCAATTTCTGCGATGTTGATCTTGTACGGTAAACGAGGTTCTTGTAAACAGAGGCGTCCCAAACTTTGGGGTGGCTGTGTCTTTTTGATTTTAATTTCCCTAAGCTATAGGACCATAAGTGGAAGTGCCCTAGGCTCTGTTGCTTTGTTTTTTAGATGTTTCAGGAAACACCATACACTTCTCCCGAGTGTCTGTTGGCAATTTCCATCCCGCCCATCAGCATAAAAAGGCTCCCAGTTCTCCATGGCCTGTCCTGCCTTTCTGGATTTTACACTTTTTTCAGATGGCCCTTTTGACCGGGGGGAAGTGAGACTTCATTGTAGTGCAGATTTCCTTTGCAAGCTTGCTTGCTTGGCCAAAAAGGGCGTATGCGTTTTTTCCTGAATATATTCAGGAAAAAACGCATACGCCCTTTTTGGCCAAGTGCATCATTGTGGACGTTCTGCCTCTTTTCCTATGCTTTCAATGCAATTCCAGTCTACGTCCTGAAATCGGTTTCCTGCAATTCTGCCCCGCTTTCAAGTCCTCTTGGCAGCCTTACTTCAGTCTATTTTTGGACGATAGCTGTCATTTATAACTCTGCAGGTTTGTGAATTACAGTGCCCCTGAGCTCCTTTCTTCAACTCGCTTTCTTGTGACCTGGTCGCAACACCGCGGGATGGCTTCAGGCCCTAATCTGGTTCCGGCACGGCACGCTGAGCCTTTGGTTAATTCCTCTTCCTGGTGGGAAATGAGAGTTAAATTTGCCCGTCCAGACACCTCCAGCTAGTCTCTCATTGGTTCTCGCTATTCCTGTTCATCTTCCGCAGAAATTGCAAACTGGGCCAAACAGGAGGTTTAAGGGACTGACTCTCCAAGTCGGGAGAGTGTTAGTAAAGCGTCTGGAATATTGCACCCGAGTACCAGGGTACGGAAAATGAGACATATTTGAACACGTCTCCCGTTCACACGGTTGATCATACTCTGGGTTCCACATGCATGTTTTAGCTGAAGGAAGAATACCTTAAACCTGGAGAGTTGAGACCCGTGTAATGGGTACCATGCAATATGACTTCAAAGGGTCTTCATTTGCTCACTGAACCTCTCCAATCCTATCACTGCTGCGTTTATGCTCCTGTACACACGCTTGATTCTCTTTCGGAGACATAGCAATCCATAGGTTTTAAGATACTTACTAGTCAGGTACATTCTTAGGCGTTTAATATGCGGTGTTGAGTCCATTTCGTTGAGCAAGGAGTAGCTCTTGTCTATTCCATATTTGGCTTAAGGAACTTTATCTGTGCTCATTTCAATCTCTGGTTTTATGCAGCACCCCAACTCACCTTTCCCCTTAAGCAAGCATAAGTTGGTTTTCTAAATTTGAGACCCTGTTCTGTTTTGGAATTCAGTTCCTGTGTAGCCAAGTTTACATTCCGTGTATTAGTGATATCTTATGATGTTTCTTTTTCTGTGTGACTTATTTCAGTTAGAATCATCGTACATGAATCCACTCATTATGCTGCTACGGGCCTGATGACATAGATTTCATTGCTGAGTGATACTGCATTGTACGTAAGTACCACAAGTTCTTTATCCATTTTTCACTTTCTGTGATATTGACCTTGTACTGTAAACGAAGTTCTTGTAACAGAGGCGTCCCAAACTTTGGGGTGGCTGTGTCTTTTTTATTTTAATTTCCCTAAGCTATAGGACCATAAGTGGAAGTGCCCTAGGCTCTGTTGCTTTGTTTTTTAGATGTTTCAGGAAACACCATACACTTCTCCCGAGTGTCTGTTGGCAATTTACATCCCGCCCATCAGCATAACAAGGCTCCCAGTTCTCCATGGCCTGTCCTGCCTTTCTGGATTTTACACTTTTTTCAGATGGCCCTTTTGACCGGGGTGATGTGAGACTTCATTGTAGTGCAGATTTCCTTTGCAAGCTTGCTTGGTTGGCCAAAAAGGGCGTATGCGATTTTTCCTGAATATATTCAGGAAAAAACGCATACGCCCTTTTTGGCCAAGTGCATCATTGTGGACGTTCTGCCTCTTTTCCTATGCTTTCAATGCAATTCCAGTCTACCTCCTGAAATCGGTTTCCTGCAATTCTGCCCCGCTTTCAAGTCCTCTTGGCAGCCTTACTTCAGTCTATTTTTGGACGATAGCTGTCATTTATAACTCTGCAGGTTTGTGAATTACAGTGCCCCTGAGCTCCTTTCTTCAACTCGCTTTCTTGTGAGCTGGCCGCAACACCGCAGGATGGCTTCAGGCCCTAATCTGGTTCCGGAACGGCACGCTGAGCCTTTGGTTAATTCCTCTTCCTGGTTGGAAATGAGAGTTAAATTTGCCCGTCCAGACACCTCCAGCTAGTCTCTCATTGATTCTCGCTATTCCTGTTCATCTTCCGCAGAAATTGCAAACTGGGCCAAACAGGAGGTTAAAGGGACTGACTCTCCAAGTCGGGAGAGTGTTAGTAAAGCGTCTGGAATGTTGCACCCGAGTACCAGGGTACGAAAACTGAGACATATTTGAACACGTCTCCCGATCACATGGTTGATCATACTCTAGGTTCCACATGCATGTTTTAGCTGAAGGAAGAATACCTTAAACCTGGTGAGTTGAGACCCATGTAATGGGTACCATGCAATATGACTTCAAAGGGTCTTCATTTGCTCACCGAACCTCTCCAATCCTATCACTGCTGCATTTATGCCCCTGTACACATGCCTGATTCTCTTTTGGAGACATAGCAATCCATAGGTTTTAAGATACTTACTAGTCAGGTACATTCTAAGGCGTTTAATATGGGGTGTTGAGTCCATTTCGTTGAGCAAGGAGTAGCTCTTGTCTATTCCATATTTGGCTTAAGGAAATTTATCTGTGCTCATTTCAGTCTCTGGTTTTATGCAGCACCCCAACTCACCTTTCCCCTTAAGCAAGCATAAGTTGGTTTTCTAAATTTGAGACCCTGTTCTGTTTTGGAATTCAGTTCCTGTGTAGCCTAGTTTACATTCCGTGTATTAGTGATATCTTATGATGTTTCTTTTTCTGTGTGACTTATTTCAGTTAGAATCATCGTACCTGAATACACTCATTGTGCTGCTAAGGGCCTGATGACATAGATTTCATTGCTGAGTGATACTGCATTGTACGTAAGTACAACAAGTTCTTTATCCATTTTTCACTTTCTGTGATATTGAACTTGTATGGTAACCGAGGTTGTTGTAAACAGAGGCGTCCCAAACTTTGGGATGGCTGTGTCTTTTTGATTTTAATTTCCCTAAGCTATAGGACCATAAGTGGAAGTGCCCTAGGCTCTGTTGCTTTGTTTTTTAGATGTTTCAGGAAACACCATACACTTCTCCCAAGTGTCTGTTGGCAATTTACATCCCGCCCATCAGCATAACAAGGCTCCCAGTTCTCCATGGCCTGTCCTGCCTTTCTGGATTTTACACTTTTTTCAGATGGCCCTTTTGACCGGCGGGAAGTGAGACTTCATTGTAGTGCAGATTTCCTTTGCAAGTTTGCTTGGTTGTCCAAAAAGGGCGTATGCGTTTTTTCCTGAATATATTCAGGAAAAAACGCATACGCCCTTTTTGGCCAAGTGCATCATTGTGGACGTTCTGCCTCTTTTCCTATGCTTTCAATGCAATTCCAGTCTACCTCCTGAAATCGGTTTCCTGCAATTCTGCCCCGCTTTCAAGTCCTCTTGGCAGCCTTACTTCAGTCTATTTTTGGACGATAGCTGTCATTTATAACTCTGCAGGTTTGTGAATTACAGTGCCCCTGAGCTCCTTTCTTCAACTTGCTTTCTTGTGACCTGGTCGCAACACCGCGGGATGGCTTCAGGCCCTAATCTGGTTCCGGCACGGCACGCTGAGCCTTTGGTTAATTCCTCTTCCTGGTGGGAAATGAGAGTTAAATTTGCCCGTCCAGACACCTCCAGCTAGTCTCTCATTGGTTCTCGCTATTCCTGTTCATCTTCCGCAGAAATTGCAAACTGGGCCAAACAGGAGGTTTAAGGGACTGACTCTCCAAGTCGGGAGAGTGTTAGTAAAGCGTCTGGAATATTGCACCCGAGTACCAGGGTACGGAAAATGAGACATATTTGAACACGTCTCCCGTTCACACGGTTGATCATACTCTGGGTTCCACATGCATGTTTTAGCTGAAGGAAGAATACCTTAAACCTGGAGAGTTGAGACCCGTGTAATGGGTACCATGCAATATGACTTCAAAGGGTCTTCATTTGCTCACTGAACCTCTCCAATCCTATCACTGCTGCGTTTATGCTCCTGTACACACGCTTGATTCTCTTTCGGAGACATAGCAATCCATAGGTTTTAAGATACTTACTAGTCAGGTACATTCTTAGGCGTTTAATATGCGGTGTTGAGTCCATTTCGTTGAGCAAGGAGTAGCTCTTGTCTATTCCATATTTGGCTTAAGGGACTTTATCTGTGCTCATTTCAATCTCTGGTTTTATGCAGCACCCCAACTCACCTTTCCCCTTAAGCAAGCATAAGTTGGTTTTCTAAATTTGAGACCCTGTTCTGTTTTGGAATTCAGTTCCTGTGTAGCCAAGTTTACATTCCGTGTATTAGTGATATCTTATGATGTTTCTTTTTCTGTGTGACTTATTTCAGTTAGAATCATCGTACATGAATCCACTCATTATGCTGCTACGGGCCTGATGACATAGATTTCATTGCTGAGTGATACTGCATTGTACGTAAGTACCACAAGTTCTTTATCCATTTTTCACTTTCTGTGATATTGACCTTGTACTGTAAACGAGGTTCTTGTAACAGAGGCGTCCCAAACTTTGGGGTGGCTGTGTGTTTTTGATTTTAATTTCCCTAAGCTATAGGACCATAAGTGGAAGTGCCCTAGGCTCTGTTGCTTTGTTTTTTAGATGTTTCAGGAAACACCATACACTTCTCCCGAGTGTCTGTTGGCAATTTACATCCCGCCCATCAGCATAACAAGGCTCCCAGTTCTCCATGGCCTGTCCTGCCTTTCTGGATTTTACACTTTTTTCAGATGGCCCTTTTGACCGGGGTGATGTGAGACTTCATTGTAGTGCAGATTTCCTTTGCAAGCTTGCTTGGTTGGCCAAAAAGGGCGTATGCGTTTTTTCCTGAATATATTCAGGAAAAAACGCATACGCCCTTTTTGGCCAAGTGCATCATTGTGGACGTTCTGCCTCTTTTCCTATGCTTTCAATGCAATTCCAGTCTACCTCCTGAAATCGGTTTCCTGCAATTCTGCCCCGCTTTCAAGTCCTCTTGGCAGCCTTACTTCAGTCTATTTTTGGACGATAGCTGTCATTTATAACTCTGCAGGTTTGTGAATTACAGTGCCCCTGAGCTCCTTTCTTCAACTCGCTTTCTTGTGAGCTGGCCGCAACACCGCAGGATGGCTTCAGGCCCTAATCTGGTTCCGGAACGGCACGCTGAGCCTTTGGTTAATTCCTCTTCCTGGTGGGAAATGAGAGTTAAATTTGCCCGTCCAGACACCTCCAGCTAGTCTCTCATTGATTCTCGCTATTCCTGTTCATCTTCCGCAGAAATTGCAAACTGGGCCAAACAGGAGGTTAAAGGGACTGACTCTCCAAGTCGGGAGAGTGTTAGTAAAGCGTCTGGAATGTTGCACCCGAGTACCAGGGTACGAAAACTGAGACATATTTGAACACGTCTCCCGATCACATGGTTGATCATACTCTAGGTTCCACATGCATGTTTTAGCTGAAGGAAGAATACCTTAAACCTGGTGAGTTGAGACCCATGTAATGGGTACCATGCAATATGACTTCAAAGGGTCTTCATTTGCTCACCGAACCTCTCCAATCCTATCACTGCTGCATTTATGCCCCTGTACACATGCCTGATTCTCTTTTGGAGACATAGCAATCCATAGGTTTTAAGATACTTACTAGTCAGGTACATTCTAAGGCGTTTAATATGGGGTGTTGAGTCCATTTCGTTGAGCAAGGAGTAGCTCTTGTCTATTCCATATTTGGCTTAAGGAAATTTATCTGTGCTCATTTCAGTCTCTGGTTTTATGCAGCACCCCAACTCACCTTTCCCCTTAAGCAAGCATATGTTGGTTTTCTAAATTTGAGACCCTGTTCTGTTTTGGAATTCAGTTCCTGTGTAGCCAAGTTTACATTCCGTGTATTAGTGATATCTTATGATGTTTCTTTTTCTGTGTGACTTATTTCAGTTAGAATCATCGTACCTGAATACACTCATTGTGCTGCTAAGGGCCTGATGACATAGATTTCATTGCTGAGTGATACTGCATTGTACGTAAGTACAACAAGTTCTTTATCCATTTTTCACTTTCTGTGATATTGAACTTGTATGGTAAACGAGGTTGTTGTAAACAGAGGCGTCCCAAACTTTGGGATGGCTGTGTCTTTTTGATTTTAATTTCCCTAAGCTATAGGACCATAAGTGGAAGTGCCCTAGGCTCTGTTGCTTTGTTTTTTAGATGTTTCAGGAAACACCATACACTTCTCCCAAGTGTCTGTTGGCAATTTACATCCCGCCCATCAGCATAACAAGGCTCCCAGTTCTCCATGGCCTGTCCTGGCTTTCTGGATTTTACACTTTTTTCAGATGGCCCTTTTGACCGGCGGGAAGTGAGACTTCATTGTAGTGCAGATTTCCTTTGCAAGTTTGCTTGGTTGTCCAAAAAGGGCGTATGCGTTTTTTCCTGAATATATTCAGGAAAAAACGCGTACGCCCTTTTTGGCCAAGTGCATCATTGTGGACGTTCTGCCTCTTTTCCTATGCTTTCAATGCAATTCCAGTCTACCTCCTGAAATCGGTTTCCTGCAATTCTGCCCCGCTTTCAAATCCTCTTGGCAGCCTTACTTCAGTCTATTTTTGGACGATAGCTGTCATTTATAACTGTGCAGGTTTGTGAATTACAGTGCCCCTGAGCTCCTTTCTTCAACTCGCTTTTTTTGAGCTGGCCGCAACACCGCAGGATGGCTTCAGGCCCTAATCTGGTTCCGGCACGGCATGCTGAGCCTTTGGTTATTTCCTCTTCCTGGTGGGATATGAGAGTTAAATTTGCCCGTCCAGACACCTGCAGCTAGTCTCTCATTGGTTCTCGCTATTCCTGTTCATCTTCCGCAGAAATTTCAAACTGGGCCAAACAGGAGGTGAAAGGCGCTGACTCTCCAAGTGGGGAGAATGTTAGTAAAGCATCTGGAATGTTGCACCCGAGTACCAGGGTACGGAAAATGAGACATATTTGAACACGTCTCCCGTTCACACGGTTGATCATACTCTGGGTTCCACATGCATGTTTTAGCTGAAGGAAGAATACCTTAAACCTGGAGAGTTGAGACCCGTGTAATGGGTACCATGCAATATGACTTCAAAGGGTCTTCATTTGCTCACCGAACCTCTCCAATCCTATCACTGCTGCGTTTATGCTCCTGTACACACGCTTGATTCTCTTTCGGAGACATAGCAATCCATAGGTTTTAAGATACTTACTAGTCAGGTACATTCTTAGGCGTTTAATATGCGGTGTTGAGTCCATTTCGTTGAGCAAGGAGTAGCTCTTGTCTATTCCATATTTGGCTTAAGGAACTTTATCTGTGCTCATTTCAATCTCTGGTTTTATGCAGCACCCCAACTCACCTTTCCCCTTAAGCAAGCATAAGTTGGTTTTCTAAATTTGAGACCCTGTTCTGTTTTGGAATTCAGTTCCTGTGTAGCCAAGTTTACATTCCGTGTATTACTGATATCTTATGATGTTTCTTTTTCTGTGTGACTTATTTCACTTAGAATTATCATAACTGAATCCACTCATTGTGCTGCTAAGGCCCTGACAACATAGATTTCATTGCTGAGTGATATTGCTTTGTAAGTAAATACCACAACTTCTTTATGCATTTTTCACTTTCTGCGATGTTAAACTTGTACTGTAAACGAGGTTCTTGTAAACAGAGGCGTCCCAAACTTTGGGGTGGCTGTGTCTTTTTGATTTTAATTTCCCTAAGCTATAGGAGCATAAGTGGAAGTGCCCTAGGCTCTGTTGCTTTGTTTTTTAGATGTTTCAGGAAACACCATACACTTCTCCCTAGTGTCTGTTGGCAATTTACATCCCGCCCATCAGCATAACAAGGCTCCCAGTTCTCCATGGCCTGTCCTGCCTTTCTGGATTTTACACTTTTTTCACATGGCCCTTTTGACCGGGGGGAAGTGAGACTTCATTGTGGTGCAGATTTCCTTTGCAAGCTTGCTTGGTTTGCCAAAAAGGGCGTATGCGTTTTTTCCTGAATATATTCAGGAAAAAACGCATACGCCCTTTTCGGTCAAGTGCATCATTGTGGACGTTCTGCCTCTTTTCCTATGCTTTCAATGCAATTCCAGTCTACCTCCTGAAATCGGTTTCCTGCAATTCTGCCCCGCTTTCAAGTCCTCTTGGCAGCCTTACTTCAGTATATTTTTGGACGATAGCTGTCATTTATAACTCTGCAGGTTTGTGAATTACAGTGCCCCTGAGCTCCTTTCTTCAACTCGCTTTCTTGTGACCTGGCCGCAACACGACTGGATGGCTTCAGGCCCTAATCTGGTTCCGGCACGGCACGCTGAGTCTTTGGTTATTTCCTCTTCCTGGTGGGAAATGAGAGTTAAATTTGCCCGTCCAGACACCTCCAGCTAGTCTCTCATTGGTTCTCCCTATTCCTGTTCATCTTCCGCAGAAATTGCAAACTGGGCCAAACAGGAGGTTAAAGGAGCTGACTCTCCAAGTGGGGAGAGTGTTAGTAAAGCGTCTGGAATGTTGCACCCGAGTACCAGGGGAGGAAAACTGAGACATATTTGAACACGTCTCCCGTTCACACGGTTGATCATACTCTGGGTTCCACATGCATGTTTTAGCTGAAGGAAGAATACCTTAAACCTGGGTAGTTGAAACCCGTGGAATGGGTACCATGCAATATGACTTCAAGGGGTCTTCATTTGCTCACCGATCCTCTCCAATCCTATCACTGCTGCGTTTATGCCCCTGTACACACGCTTGATTGTCTTTCGGAGACATAGCAATCAATAGGTTTTAAGATACTTACTAGTCAGGTACATTCTTAGGCGTTTAATATGCGGTGTTGAGTCCATTTCGTTGAGCAAGGAGTAGCTCTTGTCTATTCCATATTTGGCTTAAGGAACTTTATCTGTGCTCATTTCAATCTCTGGTTTTATGCAGCACCCCAACTCACCTTTCCCCTTAAGCAAGCATAAGTTGGTTTTCTAAATTTGAGACCCTGTTCTGTTCTATAATTCACTTCCTGTGTAGCCAAGTTTACATTCCGTGTATTACTGATATCTTATGATGTTTCTTTTTCTGTGTGACTTATTTCAGTTAGAATCATCATACCTGAATCCACTCATTGTGCTGCTAAGGGCCTGATGACATAGATTTCATTGCTGAGTGATATTGCTTTGTTAGTAAATACCACAACTTCTTTATCCATTTTTCAATTTCTGCGATATTGAACTTGTACGGTAAATGAGGTTCTTGTAAACAGAGGCGTCCCAAACTTTGGGGTGGCTGTGTCTTTTTGATTTTAATTTCCCTAAGCTATAGGACCATAAGTGGAAGTGCCCTAGGCTCTGTTGCTTTGTTTTTTAGATGTTTCAGGAAACACCATACACTTCTCCCGAGTGTCTGTTGGCAATTTCCATCCCGCCCATCAGCATAACAAGGCTCCCAGTTCTCCATGGCCTGTCCTGCCTTTCTGGATTTTACACTTTTTTCAGATGGCCCTTTTGACCGGGGGGAAGTGAGACTTCATTGTAGTGCAGATTTCCTTTGCAAGCTTGCTTGGTTGGCCAAAAAGGGCGTATGCGTTTTTTCCTGAATATATTCAGGAAAAAACGCATATGCCCTTTTTGGCCAAGTGCATCATTGTGGACGTTCTGCCTCTTTTCCTATGCTTTCAATGCAATTCCAGTCTACCTCCTGAAATCGGTTTCCTGCAATTCTGCCCTGCTTTCAAGTCCTCTTGGCAGCCTTACTTCAGTATACTTTTGGACGATAGCTGTCATTTATAACTCTGCAGGTTTGTGAATTACAGTGCCCCTGAGCTCCTTTCTTCAACTCGCTTTCTTTTGAGCTGGCCGCAACACCACAGGATGGCTTCAGGCCCTAATCTGGTTCCGGCACGGCACGCTGAGCCTTTGGTTAATTCCTCTTCCTGGTGGGCAATGAGAGTTAAATTTGCCCGTCCAGACACCTCCAGCTAGTCTCTCATTGGTTCTCGCTATACCTGTTCATCTTCCGCAGAAATTGCAACCTGGGCCAAGCAGGAGGTTAAAGGGACTGACTCTCCAAGTCGGGAGAGTGTAAGTAAAGTGTCTGGAATGTTGCACCCGAGTACCAGGGGAGAAAAACTGAGACATATTTGAACACGTCTCGGTTCACACGGTTGATCATACTCTGGGTTTCACATGCATGTTTTAGCTGAAGGAAGAATACCTTAAACCTGGGTAGTTGAAACCCATGGAATGGGTCCCATGCAATATGACTTCAAAGGGTCTTCATTTGCTCACCGAACCTCTCCAATCCTATCACTGCTGCGTTTATGCCCCTGTACACATGCTTGATTCTCTTTCGGAGACATAGCAATCTATAGGTTTTAAGATACTTACTAGTCAGGTACATTCTTAGGCGTTTAATATGCGGTGTTGAGTCCATTTCATTGAGCAAGGAGTAGCTCTTGTCTATTCCATATTTGGCTTAAGGAACTTTATCTGTGCTCATTTCAATCTCTGGTTTTATGCAGCACCCCAACTCACCTTTCCCCTTAAGCAAGCATAAGTTGGTTTTCTAAATTTGAGACCCTGTTCTGTTCTGTAATTCAGTTCCTGTGTAGCCAAGTTTATATTCCGTGTATTACTGATATCTTATGATGTTTCTTTTTCTGTGTGACTTATTTCAGTTAGAATCATCATACCTGAATCCACTCATTGAGCTGCTAAGGGCCTGATGACATAGATTTCATTGCTGAGTGATATTGCTTTGTAAGTAAATACCACAACTTCTTTATCCATTTTTCACTTTCTGCGATGTTGAACTTGTACTGTAAACGAGGTTCTTGTAAACAGAGGCGTCCCAAACTTTGGGGTGGCTGTGTCTTTTTGATTTTAATTTCCCTAAGCTATAGGACCATAAGTGAAAGTGCCCTAGGCTCTGTTGCTTTGTTTTTTAGATGTTTCAGGAAACACCATACACTTCTCCCGAGTGTCTGTTGGCAATTTACATCCCGCCCATCAGCATAACAAGGCTCCCAGTTCTCCATGGCCTGTCCCGCCTTTCTGGATTTTACACTTTTTTCAGATGGCCCTTTTGACCGGGGGGAAGTGAGACTTCATTGTAGTGCAGATTTCCTTTGCAAGCTTGCTTGATTGGCCAAAAAGTGCGTATACGTTTTTTCCTGAATATATTCAGGAAAAAACGCATACGCCCTTTTTGGCCAAGTGCATCATTGTGGACGTTCTGCCTCTTTTCCTATGCTTTCAATGCAATTCCAGTCTACCTCCTGAAATCGGTTTCCTGCAATTCTGCCCCGCTTTCAAGTCCTCTTGGCAGCCTTACTTCAGTATATTTTTGGACGATAGCTGTCATTTATAACTCTGCAGGTTTGTGAATTACAGTGTCCCTGAGCTCCTTTCTTCAACTCGCTTTCTTGTGAGCTGGCCGCAACACCGCAGGATGGCTTCAGGCCCTAATCTGGTTCCGGCACGGCACGCTGAGCCTTTGGTTATTTCCTCTTCTTCGTGGGAAATGAGAGTTAAATTTGCCCGTCCAGACACCTCCAGCTAGTCTCTCATTGGTTCTCCCTATTCCTGTTCATCGTCCGCAGAAATTGCAAACTGGGCCAAACAGGAGGTTAAAGGCGCTGACTCTCCAAGTGGGGAGAGTGTTAGTAAAGCGTCTGGAATGTTGCACCCGACTACCAGGGGAGGAAAACTGAGACATATTTGAACACGTCTCCCGATCACACGGTTGATCATACTCTGGGTTCCACATGCATGTTTTAGCTGAAGGAAGAATACCTTAAACCTGGAGAGTTGAGACCCGTGGAATGGGTACCATGCAATATGACTTCAAAGGGTCTTCATTTGCTCACCGAACCTCTCCAATCCTATCACTGCTGCGTTTATGCCCCTGTACACACGCTTGATTCTCTTTCGGAGACATAGCAATCCATAGGTTTTAAGATACTTACTAGTCAGGTACATTCTTAGGCGTTTAATATGGGGTGTTGAGTCCATTTCGTTGAGCAAGGAGTAGCTCTTGTCTATTCCATATTTGGCTTAAGGAACTTTATCTGTGCTCATTTCAATCTCTGGTTTTATGCAGCACCCCAACTCACCTTTCCCCTTAAGCAAGCATAAGTTGGTTTTCTAAATTTGAGACCCTGTTCTGTTTTGGAATTCAGTTCCTGTGTAGCCAAGTTTACATTCCGTGTGTTAGTGATATCTTATGATGTTTCTTTTTCTGTGTGACTTATTTCAGTTAGAATCATCATACCTGAATCCACTCATTGTGCTGCTACGGGCCTGATGACATAGATTTCATTGCTGAGTGATACTGCATTGTACGTAAGTACCACAAGTTCTTTATCCATTTTTCACTTTCTGTGATATTGAACTTGTACGGTAAATGAGGTTCTTGTAAACAGAGTTGTCCCAAACATTGGGGTGGCTGTGTCTTTTTGATTTTAATTTCCCTAAGCTATAGGACCATAAGTGGAAGTGCCCTAGGCTCTGTTGCTTTGTTTTTCAGATGTTTCAGGAAACACCATACACTTCTCCCGAGTGTCTGTTGGCAATTTACATCCCGCCCATCAGCATAACAAGGCTCCCAGTTCTCCATGGCCTGTCCTGCCTTTCTGGATTTTACACTTTTTTCAGATGGCCCTTTTGACCGGGTGGAAGTGAGACTTCATTGTAGTGCAGATTTCCTTTGCAAGCTTGCTTGGTTGGCCAAAAAGGGCGTATGCGTTTTTTCCTGAATATATTCAGGGAAAAACGCATACGCCCTTTTTGGCCAAGTGCATCATTGTGGACGTTCTGCCTCTTTTCCTATGCTTTCAATGCAATTCCAGTCTACCTCCTGAAATCGGTTTCCTGCAATTCTGCCCCGCTTTCAAGTCCTCTTGGCAGCCTTACTTCAGTATATTTTTGGACGATAGCTGTCATTTATAACTCTGCAGGTTTGTGAATTACAGTGCCCCTGAGCTCCTTTCTTCAACTCGCTTTCTTGTGAGCTGGCCGCAACACCGCAGGATGGCTTCAGGCCCTAATCTGGTTCCGGCACGGCACGCTGAGTCTTTGGTTATTTCCTCTTCCTGGTGGGAAATGAGAGTTAAATTTACCCGTCCAGACACCTCCAGCTAGTCTCTCATTGGTTCTCACTATTCCTGTTCATCTTCTGCAGAAATTGCAAACTGGGCCAAACAGGAGGTTAAAGTGACTGACTCTCCAAGTCGGGAGAGTGTTAGTAAAGCGTCTGGAATGTTGCACCCGAGTACCAGGGTACGAAAACTGAGACATATTTGAACACGTCTCCCGATCACATAGTTGATCATACTCTAGGTTCCACATGCATGTTTTAGCTGAAGGAAGAATACCTTAAACCTGGGTAGTTGAAACCCGTGGAATGGGTACCATGCAATATGACTTCAAAGGGTCTTCATTTGCTCAGCGAACCTCTCCAATCCTATCACTGCTGCGTTTATGCCCCTGTACACATGCCTGATTCTCTTTCGGAGACATAGCAATCCATAGGTTTTAAGATACTTACTAGTCAGGTACATTCTTAGGCGTTTAATATGCGGTGTTGAGTCCATTTCGTTGAGCAAGGAGTAGCTCTTGACTATTCCATATTTGGCTTAAGGAAGTTTATCTGTGCTCATTTCAATCTCTGGTTTTATGCAGCACCCCAACTCACCTTTACCCTTAAGCAAGCATAAGTTGGTTTTCTAAATTTGAGACCCTGTTCTGTTCTGTAATTCAGTTCCTGTGTAGCCAAGTTTACATTCCGTGTATTAGTGATAACTTATGATGTTTCTTTTTCTGTGTGACTTATTTTAGTTAGAATCATCGTACCTGAATCCACTCATTATGCTGCTATGGGCCTGATGACATAGATTTCATTGCTGAGTGATACTGCATTGTACGTAAGTACCACAAGTTCTTTATCCATTTTTCACTTTCTGTGATACTGAACTTGTACGGTAAACGAGGTTCTTGTAAACAGAGGCGTCCCAAACTTTGGGGTGGCTGTGTCTTTTTGATTTTAATTTCCCTAAGCTATAGGACCATAAGTGGAAGTGCCCTAGGCTCTGTTGCTTTGTTTTTTAGATGTTTCAGGAAACACCATACACTTCTCCCGAGTGTCTGTTGGCAATTTACATCCCGCCCATCAGCATAACAAGGCTCCCAGTTCTCCATGGCCTGTCCTGCCTTTCTGGATTTTACACTTTTTTCAGATGGCCCTTTTGACCGGGGGGAAGTGAGACATCATTGTAGTGCAGATTTCCTTTGTAAGTTTGCTTGGTTGTCCAAAAAGGGCGTATGCGTTTTTTCCTGAATATATTCAGGAAAAAACGCATACGCCCTTTTTGGCCAAGTGCATCATTGTGGACGTTCTGCCTCTTTTCCTATGCTTTCAATGCAATTCCAGTCTACCTCCTGAAATCGGTTTCCTGCAATTCTGCCCTGCTTTCAAGTCCTCTTGGCAGCCTTACTTCAGTATACTTTTGGACGATAGCTGTCATTTATAACTCTGCAGGTTTGTGAATTACAGTGCCCCTGAGCTCCTTTCTTCAACTCGCTTTCTTGTGAGCTGGCCGCAACACCGCAGGATGGCTTCAGGCCCTAATCTGGTTCCGGCACGGCACGCTGATCCTTTGGTTAATTCCTCTTCCTGGTGGGAAATAAGAGTTAAATTTGCCCGTCCAGACACCTCCAGCTAGTCTCTCTTTGGTTCTCCCTATTCCTGTTCATCTTCCGCAGAAATTGCAAACTGGGCCAAACAGAAGGTTAAAGGGACTGACTCTCCAAGTGGGGAGAGTGTTAGTAAAGCATCTGGAATGTTGCACCCGAGTACCACGGTACGAAAACTGAGACATATTTGAACACGTCTCCCGATCACATGGTTGATCATACTCTAGGTTCCACATGCATGTTTTAGCTGAAGGAAGAATACCTTAAACCTGGGTAGTTGAAACCCGTGAAATGGGTACCATGCAATATGACTTCAAAGGGTCTTCATTTGCTCACCGAACCTCTCCAATCCTATCACTGCTGCGTTTATGCCCCTGTACACATGCTTGATTCTCTTTCGGAGACATAGCAATCCATAGGTTTTAAGATACTTACTAGTCAGGTACATTCTTAGGCGTTTAATATGCGGTGTTGAGTCCATTTCGTTGAGCAAGGAATAGCTCTTGTCTATTCATATTTGGCTTAAGGAACTTTATCTGTGCTCATTTCAATCTCTGGTTTTATGCAGCACCCCAACTCACCTTTACCCTTAAGCAAGCATAAGTTGGTTTTCTAAATTTGAGACCCTGTTCTGTTTTGGAATTCAGTTCCTGTGTAGCCAAGTTTACATTCCATGTATTACTGATATCTTATGATGTTTCTTTTTCTGTGTGACTTATTTCAGTTAGAATCATCATACCTGAATCCACTCATTGTGCTGCTAAGGGCCAGATGACATAGATTTCATTGCGGAGTGATATTGCTTTGTTAGTAAATACCACAACTTCTTTATCCATTTTTCACTTTCTGTGATGTTGAACTTGTACTGTAAACGAGGTTCTTGTAAACAGAGGCGTCCCAAACTTTGGGGTGGCTGTGTCTTTTTGATTTTAATTTCCCTAAGCTATAGGACCATAAGTGGAAGTGCCCTAGGCTCTGTTGCTTTGTTTTTTAGATGTTTCAGGAAACACCATACACTTGTCCCGAGTGTCTGTTGGCAATTTCCATCCCGCCCATCAGCATAACAAGGCTCCCAGTTCTCATGGCCTGTCCTGCCTTTCTGGATTTTACACTTTTTTCAGATGGCCCTTTTGACCGGGGGGAAGTGAGACTTCATTGTAGTGCAGATTTCCTTTGCAAGCTTGCTTGGTTGGCCAAAAAGGGCGTATGCGTTTTTTTCTGAATATACTCAGGAAAAAACGCATATGCCCTTTTTGGCCAAGTGCATCATTGTGGACGTTCTGCCTCTTTTCCTATGCTTTCAAAGCAATTCCAGTCTACCTCCTGAAATCGGTTTCCTGCAATTCTGCCCTGCTTTCAAGTCCTCTTGGCAGCCTTACTTCAGTATACTTTTGGACGATAGCTGTCATTTATAACTCTGCAGGTTTGTGAATTACAGTGCCCCTGAGCTCCTTTCTTCAACTCGCTTTCTTTTGAGCTGGCCGCAACACTGCAGGATGGCTTCAGGCCCTAATCTGGTTCCGGCACGGCACGCTGAGCCTTTGGTTAATTCCTCTTCCTGGTGGGCAATGAGAGTTAAATTTGCCCGTCCAGACACCTCCAGCTAGTCTCTCATTGGTTCTCGCTATACCTGTTCATCTTCCGCAGAAATTGCAACCTGGGCCAAGCAGGAGGTTAAAGGGACTGACTCTCCAAGTCGGGAGAGTGTTAGTAAAGTGTCTGGAATGTTGCACCCGAGTACCAGGGGAGAAAAACTGAGACATATTTGAACACGTCTCGGTTCACACGGTTGATCATACTCTGGGTTTCACATGCATGTTTTAGCTGAAGGAAGAATACCTTAAACCTGGGTAGTTGAAACCCATGGAATGGGTCCCATGCAATATGACTTCAAAGGGTCTTCATTTGCTCACCGAACCTCTCCAATCCTATCACTGCTGCGTTTATGCCCCTGTACACATGCTTGATTCTCTTTCGGAGACATAGCAATCTATAGGTTTTAAGATACTTACTAGTCAGGTACATTCTTAGGCGTTTAATATGCGGTGTTGAGTCCATTTCATTGAGCAAGGAGTAGCTCTTGTCTATTCCATATTTGGCTTAAGGAACTTTATCTGTGCTCATTTCAATCTCTGGTTTTATGCAGCACCCCAACTCACCTTTCCCCTTAAGCAAGCATAAGTTGGTTTTCTAAATTTGAGACCCTGTTCTGTTCTGTAATTCAGTTCCTGTGTAGCCAAGTTTATATTCCGTGTATTACTGATATCTTATGATGTTTCTTTTTCTGTGTGACTTATTTCAGTTAGAATCATCATACCTGAATCCACTCATTGAGCTGCTAAGGGCCTGATGACATAGATTTCATTGCTGAGTGATATTGCTTTGTAAGTAAATACCACAACTTCTTTATCCATTTTTCACTTTCTGCGATGTTGAACTTGTACTGTAAAGGAGGTTCTTGTAAACAGAGGCGTCCCAAACTTTGGGGTGGCTGTGTCTTTTTGATTTTAATTTCCCTAAGCTATAGGACCATAAGTGAAAGTGCCCTAGGCTCTGTTGCTTTGTTTTTTAGATGTTTCAGGAAACACCATACACTTCTCCCGAGTGTCTGTTGGCAATTTACATCCCGCCCATCAGCGTAACAAGGCTCCCAGTTCTCCATGGCCTGTCCCGCCTTTCTGGATTTTACACTTTTTTCAGATGGCCCTTTTGACCGGGGGGAAGTGAGACTTCATTGTAGTGCAGATTTCCTTTGCAAGCTTGCTTGATTGGCCAAAAAGTGCGTATACGTTTTTTCCTGAATATATTCAGGAAAAAACGCATACGCCCTTTTTGGCCAAGTGCATCATTGTGGACGTTCTGCCTCTTTTCCTATGCTTTCAATGCAATTCCAGTCTACCTCCTGAAATCGGTTTCCTGCAATTCTGCCCCGCTTTCAAGTCCTCTTGGCAGCCTTACTTCAGTATATTTTTGGACGATAGCTGTCATTTATAACTCTGCAGGTTTGTGAATTACAGTGTCCCTGAGCTCCTTTCTTCAACTCGCTTTCTTGTGAGCTGGCCGCAACACCGCAGGATGGCTTCAGGCCCTAATCTGGTTCCGGCACGGCACGCTGAGCCTTTGGTTATTTCCTCTTCTTGGTGGGAAATGAGAGTTAAATTTGCCCGTCCAGACACCTCCAGCTAGTCTCTCATTGGTTCTCCCTATTCCTGTTCATCGTCCGCAGAAATTGCAAACTGGGCCAAACAGGAGGTTAAAGGCGCTGACTCTCCAAGTGGGGAGAGTGTTAGTAAAGCGTCTGGAATGTTGCACCCAACTACCAGGGGAGGAAAACTGAGACATATTTGAACACGTCTCCCGATCACACGGTTGATCATACTCTGGGTTCCACATGCATGTTTTAGCTGAAGGAAGAATACCTTAAACCTGGAGAGTTGAGACCCGTGGAATGGGTACCATGCAATATGACTTCAAAGGGTCTTCATTTGCTCACCGAACCTCTCCAATCCTATCACTGCTGCGTTTATGCCCCTGTACACACGCTTGATTCTCTTTCGGAGACATAGCAATCCATAGGTTTTAAGATACTTACTAGTCAGGTACATTCTTAGGCGTTTAATATGGGGTGTTGAGTCCATTTCGTTGAGCAAGGAGTAGCTCTTGTCTATTCCATATTTGGCTTAAGGAACTTTATCTGTGCTCATTTCAATCTCTGGTTTTATGCAGCACCCCAACTCACCTTTCCCCTTAAGCAAGCATAAGTTGGTTTTCTAAATTTGAGACCCTGTTCTGTTTTGGAATTCAGTTCCTGTGTAGCCAAGTTTACATTCCGTGTGTTAGTGATATCTTATGATGTTTCTTTTTCTGTGTGACTTATTTCAGTTAGAATCATCATACCTGAATCCACTCATTGTGCTGCTAAGGGCCTGATGACATAGATTTCATTGCTGAGTGATACTGCATTGTACGTAAGTACCACAAGTTCTTTATCCATTTTTCACTTTCTGTGATATTGAACTTGTACGGTAAATGAGGTTCTTGTAAACAGAGTTGTCCCAAACATTGGGGTGGCTGTGTCTTTTTGATTTTAATTTCCCTAAGCTATAGGACCATAAGTGGAAGTGCCCTAGGCTCTGTTGCTTTGTTTTTCAGATGTTTCAGGAAACACCATACACTTCTCCCGAGTGTCTGTTGGCAATTTACATCCCGCCCATCAGCATAACAAGGCTCCCAGTTCTCCATGGCCTGTCCTGCCTTTCTGGATTTTACACTTTTTTCAGATGGCCCTTTTGACCGGGGGGAAGTGAGACTTCATTGTAGTGCAGATTTCCTTTGCAAGCTTGCTTGGTTGGCCAAAAAGGGCGTATGCGTTTTTTCCTGAATATATTCAGGGAAAAACGCATACGCCCTTTTTGGCCAAGTGCATCATTGTGGACGTTCTGCCTCTTTTCCTATGCTTTCAATGCAATTCCAGTCTACCTCCTGAAATCGGTTTCCTGCAATTCTGCCCCGCTTTCAAGTCCTCTTGGCAGCCTTACTTCAGTATATTTTTGGACGATAGCTGTCATTTATAACTCTGCAGGTTTGTGAATTACAGTGTCCCTGAGCTCCTTTCTTCAACTCGCTTTCTTGTGAGCTGGCCGCAACACCGCAGGATGGCTTCAGGCCCTAATCTGGTTCCGGCACGGCACGCTGAACCTTTGGTTATTTCCTCTTCCTGGTGGGAAATGAGAGTTAAATTTGCCCGTCCAGACACCTCCAGCTAGTCTCTCATTGGTTCTCCCTATTCCTGTTCATCGTCCGCAGAAATTGCAAACTGGGCCAAACAGGAGGTTAAAGGCGCTGACTCTCCAAGTGGGGAGAGTGTTAGTAAAGCGTCTGGAATGTTGCACCCGACTACCAGGGGAGGAAAACTGAGACATATTTGAACACTTCTCCCGTTCACACGGTTGATCATACTCTGGGTTCCACATGCATGTTTTAGCTGAAGGAAGAATACCTTAAACCTGGAGAGTTGAGACCCGTGGAATGGGTACCATGCAATATGACTTCAAAGGGTCTTTATTTGCTCACCGAACCTCTCCAATCCTATCACTGCTGCGTTTATGCCCCTGTACACACGCTTGATTCTCTTTCAGAGACATAGCAATCCATAGGTTTTAAGATACTTACTAGTCAGGTACATTCTTAGGCGTTTAATATGCGGTGTTGAGTCCATTTCGTTGAGTAAGGAGTAGCTCTTGTCTATTCCATATTTGGCTTAAGGAACTTTATCTGTGCTCATTTCAATCTCTGGTTTTATGCAGCACCCCAACTCACCTTTCGCCTTAAGCAAGCATAAGTTGGTTTTCTAAATTTGAGACCCTGTTCTGTTTTGGAATTCAGTTCCTGTGTAGCCAAGTTTACATTCCGTGTATTAGTGATATCTTATGAAGTTTCTTTTTCTGTGTGACTTATTTCAGTTAGAATCATCGTACCTGAATCCACTCATTGTGCTGCTACGGGCCTGATGACATAGATTTCATTGCTGAGTGATACTGCATTGTACGTAAGTACCACAAGTTCTTTATCCATTTTTCACTTTCTGTGATATTGAACTTGTACGGTAAACGAGGTTCTTGTAAACAGAGGCGTCCCAAACTTTGGGGTGGCTGTGTCTTTTTGATTTTAATTTCCCTAAGCTATAGGAGCATAAGTGGAAGTGCCCTAGGCTCTGTTGCTTTGTTTTTTAGATGTTTCAGGAAACACCATACACTTCTCCCGAGTGTCTGTTGGCAATTTACATCCCTCCCATCAGCGTAACAAGGCTCCCAGTTCTCCATTGCCTGTCCTGCGTTTCTGGATTTTACACTTTTTTCAGATGGCCCTTTTGACTGGGGGAAGTGAGACTTCATTGTAGTGCAGATTTCCTTTGCAAGCTTGCTTGATTGGCCAAAAAGGGCGTATACGTTTTTTCCTGAATATATTCAGGAAAAAACGCATACGCCCTTTTTGGCCAAGTGCATCATTGTGGACGTTCTGCCTCTTTTCCTATGCTTTCAATGCAATTCCAGTCTACCTCCTGAAATCGGTTTCCTGCAATTCTGCCCCGCTTTCAAGTCCTCTTGGCAGCCTTACTTCAGTATATTTTTGGACGATAGCTGTCATTTATAACTCTGCAGGTTTGTGAATTACAGTGTCCCTGAGCTCCTTTCTTCAACTCGCTTTCTTGTGAGCTGGCCGCAACACCGCAGGATGGCTTCAGGCCCTAATCTGGTTCCGGCACGGCACGCTGAGCCTTTGGTTATTTCCTCTTCTTGGTGGGAAATGAGAGTTAAATTTGCCCGTCCAGACACCTCCAGCTAGTCTCTCATTGGTTCTCCCTATTCCTGTTCATCTTCCGCAGAAATTGCAAACTGGGCCAAACAGGAGGTTAAAGGCGCTGACTCTCCAAGTGGGGAGAGTGTTAGTAAAGCGTCTGGAATGTTGCACCCGACTACCAGGGGAGGAAAACTGAGACATATTTGAACACGTCTCCCGTTCACACGGTTGATCATACTCTGGGTTCCACATGCATGTTTTAGCTGAAGGAAGAATACCTTAAACCTGGAGAGTTGAGACCCGTGGAATGGGTACTATGCAATATGACTTCAAAGGGTCTTCATTTGCTCACCGAACCTCTCCAATCCTATCACTGCTGCGTTTATGCCCCTGTACACACGCTTGATTCTCTTTCGGAGACATAGCAATCCATAGGTTTTAAGATACTTACTAGTCAGGTACATTCTTAGGAGTTTAATATGCGGTGTTGAGTCCATTTCGTTGAATAAGGAGTAGCTCTTGTCTATTCCATATTTGGCTTAAGGAACTTTATCTGTGCTCATTTCAATCTCTGGTTTTATGCAGCACCCCAACTCACCTTTCCCCTTAAGCAAGCATAAGTTGGTTTTCTAAATTTGAGACCCTGTTCTGTTTTGGAATTCAGTTCCTGTGTAGCCAAGTTTACATTCCGTGTATTAGTGATATCTTATGAAGTTTCTTTTTCTGTGTGACTTATTTCAGTTAGAATCATCGTACCTGAATCCACTCATTGTGCTGCTACGGGCCTGATGACATAGATTTCATTGCTGAGTGATACTGCATTGTACGTAAGTACCACAAGTTCTTTATCCATTTTTCACTTTCTGTGATATTGAACTTGTACGGTAAACGAGGTTCTTGTAAACAGAGGCGTCCCAAACTTTGGGGTGGCTGTGTCTTTTTGATTTTAATTTCCCTAAGCTATAGGACCATAAGTGAAAGTGCCCTAGGCTCTGTTGCTTTGTTTTTTAGATGTTTCAGGAAACACCATACACTTCTCCCGAGTGTCTGTTGGCAATTTACATCCCGCCCATCAGCGTAACAAGGCTCCCAGTTCTCCATGGCCTGTCCCGCCTTTCTGGATTTTACACTTTTTTCAGATGGCCCTTTTGACCGGGGGAAGTGAGACTTCATTGTAGTGCAGATTTCCTTTGCAAGCTTGCTTGATTGGCCAAAAAGGGCGTATACGTTTTTTCCTGAGTATATTCAGGAAAAAACGCATACGCCCTTTTTGGCCAAGTGCATCATTGTGGACGTTCTGCCTCTTTTCCTATGCTTTCAATGCAATTCCAGTCTACCTCCTGAAATCGGTTTCCTGCAATTCTGCCCCGCTTTCAAGTCCTCTTGGCAGCCTTACTTCAGTATATTTTTGGACGATAGCTGTCATTTATAACTCTGCAGGTTTGTGAATTACAGTGTCCCTGAGCTCCTTTCTTCAACTCGCTTTCTTGTGAGCTGGCCGCAACACCGCAGGATGGCTTCAGGCCCTAATCTGGTTCCGGCATGGCACGCTGAGCCTTTGGTTATTTCCTCTTCTTGGTGGGAAATGAGAGTTAAATTTGCCCGTCCAGACACCTCCAGCTAGTCTCTCATTGGTTCTCCCTATTCCTGTTCATCGTCCGCAGAAATTGCAAACTGGGCCAAACAGGAGGTTAAAGGCGCTGACTCTCCAAGTGGGGAGAGTGTTAGTAAAGCGTCTGGAATGTTGCACCCGACTACCAGGGGAGGAAAACTGAGACATATTTGAACACTTCTCCCGTTCACACGGTTGATCATACTCTGGGTTCCACATGCATGTTTTAGCTGAAGGAAGAATACCTTAAACCTGGAGAGTTGAGACCCGTGGAATGGGTACTATGCAATATGACTTCAAAGGGTCTTCATTTGCGCACCGAACCTCTCCAATCCTATCACTGCTGCGTTTATGCCCCTGTACACACGCTTGATTCTCTTTCGGAGACATAGCAATCCATAGGTTTTAAGATACTTACTAGTCAGGTACATTCTTAGGCGTTTAATATGGGGTGTTGAGTCCATTTCGTTGAGCAAGGAGTAGCTCTTGTCTATTCCATATTTGGCTTAAGGAACTTTATCTGTGCTCATTTCAATCTCTGGTTTTATGCAGCACCCCAACTCACCTTTCCCCTTAAGCAAGCATAAGTTGGTTTTCTAAATTTGAGACCCTGTTCTGTTTTGGAATTCAGTTCCTGTGTAGCCAAGTTTACATTCCGTGTGTTAGTGATATCTTATGATGTTTCTTTTTCTGTGTGACTTATTTCAGTTAGAATCATCATACCTGAATCCACTCATTGTGCTGCTACGGGCCTGATGACATAGATTTCATTGCTGAGTGATACTGCATTGTACGTAAGTACCACAAGTTCTTTATCCATTTTTCACTTTCTGTGATATTGAACTTGTACGGTAAATGAGGTTCTTGTAAACAGAGTTGTCCCAAACATTGGGGTGGCTGTGTCTTTTTGATTTTAATTTCCCTAAGCTATAGGACCATAAGTGGAAGTGCCCTAGGCTCTGTTGCTTTGTTTTTCAGATGTTTCAGGAAACACCATACACTTCTCCCGAGTGTCTGTTGGCAATTTACATCCCGCCCATCAGCATAACAAGGCTCCCAGTTCTCCATGGCCTGTCCTGCCTTTCTGGATTTTACACTTTTTTCAGATGGCCCTTTTGACCGGGGGGAAGTGAGACTTCATTGTAGTGCAGATTTCCTTTGCAAGCTTGCTTGGTTGGCCAAAAAGGGCGTATGCGTTTTTTCCTGAATATATTCAGGGAAAAACGCATACGCCCTTTTTGGCCAAGTGCATCATTGTGGACGTTCTGCCTCTTTTCCTATGCTTTCAATGCAATTCCAGTCTACCTCCTGAAATCGGTTTCCTGCAATTCTGCCCCGCTTTCAAGTCCTCTTGGCAGCCTTACTTCAGTATATTTTTGGACGATAGCTGTCATTTATAACTCTGCAGGTTTGTGAATTACAGTGTCCCTGAGCTCCTTTCTTCAACTCGCTTTCTTGTGAGCTGGCCGCAACACCGCAGGATGGCTTCAGGCCCTAATCTGGTTCCGGCACGGCACGCTGAACCTTTGGTTATTTCCTCTTCCTGGTGGGAAATGAGAGTTAAATTTGCCCGTCCAGACACCTCCAGCTAGTCTCTCATTGGTTCTCCCTATTCCTGTTCATCGTCCGCAGAAATTGCAAACTGGGCCAAACAGGAGGTTAAAGGCGCTGACTCTCCAAGTGGGGAGAGTGTTAGTAAAGCGTCTGGAATGTTGCACCCGACTACCAGGGGAGGAAAACTGAGACATATTTGAACACGTCTCCCGTTCACACGGTTGATCATACTCTGGGTTCCACATGCATGTTTTAGCTGAAGGAAGAATACCTTAAACCTGGAGAGTTGAGACCCGTGTAATGGGTACCATGCAATATGACTTCAAAGGGTCTTTATTTGCTCACCGAACCTCTCCAATCCTATCACTGCTGCGTTTATGCCCCTGTACACACGCTTGATTCTCTTTCAGAGACATAGCAATCCATAGGTTTTAAGATACTTACTAGTCAGGTACATTCTTAGGCGTTTAATATGCGGTGTTGAGTCCATTTCGTTGAGTAAGGAGTAGCTCTTGTCTATTCCATATTTGGCTTAAGGAACTTTATCTGTGCTCATTTCAATCTCTGGTTTTATGCAGCACCCCAACTCACCTTTCCCCTTAAGCAAGCATAAGTTGGTTTTCTAAATTTGAGACCCTGTTCTGTTTTGGAATTCAGTTCCTGTGTAGCCAAGTTTACATTCCGTGTATTAGTGATATCTTATGAAGTTTCTTTTTCTGTGTGACTTATTTCAGTTAGAATCATCGTACCTGAATCCACTCATTGTGCTGCTACGGGCCTGATGACATAGATTTCATTGCTGAGTGATACTGCATTGTACGTAAGTACCACAAGTTCTTTATCCATTTTTCACTTTCTGTGATATTGAACTTGTACGGTAAACGATGTTCTTGTAAACAGAGGCGTCCCAAACTTTGGGGTGGCTGTGTCTTTTTGATTTTAATTTCCCTAAGCTATAGGACCATAAGTGGAAGTGCCCTAGGCTCTGTTGCTTTGTTTTTTAGATGTTTCAGGAAACACCATACACTTCTCCCGAGTGTCTGTTGGCAATTTCCATCCCGCCCATCAGCGTAACAAGGCTCCCAGTTCTCCATGGCCTGTCCTGCCTTTCTGGATTTTACACTTTTTTCAGATGGCCCTTTTGACCGGGGGGAAGTGAGACTTCATTGTAGTGCAGATTTCCTTTGCAAGCTTGCTTGGTTGGCCAAAAAGGGCGTATGCGTTTTTTCCTGAATATATTCAGGGAAAAACGCATACGTCCTTTTTGGCCAAGTGCATCATTGTGGACGTTCTGCCTCTTTTCCTATGCTTTGAATGCAATTCCAGTCTACCTCCTGAAATCGGTTTCCTGCAATTCTGCCCCGCTTTCAAGTCCTCTTGGCAGCCTTACTTCAGTATATTTTTGGACGATAGCTGTCATTTATAACTCTGCAGGTTTGTGAATTACAGTGTCCCTGAGCTCCTTTCTTCAACTCGCTTTCTTGTGAGCTGGCCGCAACACCGCAGGATGGCTTCAGGCCCTAATCTGGTTCCGGCACGGCACGCTGAACCTTTGGTTATTTCCTCTTCCTGGTGGGAAATGAGAGTTAAATTTGCCCGTCCAGACACCTCCAGCTAGTCTCTCATTGGTTCTCCCTATTCCTGTTCATCGTCCGCAGAAATTGCAAACTGGGCCAAACAGGAGGTTAAAGGCGCTGACTCTCCAAGTGGGGAGAGTGTTAGTAAAGCGTCTGGAATGTTGCACCCGAGTACCAGGGGAGGAAAACTGAGACATATTTGAACACGTCTCCCGATCACACGGTTGATCATACTCTGGGTTCCACATGCATGTTTTAGCTGAAGGAAGAATACCTTAAACCTGGAGAGTTGAGACCCGTGGAATGGGTACCATGCAATATGACTTCAAAGGGTCTTTATTTGCTCACCGAACCTCTCCAATCCTATCACTGCTGCGTTTATGCCCCTGTACACATGCTTGATTCTCTTTCGGAGACATAGCTATCCATAGGTTTTAAGATACTTACTAGTCAGGTACATTCTTAGGCGTTTAATATGCGGTGTTGAGTCCATTTCGTTGAGCAAGGAGTAGCTCTTGTCTATTCCATATTTGGCTTAAGGAACTTTAGCTGTGCTCATTTCAATCTCTGGTTTTATGCAGCACCCCAACTCACCTTTCCCCTTAAGCAAGCATATGTTGGTTTTCTAAATTTGAGACCCTGATCTGTTCTGTAATTCAGTTCCTGTGTAGCCAAGTTTACATTCCGTGTATTACTGATATCTTATGATGTTTCTTTTTCTGTGTGACTTATTTCAGTTAGAATCATCGTACCTGAATCCACTCATTGTGCTGCTAAGGGCCTGATGACATAGATTTCATTGCTGAGTGATATTGCTTTGTAAGTAAATACCACAACTTCTTTATCCATTTTTCACTTTCTGCGATGTTGAACTTGTACTGTAAACGAGGTTCTTGTAAACAGAGACGTCCCAAACATTGGGGTGGCTGTGTCTTTTTGATTTTAATTTCCCTAAGCTATAGGACCATAAGTGGAAGTGCCCTAGGCTCTGTTGCTTTGTTTTTCAGATGTTTCAGGAAACACCATACACTTCTCCCGAGTGTCTGTTGGCAATTTACATCCCGCCCATCAGCATAACAAGGCTCCCAGTTCTCCATGGCCTGTCCTGCCTTTCTGGATTTTACACTTTTTTCAGATGGCCCTTTTGACCGGGGGGAAGTGAGACTTCATTGTAGTGCAGATTTCCTTTGCAAGCTTGCTTGGTTGGCCAAAAAGGGCGTATGCGTTTTTTCCTGAATATATTCAGGAAAAAACGCATACGCCCTTTTTGGCCAAGTGCATCATTGTGGACGTTCTGCCTCTTTTCCTATGCTTTCAATGCAATTCCAGTCTACCTCCTGAAATCGGTTTCCTGCAATTCTGCCCCGCTTTCAAGTCCTCTTGGCAGCCTTACTTCAGTATATTTTTGGACGATAGCTGTCATTTATAACTCTGCAGGTTTGTGAATTACAGTGTCCCTGAGCTCCTTTCTTCAACTCGCTTTCTTGTGAGCTGGCCGCAACACCGCAGGATGGCTTCAGGCCCTAATCTGGTTCCGGCACGGCACGCTGAACCTTTGGTTATTTCCTCTTCCTGGTGGGAAATGAGAGTTAAATTTGCCCGTCCAGACACCTCCAGCTAGTCTCTCATTGGTTCTCCCTATTCCTGTTCATCGTCCGCAGAAATTGCAAACTGGGCCAAACAGGAGGTTAAAGGCGCTGACTCTCCAAGTGGGGAGAGTGTTAGTAAAGCGTCTGGAATGTTGCACCCGAGTACCAGGGGAGGAAAACTGAGACATATTTGAACACGTCTCCCGTTCACACGGTTGATCATACTCTGGGTTCCACATGCATGTTTTAGCTGAAGGAAGAATACCTTAAACCTGGAGAGTTGAGACCCGTGGAATGGGTACTATGCAATATGACTTCAAAGGGTCTTCATTTGCTCACCGAACCTCTCCAATCCTATCACTGCTGCGTTTATGCCCCTGTACACACGCTTGATTCTCTTTCGGAGACATAGCAATCCATAGGTTTTAAGATACTTACTAGTCAGGTACATTCTTAGGAGTTTAATATGCGGTGTTGAGTCCATTTCGTTGAATAAGGAGTAGCTCTTGTCTATTCCATATTTGGCTTAAGGAACTTTATCTGTGCTCATTTCAATCTCTGGTTTTATGCAGCACCCCAACTCACCTTTCCCCTTAAGCAAGCATAAGTTGGTTTTCTAAATTTGAGACCCTGTTCTGTTTTGGAATTCAGTTCCTGTGTACCCAAGTTTACATTCCGTGTATTAGTGATATCTTATGAAGTTTCTTTTTCTGTGTGACTTATTTCAGTTAGAATCATCGTACCTGAATCCACTCATTGTGCTGCTACGGGCCTGATGACATAGATTTCATTGCTGAGTGATACTGCATTGTACGTAAGTACCACAAGTTCTTTATCCATTTTTCACTTTCTGTGATATTGAACTTGTACGGTAAACGAGGTTCTTGTAAACAGAGGCGTCCCAAACTTTGGGGTGGCTGTGTCTTTTTGATTTTAATTTCCCTAAGCTATAGGACCATAAGTGAAAGTGCCCTAGGCTCTGTTGCTTTGTTTTTTAGATGTTTCAGGAAACACCATACACTTCTCCCGAGTGTCTGTTGGCAATTTACATCCCGCCCATCAGCGTAACAAGGCTCCCAGTTCTCCATTGCCTGTCCCGCCTTTCTGGATTTTACACTTTTTTCAGATGGCCCTTTTGACCGGGGGAAGTGAGACTTCATTGTAGTGCAGATTTCCTTTGCAAGCTTGCTTGATTGGCCAAAAAGGGCGTATACGTTTTTTCCTGAATATATTCAGGAAAAAACGCATACGCCCTTTTTGGCCAAGTGCATCATTGTGGACGTTCTGCCTCTTTTCCTATGCTTTCAATGCAATTCCAGTCTACCTCCTGAAATCGGTTTCCTGCAATTCTGCTCCGCTTTCAAGTCCTCTTGGCAGCCTTACTTCAGTATATTTTTGGACGATAGCTGTCATTTATAACTCTGCAGGTTTGTGAATTACAGTGTCCCTGAGCTCCTTTCTTCAACTCGCTTTCTTGTGAGCTGGCCGCAACACCGCAGGATGGCTTCAGGCCCTAATCTGGTTCCGGCACGGCACGCTGAGCCTTTGGTTATTTCCTCTTCTTGGTGGGAAATGAGAGTTAAATTTGCCCGTCCAGACACCTCCAGCTAGTCTCTCATTGGTTCTCCCTATTCCTGTTCATCGTCCGCAGAAATTGCAAACTGGGCCAAACAGGAGGTTAAAGGCGCTGACTCTCCAAGTGGGGAGAGTGTTAGTAAAGCGTCTGGAATGTTGCACCCGAGTACCAGGGGAGGAAAACTGAGACATATTTGAACACTTCTCCCGTTCACACGGTTGATCATACTCTGGGTTCCACATGCATGTTTTAGCTGAAGGAAGAATACCTTAAACCTGGAGAGTTGAGACCCGTGTAATGGGTACCATGCAATATGACTTCAAAGGGTCTTTATTTGCTCACCGAACCTCTCCAATCCTATCATTGCTGCGT
The DNA here is from genome assembly GCF_949987515.2 of Delphinus delphis. Lineage (NCBI taxonomy): Eukaryota > Metazoa > Chordata > Mammalia > Artiodactyla > Delphinidae > Delphinus > Delphinus delphis. Next base: position 1,357,265 of record NW_027192670.1, on the reverse strand, counting down.
TTATGCCCCTGTACACACGCTTGATTCTCTTTCAGAGACATAGCAATCCATAGGTTTTAAGATACTTACTAGTCAGGTACATTCTTAGGCGTTTAATATGCGGTGTTGAGTCCATTTCGTTGAGTAAGGAGTAGCTCTTGTCTATTCCATATTTGGCTTAAGGAACTTTATCTGTGCTCATTTCAATCTCTGGTTTTATGCAGCACCCCAACTCACCTTTCCCCTTAAGCAAGCATAAGTTGGTTTTCTAAATTTGAGACCCTGTTCTGTTTTGGAATTCAGTTCCTGTGTAGCCAAGTTTACATTCCGTGTATTAGTGATATCTTATGAAGTTTCTTTTTCTGTGTGACTTATTTCAGTTAGAATCATCGTACCTGAATCCACTCATTGTGCTGCTACGGGCCTGATGACATAGATTTCATTGCTGAGTGATACTGCATTGTACGTAAGTACCACAAGTTCTTTATCCATTTTTCACTTTCTGTGATATTGAACTTGTACGGTAAACGAGGTTCTTGTAAACAGAGGCGTCCCAAACTTTGGGGTGGCTGTGTCTTTTTGATTTTAATTTCCCTAAGCTATAGGACCATAAGTGAAAGTGCCCTGGGCTCTGTTGCTTTGTTTTTTAGATGTTTCAGGAAACACCATACACTTCTCCCGAGTGTCTGTTGGCAATTTACATCCCGCCCATCAGCGTAACAAGGCTCCCAGTTCTCCATTGCCTGTCCCGTCTTTCTGGATTTTACACTTTTTTCAGATGGCCCTTTTGACCGGGGGAAGTGAGACTTCATTGTAGTGCAGATTTCCTTTGCAAGCTTGCTTGATTGGCCAAAAAGGGCGTATACGTTTTTTCCTGAATATATTCAGGAAAAAACGCATACGCCCTTTTTGGCCAAGTGCATCATTGTGGACGTTCTGCCTCTTTTCCTATGCTTTCAATGCAATTCCAGTCTACCTCCTGAAATCGGTTTCCTGCAATTCTGCCCCGCTTTCAAGTCCTCTTGGCAGCCTTACTTCAGTATATTTTTGGACGATAGCTGTCATTTATAACTCTGCAGGTTTGTGAATTACAGTGTCCCTGAGCTCCTTTCTTCAACTCGCTTTCTTGTGAGCTGGCCGCAACACCGCAGGATGGCTTCAGGCCCTAATCTGGTTCCGGCATGGCACGCTGAGCCTTTGGTTATTTCCTCTTCTTGGTGGGAAATGAGAGTTAAATTTGCCCGTCCAGACACCTCCAGCTAGTCTCTCATTGGTTCTCCCTATTCCTGTTCATCGTCCGCAGAAATTGCAAACTGGGCCAAACAGGAGGTTAAAGGCGCTGACTCTCCAAGTGGGGAGAGTGTTAGTAAAGCGTCTGGAATGTTGCACCCGACTACCAGGGGAGGAAAACTGAGACATATTTGAACACGTCTCCCGTTCACACGGTTGATCATACTCTGGGTTCCACATGCATGTTTTAGCTGAAGGAAGAATACCTTAAACCTGGAGAGTTGAGACCCGTGGAATGGGTACTATGCAATATGACTTCAAAGGGTCTTCATTTGCTCACCGAACCTCTCCAATCCTATCACTGCTGCGTTTATGCCCCTGTACACACGCTTGATTCTCTTTCGGAGACAAAGCAATCCATAGGTTTTAAGATACTTACTAGTCAGGTACATTCTTAGGAGTTTAATATGGGGTGTTGAGTCCATTTCGTTGAGCAAGGAGTAGCTCTTGTCTATTCCATATTTGGCTTAAGGAACTTTATCTGTGCTCATTTCAATCTCTGGTTTTATGCAGCACCCCAACTCACCTTTCCCCTTAACCAAGCATAAGTTGGTTTTCTAAATTTGAGACCCTGTTCTGTTTTGGAATTCAGTTCCTGTGTAGCCAAGTTTACATTCCGTGTGTTAGTGATATCTTATGATGTTTCTTTTTCTGTGTGACTTATTTCAGTTAGAATCATCGTACCTGAATCCACTCATTGTGCTGCTACGGGCCTGATGACATAGATTTCATTGCTGAGTGATACTGCATTGTACGTAAGTACCACAAGTTCTTTATCCATTTTTCACTTTCTGTGATATTGAACTTGTACGGTAAATGAGGTTCTTGTAAACAGAGTTGTCCCAAACATTGGGGTGGCTGTGTCTTTTTGATTTTAATTTCCCTAAGCTATAGGACCATAAGTGGAAGTGCCCTAGGCTCTGTTGCTTTGTTTTTTAGATGTTTCAGGAAACACCATACACTTCTTCCGAGTGTCTGTTGGCAATTTACATCCCGCCCATCAGCATAACAAGGCTCCCAGTTCTCCATGGCCTGTCCTGCCTTTCTGGATTTTACACTTTTTTCAGATGGCCCTTTTGACCGGGGGGAAGTGAGACTTCATTGTAGTGCAGATTTCCTTTGCAAGCTTGCTTGGTTGGCCAAAAAGGGCGTATGCGTTTTTTCCTGAATATATTCAGGGAAAAACGCATACGCCCTTTTTGGCCAAGTGCATCATTGTGGACGTTCTGCCTCTTTTCCTATGCTTTCAATGCAATTCCAGTCTACCTCCTGAAATCGGTTTCCTGCAATTCTGCCCCGCTTTCAAGTCCTCTTGGCAGCCTTACTTCAGTATATTTTTGGACGATAGCTGTCATTTATAACTCTGCAGGTTTGTGAATTACAGTGTCCCTGAGCTCCTTTCTTCAACTCGCTTTCTTGTGAGCTGGCCGCAACACCGCAGGATGGCTTCAGGCCCTAATCTGGTTCCGGCACGGCACGCTGAACCTTTGGTTATTTCCTCTTCCTGGTGGGAAATGAGAGTTAAATTTGCCCGTCCAGACACCTCCAGCTAGTCTCTCATTGGTTCTCCCTATTCCTGTTCATCGTCCGCAGAAATTGCAAACTGGGCCAAACAGGAGGTTAAAGGCGCTGACTCTCCAAGTGGGGAGAGTGTTAGTAAAGCGTCTGGAATGTTGCACCCGAGTACCAGGGGAGGAAAACTGAGACATATTTGAACACTTCTCCCGTTCACACGGTTGATCATACTCTGGGTTCCACATGCATGTTTTAGCTGAAGGAAGAATACCTTAAACCTGGAGAGTTGAGACCCGTGGAATGGGTACTATGCAATATGACTTCAAAGGGTCTTCATTTGCGCACCGAACCTCTCCAATCCTATCACTGCTGCGTTTATGCCCCTGTACACACGCTTGATTCTCTTTCGGAGACATAGCAATCCGTAGGTTTTAAGATACTTACTAGTCAGGTACATTCTTAGGCGTTTAATATGGGGTGTTGAGTCCATTTCGTTGAGCAAGGAGTAGCTCTTGTCTATTCCATATTTGGCTTAAGGAAATTTATCTGTGCTCATTTCAATCTCTGGTTTTATGCAGCACCCCAACTCACCTTTCCCCTTAAGCAAGCATAAGTTGGTTTTCTAAATTTGAGACCCTGTTCTGTTTTGGAATTCAGTTCCTGTGTAGCCAAGTTTACATTCCGTGTATTAGTGATATCTTATGAAGTTTCTTTTTCTGTGTGACTTATTTCAGTTAGAATCATCGTACCTGAATCCACTCATTGTGCTGCTACGGGCCTGATGACATAGATTTCATTGCTGAGTGATACTGCATTGTACGTAAGTACCACAAGTTCTTTATCCATTTTTCACTTTCTGTGATATTGAACTTGTACGGTAAACGAGGTTCTTGTAAACAGAGGCGTCCCAAACTTTGGGGTGGCTGTGTCTTTTTGATTTTAATTTCCCTAAGCTATAGGACCATAAGTGAAAGTGCCCTAGGCTCTGTTGCTTTGTTTTTTAGATGTTTCAGGAAACACCATACACTTCTCCCGAGTGTCTGTTGGCAATTTACATCCCGCCCATCAGCGTAACAAGGCTCCCAGTTCTCCATTGCCTGTCCCGCCTTTCTGGATTTTACACTTTTTTCAGATGGCCCTTTTGACCGGGGGAAGTGAGACTTCATTGTAGTGCAGATTTCCTTTGCAAGCTTGCTTGATTGGCCAAAAAGGGCGTATACGTTTTTTCCTGAATATATTCAGGAAAAAACGCATACGCCCTTTTTGGCCAAGTGCATCATTGTGGACGTTCTGCCTCTTTTCCTATGCTTTCAATGCAATTCCAGTCTACCTCCTGAAATCGGTTTCCTGCAATTCTGCTCCGCTTTCAAGTCCTCTTGGCAGCCTTACTTCAGTATATTTTTGGACGATAGCTGTCATTTATAACTCTGCAGGTTTGTGAATTACAGTGTCCCTGAGCTCCTTTCTTCAACTCGCTTTCTTGTGAGCTGGCCGCAACACCGCAGGATGGCTTCAGGCCCTAATCTGGTTCCGGCACGGCACGCTGAGCCTTTGGTTATTTCCTCTTCTTGGTGGGAAATGAGAGTTAAATTTGCCCGTCCAGACACCTCCAGCTAGTCTCTCATTGGTTCTCCCTATTCCTGTTCATCGTCCGCAGAAATTGCAAACTGGGCCAAACAGGAGGTTAAAGGCGCTGACTCTCCAAGTGGGGAGAGTGTTAGTAAAGCGTCTGGAATGTTGCACCCGAGTACCAGGGGAGGAAAACTGAGACATATTTGAACACTTCTCCCGTTCACACGGTTGATCATACTCTGGGTTCCACATGCATGTTTTAGCTGAAGGAAGAATACCTTAAACCTGGAGAGTTGAGACCCGTGTAATGGGTACCATGCAATATGACTTCAAAGGGTCTTTATTTGCTCACCGAACCTCTCCAATCCTATCACTGCTGCGTTTATGCCCCTGTACACACGCTTGATTCTCTTTCAGAGACATAGCAATCCATAGGTTTTAAGATACTTACTAGTCAGGTACATTCTTAGGCGTTTAATATGCGGTGTTGAGTCCATTTCGTTGAGTAAGGAGTAGCTCTTGTCTATTCCATATTTGGCTTAAGGAACTTTATCTGTGCTCATTTCAATCTCTGGTTTTATGCAGCACCCCAACTCACCTTTCCCCTTAAGCAAGCATAAGTTGGTTTTCTAAATTTGAGACCCTGTTCTGTTCTGTAATTCAGTTCCTGTGTAGCCAAGTTTACATTCCATGTATTACTGATATCTCATGATGTTTCTTTTTCTGTGTGACTTATTTCAGGTAGAATCATCATACCTGAATCCACTCATTGTGCTGCTACGTGTCTGATGACATAGATTTCATTGCTGAGTGATATTGCTTTGTAAGTAAATACCACAACTTCTTTATCCATTTTTCACTTTCTGCGATATTGAACTTGTACGGTAAACGAGGTTCTTGTAAACAGAGGCGTCCCAAACTTTGGGGTGGCTGTGTCTTTTTGATTTTAATTTCCCTAAGCTATAGGACCATAAGTGGAAGTGCCCTAGGCTCTGTTGCTTTGTTTTTTAGATGTTTCAGGAAACACCATACACTTCTCCCGAGTGTCTGTTGGCAATTTACATCCCGCCCATCAGCGTAACAAGGCTCCCAGTTCTCCATGGCCTGTCCTGCCTTTCTGGATTTTACACTTTTTTCAGATGGCCCTTTTGACCGGGGGGAAGTGAGACTTCATTGTAGTGCAGATTTCCTTTGCAAGCTTGCTTGGTTGGCCAAAAAGGGCGTATGCGTTTTTTCCTGAATATATTCAGGAAAAAACGCATACGCCCTTTTTGGCCAAGTGCATCATTGTGGACGTTCTGCCTCTTTTCCTATGCTTCCAATGCAATTCCAGTCTACCTCCTGAAATCGGTTTCCTGCAATTCTGCCCCGCTTTCAAGTCCTCTTGGCAGCCTTACTTCAGTATATTTTTGGACGATAGCTGTCATTTATAACTCTGCAGGTTTGTGCATTACAGTGCCCCTGAGCTCCTTTCTTCAACTCGCTTTCTTTTGAGCTGGCCGCAACACCGCAGGATGGCTTCAGGCCCTAATCTGGTTCTGGCACGGCACACCTGAGCCTTTGGTTAATTCCTCTTCCTGGTGGGAAATGAGAGTTAAATTTGCCCGTCCAGACACCTCCAGCTAGTCTCTCATTGGTTCTCCCTATTCCTGTTCATCTTCCGCAGAAATTGCAAACTGGGCCAAACAGGAGGTTAAAGGCGCTGACTCTCCAAGTGGGGAGAGTGTTAGTAAAGCGTCTGGAATGTTGCACCCGAGTACCAGGGGAGGAAAACTGAGACATATTTGAACACGTCTCCCGTTCACACGGTTGATCATACTCTGGGTTCCACATGCATGTTTTAGCTGTAGGAAGAATACCTTAAACCTGGAGAGTTGAGACCCGTGGAATGGGTACCATGCAATATGACTTCAAAGGGTCTTCATTTGCTCACCGAACCTCTCCAATCCTATCACTGCTGCGTTTATGCCCCTGTACACACGCTTGATTCTCTTTTGGAGACATAGCAATCCATCGGTTTTAAGATACTTACTAGTCAGGTACATTCTTAGGCGTTTAATATGGGGTGTTGAGTCCGTTTCGTTCAGCAAGGAGTAGCTCTTGTCTATTCCATATTTGGCTTAAGGAACTTTATCTGTGCTCATTTCAATTTCTGGTTTTATGCAGCACCCCAACTCACCTTTCCCCTTAAGCAAGCATAAGTTGGTTTTCTGAATTTGAGAACCTGTTCTGTTCTGTAATTCAGTTCCTGTGTAGCCAAGTTTACATTCCGTGTATTACTGATATCTTATGATGTTTCTTTTTCTGTGTGACTTATTTCAGTTAGAATCATCATACCTGAATCCACTCATTGTGCTGCTACGGGCCTGATGACATAGATTTCATTGCTGAGTGATACTGCATTGTACGTAAGTACCACAACTTCTTTATCCATTTTTCACTTTCTGCGATGTTGAACTTGTACTGTAAATGAAGTTGTTGTAAACAGAGCCGTTCCAAACTTTGGGGTGGCTGTGTCTTTTTGATTTTAATTTCCCTAAGCTATAGGACCATAAGTGGAAGTGCCCAAGGCTCTGTTGCTTTGTGTTTTAGATGTTTCAGGAAACACCATACACTTCTCCCGAGTGTCTGTTGGCAATTTACATCCCGCCCATCAGCATAACAAGGCTCCCAGTTCTCCATGGCCTGTCCTGCCTTTCTGGATTTTACACTTTTTTCAGATGGCCCTTTTGACCGGGGAGAAGTGAGACTTCATTGTAGTGCAGATTTCCTTTGCAAGTTTGCTTGGTTGGCCAAAAAGGGCGTATGCGTTTTTTCCTGAATATATTCAGGAAAAAACGCATACGCCCTTTTTGGCCAAGTGCATCATTGTGGACGTTCTGCCTCTTTTCCTATGCTTTCAATGCAATTCCAGTCTACCTCCTGAAATCGGTTCCCTGCAATTCTGCCCCGCTTTCAAGTCCTCTTGGCAGCCTTACTTCAGTATATGTTTGGACGATAGCTGTCATTTATAACTCTGCAGGTTTGTGAATTACAGTGCCCCTGAGCTCCTTTCCTCAACTCGCTTTCTTGTGACCTGGCCGCAACAGCGCAGGATGGCTTCAGGCCCTAATCTGGTTCCGGCACGGCACGCTGAGCCTTTGGTTATTTCCTCTTCCTGGTGGGAAATGAGAGTTAAATTTGCCCGTCCAGACACCTCCAGCTAGTCCCTCATTGGTTCTCGCTATTCCTGTTCATCTTCCGCAGAAATTGCAAACTGGGCCAAACAGGAGGTTAAAGGGACTGACTCTCCAAGTTGGGAGAGTGTTAGTAAAGCGTCTGGAATGTTGCACCCGAGTACCAGGGTATGAAAACTGAGACATATTTGAACACGTCTCCCGATCACATGGTTGATCATACTCTAGGTTCCACATGCATGTTTTAGCTGAAGGAAGAATACCTTAAACCTGGGTAGTTGAAACCCGTGGAATGGGTACCATGCAATATGACTTCAAAGGGTCTTCATTTGCTCACCGAACCTCTCCAATCCTATCACTGCTGCGTTTATGCCCCTGTACACATGCTTGATTCTCTTTCGGAGACATAGCAATCCATAGGTTTTAAGATACTTACTAGTCATGTACATTCTTAGGCGTTTAATATGGGGTGTTGAGTCCATTTCGTTGAGCAAGGAGTAGCTCTTGTCTATTCCATATTTGGCTTAAGGAACTTTATCTGTGCTCATTTCAATCTCTGGTTTTATGCAGCACCCCAACTCACCTTTCCCCTTAAGCAAGCATAAGTTGGTTTACTAAATTTGAGATCCTGTTCTGTTTTGGAATTCAGTTCCTGTGTAGCCAAGTTTACATTCCGTGTATTAGTGATATCTTATGATGTTTCTTTTTCTGTGTGACTTATTTCAGTTAGAATCATCGTACCTGAATCCACTCATTATGCTGCTACGTGTCTGATGACATAGATTTCATTGCTGAGTGATATTGCTTTGTAAGTAAATACCACAACTTCTTTATCCATTTTTCACTTTCTGCGATGTTGAACTTGTACTGTAAACGAGGTTCTTGTAAACAGAGGCGTCCCAAACTTTGGGGTGGCTGTGTCTTTTTGATTTTAATTTCCCTAAGCTATAGGACCATAAGTGGAAGTGCCCTAGGCTCTGTTGCTTTGTTTTTTAGATGTTTCAGGAAACACCATACACTTCTCCCGAGTGTCTGTTGGCAATTTACATCCCGCCCATCAGCATAACAAGGCTCCCAGTTCTCCATGGCCTGTCCTGCCTTTCTAAATTTTACACTTTATTCAGATGGCCCTTTTGACCAGGGGGAAGTGAGACTTCATTGTAGTGCAGATTTCCTTTGCAAGCTTGCTTGGTTGGCCAAAAAGGGCGTATGCGTTTTTTCCTGAATATATTCAGGAAAAAACGCATACGCCCTTTTTGGCCAAGTGCATCATTGAGGACGTTCTGCCTCTTTTCCTATGCTTCCAATGCAATTCCAGTCTACCTCCTGAAATCGGTTTCCTGCAATTCTGCCCCGCTTTCAAGTCCTCTTGGCAGCCTTACTTCAGTATATTTTTGGACGATAGCTGTCATTTATAACTCTGCAGGTTTGTGCATTACAGTGCCCCTGAGCTCCTTTCTTCAACTCGCTTTCTTTTGAGCTGGCCGCAACACCGCAGGATGGCTTCAGGCCCTAATCTGGTTCTGGCACGGCACACCTGAGCCTTTGGTTAATTCCTCTTCCTGGTGGGAAATGAGAGTTAAATTTGCCCGTCCAGACACCTCCAGCTAGTCTCTCATTGGTTCTCCCTATTCCTGTTCATCTTCCGCAGAAATTGCAAACTGGGCCAAACAGGAGGTTAAAGGCGCTGACTCTCCAAGTGGGGAGAGTGTTAGTAAAGCGTCTGGAATGTTGCACCCGAGTACCAGGGGAGGAAAACTGAGACGTATTTGAACACGTCTCCCGTTCACACGGTTGATCATACTCTGGGTTCCACATGCATGTTTTAGCTGTAGGAAGAATACCTTAAACCTGGAGAGTTGAGACCCGTGGAATGGGTACCATGCAATATGACTTCAAAGGGTCTTCATTTGCTCACCGAACCTCTCCAATCCTATCACTGCTGCGTTTATGCCCCTGTACACATGCTTGATTCTCTTTCGGAGACATAGCAATCCATAGGTTTTAAGATACTTACTAGTCAGGTACATTCTTAGGCGTTTAATATGCGGTGTTGAGTCCATTTCTTTGAGCAAGGAGTAGCTCTTGACTATTCCATATTTGCCTTAAGGAACTTTATCTGTGCTCATTTCAATCTCTGGTTTTATGCAGCACCCCAACTCACCTTTCCCCTTAAGCAAGCATAAGTTGGTTTTCTAAATTTGAGACCCTGTTCTGTTCTGTAATTCAGTTCCTGTGTAGCCTGGTTTACATTCCGTGTATTAGTGATATCTTATGATGTTTCTTTTTCTGTGTGACTTATTTCAGTTAGAATCATCATACCTGAATCCACTCATTGTGCTGCTAAGGACTGATGACATAGATTTCATTGCTGAGTGATATTGCTTTCTAAGTAAATACCACAACTTCTTTATCCATTTTTCACTTTCTGCGATGTTGAACTTGTACTGTAAACGAGGTTCTTGTAAACAGAGGCATCCCAAACTTTGGGGTGGCTGTGTCTTTTTGATTTTAATTTCCCTAAGCTATAGGACCATAAGTGGAAGTGCCCTAGGCTCTGTTGCTTTGTTTTTTAGATGTTTCAGGAAACACCATACACTTCTCCCGAGTGTCTGTTGGCAATTTCCATCCCGCCCATCAGCATAACAAGGCTCCCAGTTCTCTATGGCCTGTCCTGCCTTTCTGGATTTTACACTTTTTATAGATGGCCCTCTTGACCGGGGGGAAGTGAGACTTCATTGTAGTGCAGATTTCCTTTGCAAGCTTGCTTGGTTGGCCAAAAAGGGCGTATGCGTTTTTTCCTGAATATATTCAGGAAAAAACGCATATGCCCTTTTTGTCCAAGTGTATCATTGTGGACGTTCTGCCTCTTTTCTTTTGCTTTCAATGCAATTCCAGTCTACCTCCTGAAATCGGTTTCCTGCAATTCTGCCCCGCTTTCAAGTCCTCTTGGCAGCCTAACTTCAGTATATTTTTGGACAATAGCTGTCATTTATAACTCTGCAGGTTTGTGAATTACAGTGCCCCTGAGCTCCTTTCTTCAACTCGCTTTCTTTTGAGCTGGCCGCAACACCGCAGGATGGCTTCAGGCCCTAATCTGGTTCCGGCACGGCACGCTGAGCCTTTGGTTAATTCCTCTTCCTGGTGGGAAATGAGAGTTAAATTTGCCCGTCCAGACAGCTCCAGCTAATCTCTCATTGGTTCTCGCTATTCCTGTTCATCTTCCGCAGAAATTGCAAACTGGGCCAAACAGGAGGTTAAAGGCGCTGACTCTCCAAGTGGGGAGAGTGTTAGTAAAGCGTCTGGAATGTTGCACCCGAGTACCAGGGTACGAAAACTGAGACATATTTGAACACGTCTCCCGTTCACACAGTTGATCATACTCTGGGTTCCACATGAATGTTTTAGCTGAAGGAAGAATACCTTAAATCTGGAGAGTTGAGACCCGTGGAATGGGTACCATGCAATATGAATTCAAAGGGTCTTCATTTGCTCACCGAACCTCTCCAATCCTATCACTGCTGCGTTTATGCCCCTGTACACATGCTTGATTCTCTTTCGGAGACATAGCAATCCATAGGTTTTAAGATACTTACTAGTCAGGTACATTCTTAGGCGTTTAATATGCGGTGTTGAGTCCATTTCGTTGAGCAAGGAGTTGCTCTTGTCTATTCCATATTTGGCTTAAGGAACTTTATCTGTGCTCATTTCAATCTCTGGTTTTATGCAGCACCCCAACTCACCTTTCCCCTTAAGCAAGCATAAGTTGGTTTTCTAAATTTGAGACCCTGTTCTGTTTTGGAATTCAGTTCCTGTGTAGCCAAGTTTACATTCCGTGTGTTAGTGATATCTTATGATGTTTCTTTTTCTGTGTGACTTATTTCAGTTAGAATCATCATACCTGAATCCACTCATTGTGCTGTTACGGGCCTGATGACATAGATTTCATTGCTGAGTGATACTGCATTGTACGTAAGTACCACAAGTTCTTTATCCATTTTTCACTTTCTGTGATATTGAACTTGTACGGTAAATGAGGTTCTTGTAAACAGAGTTGTCCCAAACATTGGGGTGGCTGTGTCTTTTTGATTTTAATTTCCCTAAGCTATAGGACCATAAGTGGAAGTGCCCTAGGCTCTGTTGCTTTGCTTTTTAGATGTTTCAGGAAACACCATACACTTCTCCCGAGTGTCTGTTGGCAATTTACATCCCGCCCATCAGCATAACAAGGCTCCCAGTTCTCATGGCCTGTCCTGCCTTTCTGGATTTTACACTTTTTTTAGATGGCCCTTTTGACCGGGGGGAAGTGAGACTTCATTGTAGTGCAGATTTCCTTTGCAAGCTTGCTTGGTTGGCCAAAAAGTGCGTATGCGTTTTTTCCTGAATATATTCAGGAAAAAACGCATACGCCCTTTTTGGCCAAGTGCATCATTGTGGACGTTCTGCCTCTTTTCCTATGCTTTCAATGCAATTCCAGTCTACCTCCTGAAATCGGTTTCCTGCAATTCTGCCCCGCTTTCAAGTCCTCTTGGCAGCCTTACTTCAGTATATTTTTGGACGATAGCTGTCATTTATAACTCTGCAGGTTTGTGAATTACAGTGCCCGTGAGCTCCTTTCTTCAACTCGCTTTCTTTTGAGCTGGCCGCAACACCGCAGGATGGCTTCAGGCCCTAATCTGGTTCCGGCACGGCACGCTGAGCCTTTGGTTATTTCCTCTTCCTGGTGGGAAATGAGAGTTAAATTTACCCTTCCAGACACCTCCAGCTAGTCTCTCATTGGTTCTCGCTATTCCTGTTCATCTTCCGCAGAAATTGCAAACTGGGCCAAACAGGAGGTTAAAGGCGCTGACTCCCCAAGTAGGGAGAGTGTTAGTAAAGCGTCTGGAAAGTTGCACCCGAGTACCAGGGTACGAAAACTGAGACATATTTGAACACGTCTCCCGATCACATGGTTGATCATACTCTAGGTTCCACATGCATGTTTTAGCTGAAGGAAGAATACCTTAAACCTGGGTAGTTGAAACCCGTGGAATGGGTACCATGCAATATGACTTCAAAGGGTCTTCATTTGCTCACCGAACCTCTCCAATCCTATCACTGCTGCGTTTATGCCCCTGTACACATGCTTGATTCTCTTTCGGAGACATAGCAATCTATAGGTTTTAAGATACTTACTAGTCAGGTACATTCTTAGGCGTTTAATATGCGGTGTTGAGTCCATTTCATTGAGCAAGGAGTAGCTCTTGTCTATTCCATATTTGGCTTAAGGAACTTTATCTGTGCTCATTTCAATCTCTGGTTTTATGTAGCACCCCAACTCACCTTTCCCCTTAAGCAAGCATAAGTTGGTTTTCTAAATTTGAGACCCTGTTCTGTTTTGGAATTCAGTTCCTGTGTAGCCAAGTTTACATTCCGTGTATTAGTGATATCTTATGATGTTTCTTTTTCTGTGTGACTTATTTCAGTTAGAATCATCATACCTGAATCCACTCATTGTGCTGTTAAGGGCCAGATGACATAGATTTCATTGCTGAGTGATATTGCTTTGTAAGTAAATACCACAACTTCTTTATCCATTTTTCACTTTCTGCGATGTTGAACTTGTACTGTAAACGAGGTTCTTGTAAACAGAGGCGTCCCAAACTTTGGGGTGGCTGTGTCTTTTTGATTTTAATTTCCCTCAGCTATAGGACCATAAGTGGAAGTGCCCTAGGCTCTGTTGCTTTGTTTTTTAGATGTTTCAGGAAACACCATACACTTCTCCCGAGTGTCTGTTGGCAATTTCCATCCCGCCCATCAGCATAACAAGGCTCCCAGTTCTCCATGGCCTGTCCTGCCTTTCTGGCTTTTACACTTTTTTCAGATGGCCCTTTTGACTGCGGGGAAGTGAGACTTCATTGTAGTGCAGATTTCCTTTGCAAGCTTGCTTGGTTGGCCAAAAAGTGCGTATGCGTTTTTTCCTGAATATATTCAGGAAAAAACGCATACGCCCTTTTTGGCCAAGTGCATCATTGTGGACGTTCTGCCTCTTTTCCTATGCTTTCAATGCAATTCCAGTCTACCTCCTGAAATCGGTTTCCTGCAATTCTGCCCCGCTTTCAAGTCCTCTTGGCAGCCTTACTTCAGTATATTTTTGGACGATAGCTGTCATTTATAACTCTGCAGGTTTGTGAATTACAGTGCCCCTGAGCTCCTTTCTTCAACTCGCTTTCTTTTGAGCTGGCCGCAACACCGCAGGATGGCTTCAGGCCCTAATCTGGTTCCGGCACGGCACGCTGAGCCTTTGGTTAATTCCTCTTCCTGGTGGGAAATGAGAGTTAAATTTGCCCGTCCAGACACCTCCAGCTAGTCTCTCATTGGTTCTCCCTATTCCTGTTCATCTTCTGCAGAAATTGCAAACTGGGCCAAAGAGGAGGTTAAAGGCGCTGACTCTCCAAGTGGGGAGACTGTTAGTAAAGCGTCTGGAATGTTGCTCCCGAGTACCAGGGGAGGAAAACTGAGACATATTTGAACAAGTCTCCCGTTCACATGGTTGATCATACTCTGGGTTCCACATGCATGTTTTAGCTGAAGGAAGAATACCTTAAACCTGGATAGTTGAGACCCGTGTAATGGGTACCATGCAATATGACTTCAAAGGGTCTTCATTTGCTCACCGAACCTCTCCAATCCTATCACTGCTGCATTTATGCCCCTGTACACATGCTTGATTCTCTTTCGGAGACATAGCAATCCATAGGTTTTAAGATACTTACTAGTCAGGTACATTCTTAGGCGTTTAATATGCGGTGTTGAGTCCATTTCGTTGAGCAGGGAGTAGCTCTTGTCTATTCCATATTTGGCTTAAGGAACTTTATCTGTGCTCATTTCAATCTCTGGTTTTATGCCGCACCCCAACTCACCTTTCCCCTTAAGCAAGCATAAGTTGGTTTTCTAAATTTGAGACCCTGTTCTGTTCTGTAATTCAGTTCCTGTGTAGCCAAGTTTACATTTCGTGTATTACTGATATCTTATGATGTTTCTTTTTCTGTGTGACTTATTTCAGTTAGAATCATCGTACCTGAATCCACTCATTGTGCTGCTAAGGGCCTGATGACATAGATTTCATTCCTGAGTGATATTGCTTTGTAAGTAAATACCACAACTTCTTTATCCATTTTTCACTTTCTGCGATGTTGAACTTGTACTGTAAACGAGGTTCTTGTAAACAGAGGCGTCCCAAACTTTGGGGTGGCTGTGTCTTTTTGATTTTAATTTCCCTAAGCTATTAGGACCATAAGTGGAAGTGCCCTAGGCTCTGTTGCTTTGTTTTTTAGATGTTTCAGGAAACACCATACACTTCTCCCGAGTGTCTGTTGGCAATTTACATCCCGCCCATCAGCATAACAAGGCTCCCAGTTCTCCATGGCCTGTCCTGCCTTTCTGGATTTTACACTTTTTTCAGATGGCCCTTTTGACCGGGGGGAAGTGAGACTTCATTGTAGTGCAGATTTCCTTTGCAAGCTTGCTTGGTTGGCCAAAAAGGGCGTATGCGTTTTTTCCTGAATATATTCAGGAAAAAACGCATACGCCCTTTTTGGCCAAGTGCATCATTGTGGACGTTCTGCCTCTTTTCCTATGCTTTCAATGCAATTCCAGTCTACCTCCTGAAATCGGTTTCCTGCAATTCTGCCCCGCTTTCAAGTCCTCTTGGCAGCCTTACTTCAGTATATTTTTGGACGATAGCTGTCATTTATAACTCTGCAGGTTTGTGAATTACAGTGCCCCTGAGCTCCTTTCTTCAACTCGCTTTCTTGTGACCTGGCCGCAACACCGCAGGATGGCTTCAGGCCCTAATCTGGTTCCGGCACGGCATGCTGAGCCTTTGGATAATTCCTCTTCCTGGTGGGAAATGAGAGTTAAATTTGTCCGTCCAGACACCTCCAGCTAGTCTCTCATTGGTTCTCGCTATTCCTGTTCATCTTCTGCAGAAATTGCAAACTGGGCCAAACAGGAGGTTAAAGGCGCTGACTCCCCAAGTGGGGAGAGTGTTAGTAAAGTGTCTGGAATGTTGCACCCGAGTACCAGGGTACGAAAACTGAGACATATTTGAACACGTCTCCTGATCACATGGTTGATCATACTCTAGGTTCCACATGCATGTTTTAGCTGAAGGAAGCATACCTTAAACCTGGGTAGTTGAAACCCGTGGAATGGGTACCATGCAATATGACTTCAAAGGGTCTTCATTTGCTCACCAAACCTCTCCAATCCTATCACTGCTGCGTTTATGCCCCTGTACACATGCTTGATTCTCTTTCGGAGACATAGCAATCCATAGGTTTTAAGATACTTACTAGTCAGGTACATTCTTAGGCGTTTAATATGCGGTGTTGAGTCCATTTCGTTGAGCAAGGAGTAGCTCTTGTCTATTCCATATTTGGCTTAAGGAACTTTATCTGTGCTCATTTCAATCTCTGGTTTTATGCAGCACCCCAACTCACCTTTCCCCTTAAGCAAGCATAAGTTGGTTTTCTAAATTTGAGACCCTGTTCTGTTTTGGAATTCAGTTCCTGTGTAGCCAAGTTTACATTCCGTGTATTACTGATATCTTATGATGTTTCTTTTTCTGTGTGACTTATTTCAGTTAGAATCATCGTACCTGAATCCACTCATTGTGCTGCTAAGGGCCTGATGACATAGATTTCATTGCTGAGTGATATTGCTTTGTAAGTAAATACCACAACTTCTTTATCCATTTTTCACTTTCTGCGATGTTGAACTTGTACTGTAAACGAGGTTCTTGTAAACAGAGGCGTCCCAAACTTTGGGGTGGCTGTGTCTTTTTGATTTTAATTTCCCTAAGCTATAGGACCATAAGTGGAAGTGCCCTAGGCTCTGTTGCTTTGTTTTTTAGATGTTTCAGGAAACACCATACACTTCTCCCGAGTGTCTGTTGGCAATTTACATCCCGCCCATCAGCATAACAAGGCTCCCAGTTCTCCATGGCCTGTCCTGCCTTTCTGGATTTTACACTTTTTTCAGATGGCCCTTTTGACCGGGGGGAAGTGAGACTTCATTGTAGTGCAGATTTCCTTTGCAAGCTTGCTTGGTTGGCCAAAAAGGGCGTATGCGTTTTTTCCTGAATATATTCAGGAAAAAACGCATACGCCCTTTTTGGCCAAGTGCATCATTGTGGACGTTCTGCCTCTTTTCCTATGCTTTCAATGCAATTCCAGTCTACCTCCTGAAATCGGTTTCCTGCAATTCTGCCCCGCTATCAAGTCCTCTTGGCAGCCTTACTTCAGTATATTTTTGGACGATAGCTGTCATTTATAACTCTGCAGGTTTGTGAATTACAGTGCCCCTGAGCTCCTTTCTTCAACTCGCTTTCTTGTGAGCTGGCCGAAACACCGCAGGATGGCTTCAGGCCCTAATCTGGTTCCAGCATGGCACGCTGAGCCTTTGGTTATTTCCTCTTCCTGTTGGGAAATGAGAGTTAAATTTGTCCGTCCAGACACCTCCAGCTAGTCTCTCATTGGTTCTCCCTATTCCTGTTCATCTTCCGCAGAAATTGCAAACTGGGCCAAACAGGAGGTTAAAGGCGCTGACTCTCCAAGTGGGGAGAGTGTTAGTAAAGCGTCTGGAATGTTGCACCCGAGTATCAGGGGAGGAAAACTGAGAAAAATCTGAACACGTCTCCCGTTCACACGGTTGTTCATACTCTGGGTTCCACATGCATGTTTTAGCTGAAGGAAGAATACCTTAAACCTGGAGAGTTGAGACCCGTGGAATGGGTACCATGCAATATGACTTCAAAGGGTCTTCATTTGCTCACCGAACCTCTCCAATCCTATCACTGCTGCGTTTATGCCCCTGTACACACGCTTGATTCTCTTTTGGAGACATAGCAATCCATAGGTTTTAAGATACTTACTAGTCAGGTACATTCTTAGGCGTTTAATATGCGGTGTTGACTCCATTTCGTTGAGCAAGGAGTAGCTCTTGTCTATTCCATATTTGGCTTAAGGAACTTTATCTGTGCTCATTTCAATCTCTGGTTTTATGCGGCACCCCAACTCACCTTTCCCCTTAAGCAAGCATAAGTTGGTTTTCTAAATTTGAGACCCTGTTCTGTTTTGGAATTCAGTTCCTGTGTAACCAAGTTTACATTCCGTGTATTACTGATATCTTATGATGTTTCTTTTTCTGTGTGACTTATTTCAGTTAGAATCATCGTACCTGAATCCACTCATTATGCTGCTACGGGCCTGATGACATAGATTTCATTGCTGAGTGATACTGCATTGTACGTATGTACCACAAGTTCTTTATCCATTTTTCACTTTCTGTGATATTGAACTTGTACGGTAAACGAGGTTCTTGTAAACAGAGGCGTCCCAAACTTTGGGGTGGCTGTGTCTTTTTGATTTTAATTTCCCTAAGCTATAGGACCATAAGTGGAAGTGCCCTAGGCTCTGTTGCTTTGTTTTTTAGATGTTTCAGGAAACACCATACACTTCTCCCGAGTGTCTGTTGGCAATTTACATCCCGCCCATCAGCATAACAGGGCTCCCAGTTCTCCATGGCCTGTCCTGCCTTTCTGGATTTTACACTTTTTTCAGATGGCCCTTTTGACCGGGGGGAAGTGAGACTTCATTGTAGTGCAGATTTCCTCTGCAAGCTTGCTTGGTTGACCAAAAAGGGCGTATGCGTTTTTTCCTGAATATATTCAGGAAAAAACGCATACGCCCTTTTTGGCCAAGTGCATCATTGTGGACGTTCTGCCTCTTTTCCTATGCTTTCAATGCAATTCCAGTCTACCTCCTGAAATCGGTTTCCTGCAATTCTGCCCCGCTTTCAAGTCCTCTTGGCAGCCTTACTTCAGTATATTTTTGGACGATAGCTGTCATTTATAACTCTGCAGGTTTGTGAATTACAGTGCCCCTGAGCTCCTTTCTTCAACTCGCTTTCTTGTGACCTGGCTGCAACACCGCAGGATGGCTTCAGGCCCTAATCTGGTTCCGGCACTGCACGCTGAGACTTTGGTTAATTCCTCTTCCTGGTGGGAAATGAGAGTTAGATTTGCCCGTCCAGACACCTCCAGCTAGTCTCTCATTGGATCTCCCTATTCCTGTACATCTTCCGCACAAATTGCAAACTGGGCCAAACAGGAGGTTAAAGGGACTGATTCTCCAAGTCGGGAGAGTGTTAGTAAAGCGTCTGGAATGTTGCACCCGAGTACCAGGGTACGAAAACTGAGACATATTTGAACAGGTCTCCCGTTCACACGGTTGATCATACTGTGGGTTCCACATGCATGTTTTAGCTGAAGGAAGAATACCTTAAATCTGGAGAGTTCAGACCCGTGTAATGGGTAGCATGCAATATGACTTCAAAGGGTCTTCATTTGCTCACCGAACCTCTCCAGTCCTATCACTGCTGTGTTTATGCCCCTGTACACACGCTTGATTTTCTTTTGGAGACATAGCAATCCATAGGTTCTAAGATACTTACTAGTCAGGTACATTCTTAGGCGTTTAATATGGGGTGTTGAGTCCATTTGGTTGAGCAAGGAGTAGCTCTTGTCTATTCCATATTTGGCTTAAGGAACTTTATCTGTGCTCATTTCAATCTCTGGTTTTATGCAGCACCCCAACTCACCTTTCCCATTAAGCAAGCATAAGTTGGTTTTCTAAATTTGAGACCCTGTTCTGTTTTGGAATTCAGTTCCTGTGTAGCCAAGTTTACATTCCGTGTATTACTGATATCTTATGATGTTTCTTTTTCTGTGTGACTTATTTCAGTTAGAATCATCATACCTGAATCCACTCATTATGCTGCTACACGCCTGATGACATAGATTTCATTGCTGAGTGATACTGCATTGTACGTAAGTACCACAAGTTCTTTATCCATTTTTCACTTTCTGTGATATTGAACTTGTATGGTAAACGAGGTTCTTGTAAACAGAGGCGTCCCAAACTTTGGGGTGGCTGTGTCTTTTTGATTTTAATTTCCCTAAGCTATAGGACCATAAGTGGAAGTGCCCTAGGCTCTGTTGCTTTGTTTTTTAGATGTTTCAGGAAACACCATACACTTCTCCCGAGTGTCTGTTGGCAATTTACATCCCGCCCATCAGCATAACAAGGCTCCCAGTTCTCCATGGCCTGTCCTGCCTTTCTGGATTTTACACTTTTTTCAGATGGCCCTTTTGACCGGGGGGATGTGAGACTTCATTGTAGTGCAGATTTCCTTTGCAAGCTTGCTTGGTTGGCCAAAAAGGGCGTATGCGTTTTTTCCTGAATATATTCAGGAAAAAACGCATACGCCCTTTTTGGCCAAGTGCATCATTGTGGACGTTCTGCCTCTTTTCCTATGCTTTCAATGCAATTCCAGTCTACCTCCTGAAATCGGTTTCCTGGAATTCTGCCCCGCTTTCAAGTCCTCTTGGCAGCCTTACTTCAGTCTATTTTTGGACGATAGCTGTCATTTATAACTCTGCAGGTTTGTGAATTACAGTGCCCCTGAGCTCCTTTCTTCAACTCGCTTTCTTGTGAGCTGGCCGCAACACCGCAGGATGGCTTCAGGCCCTAATCTGGTTCCGGCACGGCACGCTGAGCCTTTGGTTAATTCCTCTTCCTGGTGGGAAATGAGAGTTAAATTTGCCCGTCCAGACACCTCCAGCTAGTCTCTCATTGGTTCTCGCTATTCCTGTTCATCTTCCGCAGAAATTGCAAACTGGGCCAAACAGGAGGTTAAAGGGACTGACTCTCCAAGTGGGAGAGTGTTAGTAAAGCGTCTGGAATGTTGCTCCCGAGTACCAGGGGAGGAAAACTGAGACATATTTGAACAAGTCTCCCGTTCACACGGTTGATCATACTCTGGGTTCCACATGCATGTTTTAGCTGAATGAAGAATACCTTAAACCTGGGTAGTTGAGACCCGTGTAATGGGTACCATGCAATATGACTTCAAAGGGTCTTCATTTGCTCACCGAACCTCTCCAATCCTTTCACTGCTGCATTTATGCCCCTGTACACATGCTTGATTCTCTTTCGGAGACATAGCAAGCCATAGGTTTTAAGATACTTACTAGTCAGGTACATTCTTAGGCGTTTAATATGCGGTGTTGAGTCCATTTCGTTGAGCAAGGAGTAGCTCTTGTCTATTCCATATTTGGCTTAAGGAACTTTATCTGTGCTCATTTCAATCTCTGGTTTTATGCCGCACCCCAACTCACCTTTCCCCTTAAGCAAGCATAAGTTGGTTTTCTAAATTTGAGACCCTGTTCTGTTTTGGAATTCAGTTCCTGTGTAGCCAAGTTTACATTCCGTGTATTACTGATATCTTATGATGTTTCTTTTTCTGTGTGACTCATTTCAGTTAGAATCATCGTACCTGAATCCACTCATTGTGCTGCTAAGGGCCTGATGACATAGATTTCATTGCTGAGTGATATTGCTTTGTAAGTAAATACCACAACTTCTTTATCCATTTTTCACTTTCTGCGATGTTGAACTTGTACTGTAAACGAGGTTCTTGTAAACAGAGGCGTCCCAAAGTTTGGGGTGGCTGTGTCTTTTTGATTTTAATTTCCCTAAGCTATAGGACCATAAGTGGAAGTGCCCTAGGCTCTGTTGCTTTGTTTATTAGATGTTTCAGGAAACACCATACACTTCTCCCGAGTGTCTGTTGGCAATTTACATCCCGCCCATCAGCATAACAAGGCTCCCAGTTCTCCATGGCCTGTCCTGCCTTTCTGGATTTTACCCTTTTTTCAGATGGCCCTTTTGACCGGGGGAAGTGAGACTTCATTGTAGTGCAGATTTCCTTTGCAAGCTTGCTTGGTTGGCCAAAAAGGGCGTATGCGTTTTTTCCTGAATATATTCAGGAAAAAACGCATACGCACTTTTTGGCCAAGTGCATCATTGTGGACGTTCTGCCTCTTTTCCTATGCTTTCAATGCAATTCCAGTCTACCTCCTGAAATCAGTTTCCTACAATTCTACCCCGCTTTCATGTCCTCTTGGCAGCCTTACTTCAGTATATTTTTGGACGATAGCTGTCATTTATACTCTGCAGGTTTGTGAATTACAGTACCCCTGAGCTCCTTTCTTCAACTCGCTTTCTTGTGAGCTGGCCGCAACACCGCAGGATGGCTTCAGGCCCTAATCTGGTTCCGGCACGGCATGCTGAGCCTTTGGTTAATTCCTCTTCCTGATGGGAAATGAGAGTTAAATTTGTCCGTCCAGACACCTCCAGCTAGTCTCTCATTGGTTCTCACTTTTCCTGTTCATCTTCCGCAGAAATTGCAAACTGGGCCAAACAGGAGGTTAAAGGCACTGACTCTCCAAGTGGGGAGAGTGTCAGTAAAGCGTCTGGAATGTTGCACCCGAGTACCAGGGGAGGAAAACTGAGACATATCTGAACACGTCTCCCGTTCACACGGTTGATCATACTCTGGGTTCCACATGCATGTTTTAGCTGAAGGAAGAATACCTTAAACCTGGAGAGTTGAGACCCGTGGAATGGGTACCATGCAATATGACTTCAAAGGGTCTTCATTTGCTCACCGAACCTCTCCAATCCTATCACTGCTGCGTTTATGCCCCTGTACACATGCTTGATTTTCTTTTGGAGACACAGCAATACATAGGTTTTAAGATACTTACTAGTCAGGTACATTCTTAGGCGTTTAATATGGGGTGTTGAGTCCATTTCGTTGAGCAAGGAGTAGCTCTTGTCTATTACATATTTGGCTTAAGGAACTTTATCTGTGCTCATTTCAATCTCTGGTTTTATGCAGCATCCCAACTCACCTTTCCCCTTCCGCAAGCATAATTTGATTTTCTAAATTTGAGACCCAGTTCTGTTTTGGAATTTTGTTCTTTGGAGCCAAGTTTACATTCCGTGTATTACTGATATCTTATGATGTTTCTTTTTCTGTGTGACTTATTTCAGTTAGAATCATCATACCTGAATCCACTCATTGTGCTGCTAAGGGCCTGATGACATAGATTTCATTGCTGAGTTATATTGCTTTGTAAGTAAATACCACAACTTCTTTATCCATTTTTCACTTTCTGTGATAATGAACTTGTATTGTAAACGAGGTTCTTGTAAACAGAGGCGTCCCAAAGTTTGGGGTGGCTGTGTCTTTTTGATTTTAATTTCCCTAAGCTATAGGAGCATAAGTGGAAGTGCCCTAGGCTCTGTTGCTTTGTTTTTTAGATGTTTCAGGAAACACCATACACTTCTCCCGAGTGTCTGTTGGCAATTCACATCCCGCCCATCAGCATAACAAGGCTCCCAGTTCTCCATGGCCTGTCCTGCCTTTCTGGATTTTACACTTTTTTCAGATGGCCCTTTTGACCAGCGGGAAGTGAGACTTCATTGTAGTGCAGATTTCCTTTGCAAGCTTGCTTGGTTGGCCAAAAAGGGCGTACGCGTTTTTTCCTGAATATATTCAGGAAAAAACGCGTACGCCCTTTTTGGCCAAGTGCATCATTGTGGACGTTCTGCCTCTTTTCCTATGCTTTCAATGCAATTCCAGTCTACCTCCTGAAATCGGTTTCCTGCAATTCTGCCCCGCTTTCAAGTCCTCTTGGCAGCCTTACTTCAGTCTATTTTTGGACGATAGCTGTCATTTATAACTCTGCAGGTTTGTGAATTACAGTGCCCCTGAGCTCCTTTCTTCAACTCGCTTTCTTTTGAGCTGGCCGCAACACCGCAGGATGGCTTCAGGCCCTAATCTGGTTCCGGTACCGCACGCTGAGCCTTTGGTTACTTCCTCTTCCTGGTGGGAAATGAGAGTTAAATTTGCCCGTCCAGACACCTCCAGCTAGTCTCTCATTGGTTCTCGCTATTCCTGTTCATCTTCCGCAGAAATTGCAAACTGGGCCAAACAGGAGGTTAAAGGGACTGACTCTCCAAGTGGGAGAGTGTTAGTAAAGCGTCTGGAATGTTGCTCCCGAGTACCAGGGGAGGAAAACTGAGACATATTTGAACAAGTCTCCCGTTCACACGGTTGATCATACTCTGGGTTCCACATGCATGTTTTAGCTGAAGGAAGAATACCTTAAACCTGGGTAGTTGAGACCCGTGTAATGGGTACCATGCAATATGACTTCAAAGGGTCTTCATTTGCTCACCGAACCTCTCCAATCCTTTCACTGCTGCGTTTATGCCCCTGTACACATGCTTGATTCTCTTTCGGAGACATAGCAATCCATAGGTTTTAAGATACTTACTACTCAGGTACATTCACAGGTGTTTAATATGCGGTGTTGAGTCCATTTCGTTGAGCAAGGAGTAGCTCTTGTCTATTCCATATTTGGCTTAAGGAACTTTATCTGTGCTCATTTCAATCTCTTGTTTTATGCAGCACCCCAACTCACCTTTCCCCTTAAGCAAGCATAAGTTGGTTTTCTAAATTTGAGACCCTGTTCTGTTCTGTAATTCAGTTCCTGTGTAGCCAGGTTTATATTCCGTGTATTACTGATATCTTATGATGTTTCTTTTTCTGTGTGACTTATTTCAGTTAGAATCAGCATACCTGAATCCACTCATTGTGCTGCTAAGGGCCTGATGACATAGATTTCATTTTTGAGTGATATGGCTTTGTAAGTAAATACCACAACATCTTTATCCATTTTTCACTTTCTGCGATGTTGACCTTGTACTGTAAACGAGGTTCTTGTAAACAGAGGCGTCCCAAACTTTGGGGTGGCTGTGTCTTTTTGATTTTAATTTCCCTAAGCTATAGGACCATAAGTGGAAGTGCCCTAGGCTCTGTTGCTTTGTTTTTTAGATGTTTCAGGAAACACCATACACTTCTCCCGAGTGTCTGTTGGCAATTTACATCCCGCCCATCAGCATAACAAGGCTCCCATTTCTCCATAGCCTGTCCTGCCTTTGTGGATTTTAGACTTTTTTCAGATGGCCCTTTTGACCGGGGGGAACTGAGACTTCATTGTAGTGCAGATTTCCTTTGCAAGCTTGCTTGGTTGGTCAAAAAGGGCGTATGCGTTTTTTCCTGAATATATTCAGGAAAAAACGCATACGCCCTTTTTGGCCAAGTGCATCATTGTGGACGTTCTGCCTCTTTTCCTATGCTTTCAATGCAATTCCAGTCTACCTCCTGAAATCGGTTTCCTGCAATTCTGCCCCGCTTTCAAGTCCTCTTGGCAGCCTTACTTCAGTATATTTTTGGACGATAGCTGTCATTTATAACTCTGCAGGTTTGTGGATTACAGTGCCCCTGAGCTCCTTTCTTCAACTCGCTTTCTTGTGACATGGCCGCAACACCGCAGGATGGCTTCAGACCCTAATCTGGTTCCGGCACGGCACGCTGAGCCTTTGGTTATTTCCTCTTCCTGGTGGGAAATGAGAGTTAAATTTGCCCGTCCAGACACCTCCAGCTAGTCTCTCATTGGTTCTCCCTATTCCTGTTCATCTTCCGCAGAAATTGCAAACTGGGCCAAACAGGAGGTTAAAGGGGCTGACTCTCCAAGTCGGGAGAGTGTTAGTAAAGCGTCTGGAATGTTGCACCCGAGTACCAGGGGAGGAAAACTGAGACATATTTGAACACGTCTCCCGATCACATGGTTGATCATACTCTAGGTTCCACATGCATGTTTTAGCTGAAGGAAGAATACCTTAAACATGGGTAGTTGAAACCCGTGGAATGGGTACCATGCAATATGACTTCAAAGGGTCTTCATTTGCTCACCGAACCTCTCCAACCCTATCACTGCTGCGTTTATGCCCCTGTACACATGCTTGATTCTCTTTCGGAGACATAGCAATCCATAGGTTTTAAGATACTTACTAGTCAGGTACATTCTTAGGCGTTTAATATGGGGTGTTGAGTCCATTTCGTTGAGCAAGGAGTAGCTGTTGTCTATTCCATATTTGGCTTAAGGAACTTTATCTGTGCTCATTTCAATCTCTGGTTGTATGCAGCACCCCAACTCACCTTTCCCCTTAAGCAAGCATAAGTAGGTTTTCTAAATTTGAGACCCTGTTCTGTTTTGGAATTAAGTTCCTGTGTAGCCAAGTTTACATTCCGTGTATTAGTGATATCTTATGATGTTTCTCTTTCTGTGTGACTTATTTCAGTTAGAATCATCATACCTGAATCCACTCATTATGCTGCTACACGCCAGATGACATAGATTTCATTGCTGAGTGATACTGCATTGTACGTAAGTACCACAAGTTCTTTATCCATTTTTCACTTTCTGTGATATTGAACTTGTACGGTAAACGAGGTTCTTGTAAACAGAGGCGTCCCAAACTTTGGGGTGGCTGTGTCTTTTTGATTTTAATTTCCCTAATCTATAGGACCATAAGTGGAAGTGCCCTAGGCTCTGTTGCTTTGTTTTTTAGATGTTTCAGGAAACACCATACACTTCTCCCGAGTGTCTGTTGGCAATTTCCATCCCGCCCATCAGCATAACAAGGCTCCCAGTTCTCCATGGCCTGTCCTGCCTTTCTGGATTTTACACTTTTTTCAGATGGCCCTTTTGACCGGGGGGAACTGAGACTTCATTGTAGTGCAGATTTCCTTTACAAGCTTGCTTGGTTGGCCAAAAAGGGCGTATGCGTTTTTTCCTGAATATATTCAGGAAAAAACGCATACGCCCTTTTTGGCCAAGTGCATCATTGTGGACGTTCTGCCTCTTTTCCTATGCTTTCAATGCAATTCCAGTCTACCTCCTGAAATCGGTTTCCTGCAATTCTGCCCCGCTTTCAAGTCCTCTTGGCAGCCTTACTTCAGTCTATTTTTGGACGATAGCTGTCATTTATAACTCTGCAGGTTTGTGAATTACAGTGCCCCTGAGCTCCTTTCTTCAACTCCCTTTCTTGTGACCTGGCCGCAACACCGCAGGATGGCTTCAGGCCCTAATCTGGTTCCGGCACGGCACGCTGAGCCTTTGGTTATTTTCTCTTCCTGGTGGGAAATGAGAGTTAAGTTTGCCCGTCAAGACACCTCCAGCTAGTCTCTCATTGGTTCTCGCTATTCCTGTTCATCTTCCGCAGAAATTGCAAACTGGGCCAAACAGGAGGTTAAAGGGACTGACTCTCTAAGATGGGAAAGTGTTAGTAAAGCGTCTGGAATGTTGCACCCGAGTACCAGGGTATGAAAACTGAGACATATTTGAACACGTCTCCCGATCACATGGTTGATCATACTCTAGGTTCCACATGCATGTTTTAGCTGAAGGAAGAATACCTTAAACATGGGTAGTTGAAACCCGTGGAATGGGTACCATGCAATATGACTTCAAAGGGTCTTCATTTGCTCACCGAACCTCTCCAATCCTATCACTGCTGCGTTTATGCCCCTGTACACATGCTTGATTCTCTTTCGGAGACATAGCAATCCATAGGTTTTAAGATACTTACTAGTCGGGTACATTCTTAGGCGTTTAATATGGGGTGTTGAGTCCATTTCGTTGAGCAAGGAGTAGCTCTTGTCTATTCCATATTTGGCTTAAGGAACTTTATCTGTGCTCATTTCAATCTCTGGTTTTATGCAGCACCCCAACTCACCTTTCCCCTTAAGCAAGCATAAGTTGGTTTACTAAATTTGAGATCCTGTTCTGTTTTGGAATTCAGTTCCTGTGTAGCCAAGTTTACATTCCGTGTATTAGTGATATCTTATGATGTTTCTTTTTCTGTGTGACTTATTTCAGTTAGAATCATCGTACCTGAATCCACTCATTATGCTGCTACGGGTTTGATGACATAGATTTCATTGCTGAGTGATACTGCATTGTACGTAAGTACCACAAGTTCTTTATCCATTTTTCACTTTCTGTGATGTTGAACTTGTACTGTAAACGAGGTTCTTGTAAACAGAGGTGTCCCAAATTTTGGGGTGGCTGTGTCTTTTTGATTTTAATTTCCCTAAGCTATAGGACCATAAGTGGAAGTGCCCTAGGCTCTGCTGCTTTGTTTTTTAGATGTTTCAGGAAACACCATACACTTCTCCCGAGTGTCTGTTGGCAATTTACATCCCGCCCATCAGCATAACAAGGCTCCCAGTTCTCCATGGCCTGTCCTGCCTTTCTGGATTTTACACTTTTTTCAGATGGCCCTTTTGACCGGGGGGAAGTGAGACTTCATTGTAGTGCAGATTTCCTTTGCAAGCTTGCTTGGTTGGCCAAAAAGGGCGTATGCGTTTTTTCCTGAATATATTCAGGAAAAAACGCATACGCCCTTTTTGGCCAAGTGCATCATTGTGGATGTTCTGCCTCTTTTCCTATGCTTCCAATGCAATTCCAGTCTACCTCCTGAAATCGGTTTCCTGCAATTCTGCCCCGCTTTCAAGTCCTCTTGGCAGCCTTACTTCAGTCTATTTTAGGACGATAGCTGTCATTTATAACTCTGCAGGTTTGTGAATTACAGTACCCCTAAAATCCTTTCTTCAACTCACTTTCTTTTGAGCTGGCCGCAACACCGCAGGATGGCTTCAGGCCCTAATCTGGTTCCGGCATGGCACGCTGAGCCTTGGGTTATTTCCTCTTCCTGGTGGGAAATGAGAGTTAAGTTTGCCCGTCCAGACACCTCCAGATAGTCTCTCATTGGTTCTCCCTATTCCTGTTCATCTTCCGCAGAAATTGCAAACTGGGCCAAACAGGAGGTTAAAGGGACTGACTCTCCAAGTCGGGAGAGTGTTAGTAAAGCGTCTGGAATGTTGCACCCGAGTACCAGGGTACGAAAACTGAGACATATTTGAACACGTCTCCCGATCATATGGTTGATCATACTCTGGGTTCCACATGCATGCTTTAGCTGAAGGAAAAATACCTTAAACCTGGGTAGTTGACACACGTGGAATGGGTACCATGCAATATGACTTCAAATGGTCTTCATTTGCTCACCGAACCTCTCCAATCCTATCACTGCTGCGTTTATGCCCCTGTACACATGCTTGATTCTCTTTTTGAGGCATAGCAATCCATAGGTTTTAAGATACTTACTAGTCACGTACATTCTTAGGCGTTTAATATGCGGTGTTGAGTCCATTTCGTTGAGCAAGGAGTAGCTGTTGTCTATTCCATATTTGGCTTAAGGAACTTTATCTGTGCTCATTTCAATCTCTGGTTTTATGCAGCACCCCAACTCACCTTTCCCCTTAAGCAAGCATAAGTTGGTTTTCTAAATTTGAGACCATGTTCTGTTCTGTAATTCAGTTCCTGTGTAGCCAAGTTTACATTCCGTGTATTACTGATATCTTATGATGTTTCTTTTTCTGTGTGACTTATTTCAGTTAGAATCATCATACCTGAATCCACTCATTGTGCTGCTAAGGGCCTGATGACATAGATTTCATTGCTCAGTGATATTGCTTTGTAAGTAAATACCACAACTTCTTTCTCCATTTTTCACTTTCTGCGATGTTGAACTTGTACTGTAAACGTGGTTCTTGTAAACAGAGGTGTCCCAAACTTTGGGGTGGCTGTGTCTTTTTGATTTTAATTTCCCTAAGCTATAGGACCATAAGTGGAAGTGCCCTAGGCTCGGTTGCTTTGTTTTTTAGATGTTTCAGGAAACACCATACACTTCTCCCGAGTGTCTGTTGGCAATTTACATCCCGCCCATCAGCATAACAAGGCTCCCAGTTCTCCATGGCCTGTCCTGCCTTTCTGGATTTTACACTTTTTTCAGATGGCCCTTTTGACCGGGGGGAAGTGAGACTTCATTGTAGTGCAGATTTCCTTTGCAAGCTTGCTTGGTTGGCCAAAAAGGGCGTATGCGTTTTTTCCTGAATATATTCAGGAAAAAACGCATACGCCCTTTTTGGCCAAGTGCATCATTGTGGACGCTCTGCCTCTTTTCCTATGCTTTCAATTCAATTCCAGTCTACCTCCTGAAATCGGTTTCCTGCAATTCTGCCCCGCTTTCAAGTCCTCTTGGCAGCCTTACTTCAGTATATTTTTGGACGATAGCTGTCATTTATAACTCTGCAGGTTTGTGAATTACAGTGCCCCTGAGCTCCTTTCTTCAACTCGCTTTCTTGTGACCTGGCCGCAACACCGCAGGATGGCTTCAGGCCCTAATCTGGTTCTGGCACGGCACGCTGAGCCTTTGGTTAATTCCTCTTCCTGGTGGGAAATGAGAGTTAAATTTGCCCGTCCAGACACCTCCAGCTAGTCTCTCATTGGATCTCCCTATTCCTGTTCATCTTCCGCAGAAATTGCAAACTGGGCCAAACAGGAGGTTAAAGGGACTGACTCTCCAAGTCGGGAGAGTGTTAGTAAAGCGTCTGGAATGTTGCACCCGAGTACCAGGGTACGAAAACTGAGACATATTTGAACACGTCTCCCGTTCACATGGTTGATCATACTCTGGGTTCCACATGCATGTTTTAGCTGAAGGAAGAATACCATAAACCTGGAGAGTTGAGACCCGTGGAATGGGTACCATGCAATATGACTTCAAAGCGTCCTCATTTGCTCACCGAACCTCTCCAATCCTATCACTGCTGCGTTTATGCCCCTGTACACACGCTTGATTTTCTTTTGGAGACATAGCAATCCATAGGTTTTAAGATACTTACTAGTCAGGTACATTCTTAGGCGTTTAATATGCGGTGTTGAGTCCATTTCGTTGAGCAAGGAGTAGCTCTTGTCTATTCCATATTTGGCTTAAGGAACTTTATCTGTGCTCATTTCAATCTCTGGTTTTATGCAGCACCCCAACTCACCTTTCCCCTTAAGCAAGCATAAGTTGGTTTTCTAAATTTGAGACCCTGTTCTGTTTTGGAATTCAGTTCCTGTGTAGCCAAGTTTACATTCCGTGTATTAGTGATATCTTATGATGTTTCTTTTTCTGTGTGACTTATTTCAGTTAGAATCATCATACCTGAATCCACTCATTATGCTGCTACAGGCCTGATGACATAGATTTCATTGCTGAGTGATACTGCATTGTACGTAAGTACCACAAGTTCTGTATCCATTTTTCAATTTCTGTGATATTGAACTTGTACCGTAAACGAAGTTCTTGTAAACAGAGGCGTCCCAAACTTTGGGGTGGCTGTGTCTTTTTGATTTTAATTTCCCTAAGCTATAGGACCATAAGTGGAAGTGCCCTAGGCTCTGTTGCTTTGTTTTTTAGATGTTTCAGGAAACACCATACACTTCTCCAGAGTGTCTGTTGGCAATTTCCATCCCGCCCATCAGCATAACAAGGCTCCCAGTTCTCCATGGCCTGTCCTGCCTTTCTGGATTTTACACTTTTTTCAGATGGCCCTTTTGACCGGGGATAAGTGAGACTTCATTGTAGTGCAGATTTCTTTGCAAGCTTGCTTGGTTGGCCAAAAAGGGCGTATGCGTTTTTTCCTGAATATATTCAGGAAAAAACGCATACGCCCTTTTTGGCCAAGTGCATCATTGTGGACGTTCTGCCTCTTTTCCTATGCTTTTAATGCAATTCCAGTCTACCTCCTGAAATCGGTTTCCTGCAATTCTGCCCCGCTTTCAAGTCCTCTTGGCAGCCTTACTTCAGTATATTTTTGGACGATAGCTGTCATTTATAACTGTGCAGGTTTGTGAATTACAGTGCCCCTGAGCTCCTTTCTTCAACTCGCTTTCTTGTGAGCTGGCCGCAACACCGCAGGATGGCTTCAGGCCCTAATCTGGTTCCGGCACGGCATGCTGAGCCTTTGGTTAATTCCTCTTCCTGGTGGGAAATGAGAGTTAAATTTGCCCGTCCAGACACCTCCAGCTAGTCTCTCATTGGTTCTCGCTATTCCTGTTCATCTTCCGCAGAAATTGCAAACTGGGCCAAACAGGAGGTTAAAGGCGCTGACTCTCCAAGTGGGGAGAGTGTTAGTAAAGTGTCTGGAATGTTGCACCCGAGTACCAGGGGAGGAAAACTGAGACATATTTGAACACGTCTCCCGTTCACACGGTTGATCATACTCTGGGTTCCACATGCATGTTTTAGCTGAAGGAAGAATACCTTAAACCTGGAGAGTTGTGACCCGTGGAATGGGTACCATGCAATATGACTTCAAAGGGTCTTCATTTGCTCACCTAACCTCTGCAATCCTATCACTGCTGCGTTTATGCCCCTGTACACATGCTTGATTTTCTTTCGGAGACATAGCAATCCATAGGTTTTAAGATACTTACTAGTCAGGTACATTCTTAGGCGTTTAATATGGGGTGTTGAGTCCATTTCGTTGAGCAAGGAGTAGCTCTTGTCTATTCCATATTTGACTTAAGGAACTTTATCTGTGCTCATTTCAATCTCTGGTTTTATGCAGCACCCGAATTCACCTTTCCCCTTAAGCAAGCATAAGTTGGTTTTCTAAATTTGAGACCCTGTTCTGTTTTGGAATTCAGTTCCTGTGTAGCCAAGTTTACATTCCGTGTATTAGTGATATCTTATGATGTTTCTTTTTCTGTGTGACTTATTTCAGTTAGAATCATCGTACCTGAATCCACTCATTATGCTGCTACGGGCCTGATGACATAGATTTCATTGCTGAGTGATACTGCATTGTACGTAAGTACCACAAGGTCTTTATCCATTTTTCACTTTCTGTGATATTGAACTTGTACTGTAAACGAGGTTCTTGTAAACAGAGGCGTCCCAAACTTTGGGGTGGCTTTGTCTTTTTGATTTTAATTTCCCTAAGCTATAGGAGCATAAGTGGAAGTGCCCTAGGCTCTGTTGCTTTGTTTTTTAGATGTTTCAGGAAACACCATACACTTCTCCCGAGTGTCTGTTGGCAATTTACATCCCGCCCATCAGCATAACAAGGCTCCCAGTTCTCCATGGCCTGTCCTGCCTTTCTGGATTTTACACTTTTTTCAGATGGCCCTTTTGACCCGGGGGAAGTGAGACTTCATTGTAGTGCAGATTTCCTTTGCAAGCTTGCTTGGTTGGCCAAAAAGGGCGTATGCGTTTTTTCCTGAATATATTCAGGAAAAAACGCATACGCCCTTTTTGGCCAAGTGCATCATTGTGGACGTTCTGCCTCTTTTCCTATGCTTTCAATGCAATTCCAGTCTACCTCCTGAAATCTGTTTCCTGCAATTCTGCCCCGCTTTCATGTCCTCTTGGCAGCCTTACTTCAGTATATCTTTGGACGATAGCTGTCATTTATAACTCTGCAGGTTTGTGAATTACAGTGCCCCTGAGCTCCTTTCTTCAACTCGCTTTGTTGTGAGCTGGCCGCAACACCGCAGGCTGGCTTCAGGCCCTAATCTGGTTCCGGCACGGCATGCTGAGCCTTTGGATAATTCCTCTTCTTGATGGCAAATGAGAGTTAAATTTGTCCGTCCAGACACCTCCAGCTAGTCTCTCATTGGTTCTCGCTATTCCTGTTCATCTTCCGCAGAAATTGCAAACTGGGCCAAACAGGAGGTTAAAGGCGCTGACTCTCCAAGTGGGGAGAGTGTTAGTAAAGCGTCTGGAATGTTGCACCCGAGTACCAGGGGAGGAAAACTGAGACATATCTGAACACGTCTCCCGTTCACACGGTTGATCATACTCTGGGTTCCACATGCATGTTTTAGCTGAAGGAAGAATACCTTAAACCTGGAGATTTGAGACCCGTGGAATGGGTACCATGCAATATGACTTCAAAGGGGCTTCATTTGCTCACCGAACCTCTCCAATCCTATCACTGCTGCGTTTATGCCCCTGTACACACGCTTGATTCTCTTTTGGAGACATAGCAATCCATAGGTTTTAAGATACTTACTAGTCAGGTACATTCTTAGGCGTTTAATATGCGGTGTTGAGTCCATTTCGTTGAGCAAGGAGTAGCTCTTGTCTATTCCATATTTGGCTTAAGGAAATTTATCTGTGCTCATTTCAATCTCTGGTTTTATGCAGCATCCCAACTCACCTTTCCCCTTAAGCCAGCATAAGTTGGTTTTCTAAATTTGAGACACAGTTCTGTTTTGGAATTCAGTTCCTGTGTAGCCAAGTTTACATTCCATGTATTAGTGATATCTTATGATGTTTCTTTTTCTGTGTGACTTATTTCAGTTAGAATCATCATACCTGAATCCACTCATTGTGCTGCTAAGGGCCTGATGACATAGATTTCATTGCTGAGTGATATTGCTTTGTAAGTAAATACCACAACTTCTTTATCCATTTTTCACTTTCTGCGATGTTGAACTTGTACTGTAAACGAGGTTGTTGTAAACAGAGCCGTTCCAAACTTTGGGGTGGCTGTGTCTTTTTGATTTTAATTTCCCTAAGCTATAGGACCATAAGTGGAAGTGCCCTAGGCTCTGTTGCTTTGTTTTTTAGATGTTTCAGGAAACACCATACACTTCTCCCGAGTGTCTGTTGGCAATTTACATCCCGCCCATCAGCATAACAAGGCTCCCAGTTCTCCATGGCCTGTCCTGCCTTTCTGGATTTTACACTTTTTTCAGATGGCCCTTTTGACCGGGGGGAAGTGACACTTCATTGTAGTGCAGATTTCCTTTGCAAGCTTGCTTGGTTGGCCAAAAAGGGCGTATGCGTTTTTTCCTGAATATATTCAGGAAAAAACGCATACGCCCTTTTTGGCCAAGTGCATCATTGTGGACGTTCTGCCTCTTTTCCTATGCTTTCAATGCAATTCCAGTCTACCTCCTGAAATCGGTTTCCTGCAATTCTGCCCCGCTTTCAAGTCCTCTTGGCAGCCTTACTTCAGTATATTTTTGGACGATAGCTGTCATTTATAACTCTGCAGGTTTGTGAATTACAGTGCCCCTGAGCTCCTTTCTTCAAGTCCCTTTCTTGTGACCTGGCCGCAACACCGCAGGATGGCTTCAGGCCCTAATCTGGTTCCGGCACGGCACGCTGAGGCTTTGGTTAATTCCTCTTCCTGGTGGGAAATGAGAGTTAAGTTTGCCCGTCAAGACACCTCCAGCTAGTCTCTCATTGGTTCTCCCTATTCCTGTTCATCTTCCGCAGAAATTGCAAACTGGGCCAAACAGGAGGTTAAAGGAACTGACTCTCCAAGATGGGAAAGTGTTAGTAAAGCGTCTGGAATGTTGCACCCGAGTACCAGGGTATGAAAACTGAGACATATTTGAACACGTCTCCCGATCACATGGTTGATCATACTCTAGGTTCCACATGCATGTTTTAGCTGAAGGAAGAATACCTTAAACCTGGAGAGTTGAGACCCGTGGAATGGGTACCATGCAATATGATTTCAAAGGGTCTTCATTTGCTCACCGAACCTCTCCAATCCTATCACTGCTGCGTTTATGCCCCTGTACACACGCTTGATTCTCTTTTGGAGACATAGCAATCCATAGGTTTTAAGATACTTACTAGTCAGGTACATTCTTAGGCGTTTAATATGCGGTGTTGAGTCCATTTCGTTGAGCAAGGAGTAGCTCTTGTCTATTCCATATTTGGCTTAAGGAACTTTATCTGTGCTCATTTCAATCTCTGGTTTTATGCAACACCCCAACTCACCTTTCCCTTAAGCAAACATAAGTTGGTTTTCTCAATTTGAGACCCTGTTCTGTTTTGTAATTCAGTTCTTCTGTAGCCAAGTTTACATTCCGTGTATTACTGATATCTTATGATGTTTCTTTTTCTGTGTGACTTATTTCAGTTAGAATCATCATACCTGAATCCACTCATTGTGCTGCTAAGGGCCTGATGACATAGATTTCATTGCTGAGTGATATTGCTTTGTATGTAAATACCACAACTTCTTTATCCATTTTTCACTTTCTGCGATGTTGAACTTGTACTGTAAACGAGGTTCTTGTAAACAGAGGCGTCCCAAACTTTGGGGTGGCTGTGTCTTTTTGATTTTAATTTCCCAAAGCTATAGGATCATAAGTGGAAGTGCCCTAGGCTCTGTTGCTTTGTTTTTGAGATGTTTCAGGAAAAAACATACACTTCCCCCGAGTGTCTGTTGGCAATTTACATCCCGCCCATCAGCATAACAAGGCTCCCAGTTCTCCATGGCCTGTCCTGCCTTTCTGCATTTTACACTTTTTTCAGATGGCTCTTTTGACCAGGGGGAAGTGAGACTTCATTGTAGTGCAGATTTCCTTTGCAAGCTTGCTTGGTTGGTCAAAAAGGACGTATGCGTTTTTTCCTGAATATATTCAGGAAAAAACGCATACGCCCTTTTTGGCCAAGTGCATCATTGTGGACGTTCTGCCTCTTTTCCTATGCTTTCAATGCAATTCCAGTCTACCTCCTGAAATCGGTTTCCTGCAATTCTGCCCCGCTTTCAAGTCCTCTTGGCAGCCTTACTTCAGTATATTTTTGGACGATAGCTGTCATTTATACCTCTGCATGTTTGTGATTTACAGTGCCCCTGAGCTCCTTTCTTCAACTCGCTTTCTTTAGAGCTGGCTGCAAACCGCAGGATGGCTTCAGGCCCTAATCTGGTTCCGGCACAGCATGCTGAGCCTTTGGTTATTTCCTCTTCCTGGTGGGAAATGAGAGTTAAATTTGCCCGTCCAGACACCTCCAGCTAGTCTCTCATTGATTCTCCCTATTCCTGTTCTTCTTCCGCAGAAATTGCAATCTGGGCCAAACAGGAGGTTAAAGGGACTGACTCTCCAACTGGGGAGAGTGTTAGTAAAGCATCTGGAATGTTGCACCCAAGTACCAGGGGACGAAAATTGAGACATATCTCAACACGTCTCCCGATCACACGGTTGATCATACTCTGGGTTCCACATGCATGTTTTAGCTGAAGGAAGAATACCTTAAACCTGGAGAGTTGAGACCCGTGGAATGGGTACCATGCAATATGACTTCAAAGGGTCTTCATTTGCTCACCGAACCTCTCCAATCCTATCACTGCTGTGTTTATGCCCCTGTACACACACTTGATTCTCTTTTGGAGACATAGCAATCCCTAGGTTTTAAGATACTTACTAGTCAGGTACATTCTTAGGCGTTTAATATGCGGTGTTGAGTCCATTTCGTTGAGCAAGGAGTAGCTCTTGTCTATTCCATATTTGGCTTAAGGAACTTTATCTGTGCTCATTTCAATCTCTGGTTTTATGCAGCACCCCAACTCACTTTTCCCCTTAAGCAAGCATAAGTTGATTTTCTAAATTTGAGACCTAGTTCTGTTTTGTAATTCAGTTCTTCTGTAGCCAAGTTTACATTCCGTGTATTAGTGATATCTTATGATGTTTCTTTTTCTGTGTGACTTATTTCAGTTAGAATCACCATACCTGAATCCACTCATTGTGCTGCTACGGCCCTGATGACATAGATTTCATTGCTAAGTGATATTGCATTGTATGTAAATAGCACAACTTCTTTATCCATTTTTCACTTTCTGCGATATTGAACTTGTACTGTAAACGAGGTGATTGTAAACAGAGCCGTCCCGAACTTTGGGGTGGCTGTGTCTTTTTGATTTTAATTTCCCTAAGCTATAGGACCATAAGTGGAAGTGCCCTAGGCTCTGTTGCTTTGTTTTTTAGATGTTTCAGGAAACACCATACACTTCTCCTGAGTGTCTGTTTGCAATGTACATCCCGCCCATCAGCATAACAGCTCCCAGTTCTCCATGGCCTGTCCTGCCTTTCTGGATTTTACACTTTTTCAGATGGCCCTTTTGACCGTGGGGAAGGGAGACTTCATTGTAGTACAGATTTTCTTTGCAAGTTTGCTTGGTTGGCCAAAAAGGGCGTATGCGTTTTTTCCTGAATATATTCCGGAAAAAACGCATACGCCCTTTTTGGCCAAGTGCATCATTGTGGACGTTCTGCCTCTTTTCCTATGCTTTCAATGCAATTCCAGTCTACCTCCTGAAATCGGTTTCCTGCAATTCTGCCCCGCTTTCAAGTCCTCTTGGCAGCCTTACTTCAGTATATTTTTGGACGATAGCTGTCATTTATAACTCTGCAGGTTTGTGAATTACAGTGCCCCTGAGCTCCTTTCTTCAACTCGCTTTCTTGTGAGCTGCCGCAACACCGCAGGATGGCTTCAGGCCCTAATCTGGTTCCGGCATGGCACGCTGAGCCTTTGGTTAATTCCTCTTCCTGGTGGGAAATTAAAGTTAAATTTGCCCGTCCAGACACCTCCAGCTAGTCTCTCATTGGTTCTCCCTATTCCTGTTCATCTTCCGCAGAAATTGCAAACTGGGCCAAACAGGAGGTTAAAGGCACTGACTTTCCAAGTCGGGAGAGTGTTAGTAAAGCGTCTGGAATGTTGCACCCAAGTACCAGGGGACGAAAATTGAGACATATCTCAACACATCTCCCGATCACACGGTTGATCATACTCTGGGTTCCACATGCATGTTTTAGCTGAAGGAAGAATACCTTAAACCTGGGTAGTTGAGACCCGTGGAATGGGTACCATGCAATATGACTTCAAAGGGTCTTCATTTGCTCACCGAACCTCTCCAATCCTATCACTGCTGCGTTTATGCCCCTGTACACACGCTTGATTCTCTTTTGGAGACATAGCAATCCATAGGTTTTAAGTTACTTACTAGTCAGGTACATTCTTAGGGGTTTAATGTGCGGTGTTGAGTCCATTTCGTTGAGCAAGGAGTAGCTCTTGTCTATTCCATATTTGGCTTAAGGAACTTTATCTGTGCTCATTTCAATCTCTGGTTTTATGCAGCACCCCAACTCACCTTTCCCTTAAGCAAGCATAAGTTGGTTTTCTCAATTTGAGACCCTGTTCTGTTTTGTAATTCAGTTCTTCTGTAGCCAAGTTTACATTCCGTGTATTAGTGATATCTTATGATGTTTCTTTTTCTGTGTGACTTATTTCAGTTAGAATCATCGTACCTGAATCCACTCATTGTGCTGTTACGGGCCTGATGACAGATTTCATTGCTCAGTGATACTGCATTGTACGTAAGTACCACAACTTCTTTATCCATTTTTCACTTTCTGCGATATTGAACTTGTACCGTAAACGAGGTCCTTGTAAACAGAGCCGTTCCAAATTTTGGGGTGGCTGTGTCTTTTTGATTTTAATTTCCCTAAGCTGTAGGACCATAAGTGGAAGTGCCCTAGGCTCTGTTGCTTTGTTTTTTAGATGTTTCAGGAAACACCATACACTTCTCCCCAGTGGCTGTTGCCAATTTACATCCCGCCCATCAGCATAACAAGGCTCCCAGTTCTCCATGGCCTGTCCTGCCTTTCTGGATTTTACTCTTTTTTCAGATGGCCCATTTGACCAGGGATAAGTGAGACTTCATTGTAGTGCAGATTTCCTTTGCAAGCTTGCTTGGTTGGCCAAAAAGGGCGTATGCGTTTTTTCCTGAATATATTCAGGAAAAAACGCATACACCCTTTTTGGCCAAGTGCATCATTGTGGACGTTCTGCCTCTTTTCCTATGCTTTCAATGCAATTCCTGTCTACCTCCTGAAATCGGTTTCCTGCAGTTCTGCCCCGCTTTCAAGTCCTCTTGGCAGCCTTACTTCAGTATATTTTTGGACGATAGCTGTCATTTATAACACTGCAGGTTTGTGAATTACAGTGCCCCTGAGCTCCTTTCTTCAACTCGCTTTCTTTTGAGCTGGCCGCAACACCGCAGGATGGCTTCAGGCCCTAATCTGGTTCCGGCACGGCACGCTGATCCTTTGGTTATTTCCTCTTCCTGGTGGGAAATGAGAGTTAAATTTGCCCGTCCAGACACCTCCAGCTAGTCTCTCATTGGTTCTCCCTATTCCTGTTCATCTTCCGCAGAAATTGCAAACTGGGCCAAACAGGAGGTTAAAGGCGCTGACTCTCCAAGTCGGCACAGTGTTAGTGAAGCATCTGGAATGTTGCACCCGAGTACCAGGGTACGAAAACTGAGACATATTTGAACACGTCTCCCGTTCACATGGTTGATCATACTCTGGGTTCCACATGCATGTTTTAGCTGAAGGAAGAATACCTTAAACCTGGAGAGTTGAGACCCGTGTAATGGGTACCATGCAATATGACTTCAAAGCATCTTCATTTGCTCACCGAACCTCTCCAATCCTATCACTGCTGCGTTTATGCCCCTGTACACACGCTTGATTTTCTTTTGGAGACATAGCAATCCATAGGTTTTAAGATACTTACTAGTCAGGTACATTCTTAGGCGTTTAATATGCGGTGTTGAGTCCATTTCATTGAGCAAGGAGTAGCTCTTGTCTATTCCATATTTGGCTTAAGGAACTTTATCTGTGCTCATTTCAATCTCTGGTTTTATGCAGCACCCCAACTCACCTTTCCCCTTAAGCAAGCATAAGTTGCTTTTCTAAATTTGAGACCCTGTTCTGTTTTGGAATTCAGTTCCTGTGTAGCCAAGTTTACATTCCGTGTATTAGTGATATCTTATGATGTTTCTTTTTCTGTGTGACTTATTTCAGTTAGAATCATCATACCTGAATCCACTCATTATGCTGCTAAGGGCCTGATGACATAGATTTAATTGCTGAGTGATACTGCATTGTACGTAAGTACCACAACTTCTTTATCCATTTTTCACTTTCTGTGATATTGAACTTGTACTGTAAACGAGGTTCTTATAAACAGGGGCGTCCCAAACTTTGGGGTGGCTGTGTCTTTTTGATTTTAATTTCCCTAAGCTATAGGACCATAAGTGGAAGTGCCCTAGGCTCTGTTGCTTTGTTTTTTAGATGTTTCAGGAAACACCATACACTTCTCCAGAGTGTCTGTTGGCAATTTCCATCCCGCCCATCAGCATAACAGGGCTCCCAGTTCTCCATGGCCTGTCCTGCCTTTCTGGATTTTACACATTTTTCAGATGGCCCTTTTGACCGGGGGGAAGTGAGACTTCATTGTAGTGCAGATTTTCTTTGCAAGCTTGCTTGGTTGGCCAAAAAGGGCGTATGCGTTTTTCCTGAATATATTCAGGAAAAAACGCATACGCCCTTTTTGGCCAAGTGCATCATTGTGGACGTTCTGCCTCTTTTCCTATGATTTTATTGCAATTCCAGTCTACCTCCTGAAATCGGTTTCCTGCAATTCTGCCCCGCTTTCAAGTCCTCTTGGCAGCCTTACTTCAGTATATTTTTGGACGATAGCTGTCATTTATAACTCTGCAGGTTTGTGAATTACAGTGTCCCTGAGCTCCTTTCTTCAACTCGCTTTCTTGTGACCTGGCCGCAACACCGCAGGATTGCTTCAGGCCCTAATCTGGTTCCGGCACGGCACACTGAGCCTTTGGTTAATTCCTCTTCCTGTTGGGAAATGAGAGTTAAATTTGCCCGTCCAGACACCTCCAGCTAGTCTCTCTTTGGTTCTCGCTATTCCTGTTCATCTTCCGCAGAAATTGCAAACTGGGCCAAACAGGATGTTAAAGGCGCTGACTCTCCAAGTGGGGAGAGTGTTGGTAAAGCGTCTGGAATGTTCCACCCGAGTACCAGGGGAGGAAAACTGAGACATATTTGAACACGTCTCCCGATCACACGGTTGATCATACTCTGGGTTCCACATGCATGTTTTAGCTGAAGGAAGAATACCTTAAGTCTGGAGAGTTGAGACCCGTGTAATGGGTACCATGCAATATGACTTCAAAGGGTCTTCATTTGCTCACCGAACCTCTCCAGTCCTATCACTGCTGCGTTTATGCCCCTGTACACCCGCTTGATTCTCTTTTGGAGACATAGCAATCCATAGGTTTTAAGATACTTACTAGTCAGGTACATTCTTAGGCGTTTAATATGGGGTGTTGAGTCCATTTCGTTGAGCAAGGAGTAGCTCTTGTCTATTCCATATTTGGCTTAAGGAACTTTCTCTGTGCTCATTTCAATCTCTGGTTTTATGCAGCACCCCAACTCACCTTTCCCCTTAAGCAAGCATAAGTTGGTTTTCTAAATTTGAGACCCTGTTCTGTTTTGGAATTCAGTTCCTGTGTAGCCAAGTTTACATTCCGTGTATTACTGATATCTTATGATGTTTCTTTTTCTGTGTGACTTATTTCAGTTAGAATCATAGTACCTGAATCCACTCATTATGCTGCTACGGGCCTGATGACATAGATTTCATTGCTGAGTGACACTGCATTGTACATAAGTATCACAAGTTCTTTATCCATTTTTCACTTTCTGTGATATTGAACTTGTACGGTAAATGAGGTTCTTGTAAACAGAGCCGTTCTAAATTTAGGGGTGGCTGTGTCTTTTTGATTTTAATTTCCCTAAGCTATAGGACCATAAGTGGTAGTGCCCTAGGCTCTGTTGCTTTGTTTTTTAGATGTTTCAGGAAACACCATACACTTCTCCAGAGTGTCTGTTGGCAATTTACATCCCGCCCATCAGCATAACAGGTTCCCAGTTCTCCATGGCCTGTCCTGCCTTTCTGGATTTTACACTTTTTTCAGATGGCCCTTTTGACCGGGGGGAAGTGAGACTTCATTGTAGTGCAGATTTCCTTTGCAAGCTTGCTTGGTTGGCCAAAAAGGGCGTATGCGTTTTTTCCTGAATATATTCACGAAAAAACGCATACGCCCTTTTTGGCCAAATGCATCATTGTGGACGTTCTGCCTCTTTTCCTATGCTTTCAATGCAATTCCAGTCTACCTCCTGAAATCGGTTTCCTGCAATTCTGCCCTGCTTTCAAGTCCTTTTGGCAGCCTTACTTCAGTATATTTTTGGACGATAGCTGTCATTTATAACTCTGCAGGTTTGTTAATTACAGTGCCCCTGAGCTCCTTTCTTCAACTCGCTTTCTTGTGACCTGGCCGCAACACCGCGGGATGGCTTCAGGCCCTAATCTGGTTCCGGCACGGCACGCTGAGCCTTTGGTTAATTCCTCTTCCTGGTGGGAAATGAGAGTTAAATTTGCCCGTCCAGACACCTCCAGCTAGTCTCTCATTGGTTCTCGCTATTCCTGTTCATCTTCCACAGAAATTGCAAACTGGGCCAAACAGGAGGTTAAAGGGACTGACTCTCCAAGTCGGGAGAGTGTTAGTAAAGCGTCTGGAATGTTGCACCCGAGTACCAGGGTACGAAAACTGAGACATATTTGAACACGTCTCCCGATCACATGGTTGATCATAGTCTAGGTTCCACATGCATGTTTTAGCTGAAGGAAGAATACCTTAAACCTGGGTAGTTGAAACCCGTGGAATGGGTACCATGCAATATGACTTCAAAGGGTCTTCATTTGCTCACCGAACCTCTCCAATCCTATCACTGCTGCGTTTATGCCCCTGTACACATGCTTGATTTTCTTTCGGAGACATAGCAATCCATAGGTTTTAAGATACTTACTAATCCCGTACATTCTTAGGTGTTTAATATGCGGTGTTGAGTCCATTTCGTTGAGCAAGGAGTAGCTCTTGTCTATTCCATATTTGGCTTAAGGAACTTTATCTGTGCTCATTTCAATCTCTGGTGTTATGCAGCACCCCAACTCACCTTTCCCCTTAAGCAAGCATAAGTTGGTTTTCTAAATTTGAGACCCTGTTCTGTTCTGTAATTCAGTTCCTGTGTAGCCAAGCTTACATTCCGTGTATTAGTGATATCTTATGATGTTTCTTTTTCTGTGTGACTTATTTCAGTTAGAATCATCGTACCTGAATCCACTCATTTAGCTGCTACGGGCCTGATGACATAGATTTCATTGCTGAGTGATATTGCTTTGTAAGTAAATACCACAACTTCTTTATCCATTTTTCAGTTTCTGCGATATTGAACTTGTACGGTAAACGAGGTTCTTCTAAACAGAGGCATCCCAAACTTTGGGGTGGCTGTGTCTTTTTGATTTTAATTTCCCTAAGCTATAGGACCATAAGTGGAAGTGCCCTAGGCTCTGTTGCTTTGTTTTTTAGATGTTTCAGGAAACACCATACACTTCTCCCGAGTGTCTGTTGGCAATTTACATCCCGCCCATCAGCATAACAGGGCTCCCAGTTCTCCATGGCCTGTCCTGCCTTTCTGGATTTTACACTTTTTTCAGATGGCCCTTTTGACTGGGGGGAAGTGAGACTTCATTGTAGTGCAGATTTCCTCTGCAAGCTTGCTTGGTTGGCCAAAAAGGGCGTATGCATTTTTTCCTCAGGAAAAAACGCATACGCCCTTTTTGGCCAAGTGCATCATTGTGGACGTTCTGCCTCTTTTCCTATGCTTTCAATGCAATTCCAGTCTACCTCCTGAAATCGGTTTCCTGCAATTCTGCCCCGCTTTCAAGTCCTCTTGGCAGCCTTACTTCAGTATATTTTTGGACGATAGCTGTCATTTATAACTCTGCAGGTTTGTGAATTACAGTGCCCCTGAGCTCCTTTCTTCAACTCGCTTTCTTGTGACCTGGCCGCAAAACCGCAGGATGGCTTCAGGCCCTAATCTGGTTCCGGCACGGCACGCTGAGCCTTTGTTTAATTCCTCTTCCTGGTGGGAAATGAGAGTTAAATTTGCCCGTCCAGACACCTCCAGCTAGTCTCTCATTGGTTCTCCCTATTCCTGTACATCTTCCGCAGAAATTTCAAACTGGGCCAAACAGGAGGTTAAAGGGACTGACTCTCCAAGTCGGGAGAGTGTTAGTAAAGCGTCTGGAATGTTGCACCCGAGTACCAGGGTACGAAAACTGAGACATATTTGAACATGTCTCCCGTTCACATGGTTGATCATACTCTGGGTTCCACATGCATGTTTTAGCTGAAGGAAGAATACCTTAAACCTGGAGAGATGAGACCCGTGTAATGGGTACCATGCAATATGACTTCAAAGCGTCTTCATTTGCTCACCGAACCTCTCCAATCCTATCACTGCTGCGTTTATGCCCCTGTACACATGCTTGATTCTCTTTCGGAGACATAGCAATCCATAGGTTTTAAGATACTTACTAGTCACGTACATTCTTAGGCGTTTAATATGCGGTGTTGAGTCCATTTCGTTGAGCAAGGAGTAGCTCTTGTCTATTCCATATTTGGCTTAAGGAACTTTATCTGTGCTCATTTCAATCTCTG
This sequence comes from Delphinus delphis, assembly GCF_949987515.2. Taxonomy (NCBI): domain Eukaryota; kingdom Metazoa; phylum Chordata; class Mammalia; order Artiodactyla; family Delphinidae; genus Delphinus; species Delphinus delphis. The sequence continues at coordinate 1,312,860 of NW_027192670.1, read as the reverse complement.
GTTTTATGCAGCACCCCAACTCACCTTTACCCTTAAGCAAGCATATGTTGGTTTTCTAAATTTGAGACCCTGTTCTGTTCTGTAATTCAGTTCCTGTGTAGCCAAGCTTACATTCCGTGTATTAGTGATATCTTATGATGTTTCTTTTTCTGTGTGACTTATTTCAGTTAGAATCATCGTACCTGAATCCACTCATTATGCTGCTACGGGCCTGATGACATAGATTTCATTGCTGAGTGATATTGCTTTGTAAGTAAATACCACAAGTTCTTTATCCATTTTTCACATTCTGCGATGTTGAACTTGTACTGTAAACGAGGTTCTTGTAAACAGAGGCATCCCAAACTCTGGGGTGGCTGTGTCTTTTTGATTTTAATTTCCCTAAGCTATAGGACCATAAGTGGAAGTGCCCTAGGCTCTGTTGCTTTGTTTTTTAGATGTTTCAGGAAACACCATACACTTCTCCCGAGTGTCTGTTGGCAATTTTCATCCCGCCCATCAGCATAACAAGGCTCCCACTTCTCCATGGCCTGTCCTGCCTTTCTGGATTTTACACTTTTTTCAGATGGCCCTTTTGACCGGGGGGAAGTGAGACTTCATTGTAGTGCAGATTTCCTTTGCAAGCTTGCTTGGTTGGCCAAAAAGGGCGTATGCGTTTTTTCCTGAATATATTCAGGAAAAAACGCATACGCCCTTTTTGGCCAAGTGCATCATTGTGGACGTTCTGCCTCTTTTCCTATGCTTTCAATGCAATTCCAGTCTACCTCCTGAAATCGGTTTCCTGCAATTCTGCCCCGCTTTCAAGTCCTCTTGGCAGCCTTACTTCAGTATATTTTTGGACGATAGCTGTCATTTATAACTCTGCAGGTTTGTGAATTACAGTGTCCCTGAGCTCCTTTCTTCAACTCGCTTTCTTGTGACCTGGCCGCAACACCGCAGGATGGCTTCAGGCCCTAATCTGGTTCCGGCACGGCACGCTGAGCCTTTGGTTATTTCCTCTTCCTGGTCGGAAATGAAAGTTAAATTTGCCTGTCCAGACACCTCCAGCTAGTCTCTCATTGGTTCTTCCTATTCCTGTTCATCTTCCGCAGAAATTGCAAACTGGGCCAAATAGGATGTTAAAGGCGCTGACTCTCCAAGTGGGGAGAGTGTTGGTAAAGCGTCTGGAATGTTCCACCGGAGTACCAGGGGAGGAAAACTGAGACATATTTGAACACGTCTCCCGTTCACACGGTTGATCATACTCTGGGTTCCACATGCATGTTTTAGCTGAAGGAAGAATACCTTAAACCTGGAGAGTTGAGACCCGTGGAATGGGTACCATGCAATATGACTTCAAAGAGTCTTTATTTGCTCACCGAACCTCTCCTATCCTATCTCTGCTGCGTTTATGCCCCTGTACACTCGATTGATTCTCTTTTGGAGACATAGTAATCCATAGGTTTTAAGATACTTACTAGTCAGGTACATTCTTAGGCGTTTAATATGGGGTGTTGAGTCCATTTCGTTGAGCAGGGAGTAGCTCTTGTCTATTCCATATTTGGCTTAAGGAACTTTATCTGTGCTCATTTCAATCTCTGGTTTTATGCAGCACCCCAACTCACCTTTCACTTTAAGCAAGCATAAGTTGGTTTTCTATATTTGAGACCCTGTTCTGTTTTGGAATTCAGTTCCTGTGTAGCCAAGTTTACATTCCGTGTATTAGTGATATCTTATGATGTTTCTTTTTCTGTGTGACTTATTTCAGTTAGAATCATCGTACCTGAATCCACTCATTATGCTGCTACGGGCCTGATGACATAGATTTAATTGCTGAGTGATACTGCATTGTACGTAAGTACCACAAGTTCTTTATCCATTTTTCACTTTCTGTGATATTGAACTTGTACGGTAAATGAGGTTCTTGTAAACAGAGGCGTCCCAAATTTTGGGGTGGCTGTGTCTTTTTGATTTTAATTTCCCTAAGCTATAGGACCATAAGTGGATGTGCCCTAGGCTCTGTTGCTTTGTTTTTTAGATGTTTCAGGAAACACCATACACTTCTCCAGAGTGTCTGTTGGCAATTTACATCCTGCCCATCAGCATAACAAGGCTCCCAGTTCTCCATGGCCTGTCCTGCCTTTCTGGATTTTACACGTTTTTCAGATGGGCCTTTTGACCGGGGGAAGTGAGACTTCATTGTAGTGCAGATTTCCTTTGCAAGTTTGCTTGCTTTGCCAAATACGGTGTATGCGTTTTTTCCTGAATATATTCAGGAAAAAACGCATACACACTTTTTGGCCAAGTGCATCATTGTGGACGTTCTGTCTCTTTTCCTATGCTTTCAATGCAATTCCAGTCTACCTCTTGAAATCGGTTTCCTGCAATTCTGCCCCACTTTCATGTCCTCTTGGCAGCCTTACTTCAGTATTTTTTTGGACGATAGCTGTCATTTATAACTCTGCAGGTTTGTGAATTACAGTGCCCCTGAGCTCCTTTCTTCAACTCGCTTTCTTGTGAGCTGGCCGCAACACCGCAGGATGGCATCAGGCCCTAATCTGGATCCGGTACGGCACGCTGAGCCTTTGGTTATTTCCTCTTCCTGGTGGGAAATGAGAGTTAAATTTGCCCGTCCAGACACCTCCAGCTAGTCTCTCATTGGTTCTCCCTATTCCTGTTCATCTTCCGCAGAAATTGCAAACTGGGCCAAATAGGAGGTTAAAGGGACTGACTCTCCAAGTCGGGAGAGTGATAGTAAAGCGTCTGGAATGTTGCACCCGAGTACCAGGGTACGAAAACTGAGACATATTTGAACACGTCTCCCGATCACATGGTTGGTCATACTCTAGGTTCCACATGCATGTTTTAGCTGAAGGAAGCATACCTTAAACCTGGGTAGTTGAAACCCGTGGAATGGGTACCATGCAATATGACTTCAAAGGGTCTTCATTTGCTCACCGAACCTCTCCAATCCTATCACTGCTGCGTTTATGCCCCTGTACACATGCTTGATTTTCTTTCGGAGACATAGCAATCCATAGGTTTTAAGACACTTACTAGTCCCGTACATTCTTAGGCGTTTAATATGCGGTGTTGAGTCCATTTCGTTGAGCAAGGAGTAGCTCTTGTCTATTCCATATTTGGCTTAAGGAACTTTATCTGTGCTCATTTCAATCTCTGGTTTTATGCAGCACCCCAACTCACCTTTCCCCTTAAGCAAGCATAAGTTGGTTTTCTAAATTTGAGACCCTGTTCTGTTTTGGAATTCAGTTCCTGTGTAGCCAAGCTTACATTCCGTGTATTAGTGATATCTTATGATGTTTCTTTTTCTGTGTGACTTATTTCAGTTAGAATCATCGTACCTGAATCCACTCATTATGCTGCTACGGGCCTGATGACATAGATTTCATTGCTGAGTGATATTGTTTTGTAAGTAAATACCACAACTTCTTTATCCATTTTTCACTTTCTGCAATGTTGAACTTGTACTGTAAACGAGGTTCTTGTAAACAGAGGCATCCCAAACTCTGGGGTGGCTGTGTCTTTTTGATTTTAATTTCCCTAAGCTATAGGACCATAAGTGGAAGTGCCCTAGGCTCTGTTGCTTTGTTTTTTAGATGTTTCAGGAAACACCATACACTTCTCCCAAGTGTCTGTTGGCAATTTACATCCCGCCCATCAGCATAACAAGGCTCCCAGTTCTCCATGGCCTGTCCTGCCTTTCTGGATTTTACATTTTTTTCAGATGGCCCTTTTGACCGGGGGGAAGTGAGACTTCATTGTAGTGCAGATTTCCTTTGCAAGCTTGCTTGGTTGGCCAAAAAGGGCGTATGCGTTTTTTCCTGAATATATTCAGGAAAAAACGCATACGCCCTTTTTGGCCAAGTGCATCATTGTGGACGTTCTGCCTCTTTTCCTATGCTTTCAATGCAATTCCAGTCTACCTCCTGAAATCGGTTTCCTGCAATTCTGCCCCGCTTTCAAGTCCTCTTGGCAGCCTTACTTCAGTATATTTTTGGATGATAGCTGTCATTTATAACTCTGCAGGTTTGTGAATTACAGTGCCCCTGAGCTCCTTTCTTCAACTCGCTTTCTTGTGACCTGGCCGCAACACGGCAGGATGGCTTCAGGCCCTAATCTGGTTCCGGCACGGCACGCTGAGCCTTTGGTTATTTCCTCTTCCTGGTCGGAAATGAAAGTTAAATTCGCCTGTCCAGACACCTCCAGCTAGTCTCTCATTGGTTCTTCCTATTCCTGTTCATCTTCCGCAGAAATTGCAAACTGGGCCAAACAGGAGGTTAAAGGCGCTGACTCTCCAAGTGGGGAGAGTGTTGGTAAAGCGTCTGGAATGTTGCACCCGAGTACCAGGGTACAAAAACTGAGACATATTTGAACACGTCTCCCGTTCACACGGTTGATCATACTCTGGGTTCCACATGCATGTTTTAGCTGAAGGAAGAATACCTTAAACCTGGAGAGTTGAGACCCGTGGAATGGGTACCATGCAATATGACTTCAAAGCGTCTTCATTTGCTCACCGAACCTCTCCAATCCTATCACTGCTGCGTTTATGCCCCTGTACACACGCTTGATTTTCTTTTGGAGACATAGCAATCCATAGGTTTTAAGATACTTACTAGTCAGGTACATTCTTAGGCGTTTAATATGCGGTGTTGAGTCCATTTCGTTGAGCAAGGAGTAGCTCTTGTCTATTCCATATTTGGCTTAAGGAACTTTATCTGTGCTCATTTCAATCTCTGGTTTTATGCAGCACCCCAACTCACCTTTCCCCTTAAGCAAGCATAAGTTGGTTTTCTAAATTTGAGACCCTGTTCTGTTTTGGAATTCAGTTCCTGTGTAGCCAAGCTTACATTCCGTGTATTAGTGATATCTTATGATGTTTCTTTTTCTGTGTGACTTATTTCAGTTAGAATCATCGTACCTGAATCCACTCATTATGCTGCTACGGGCCTGATGACATAGATTTCATTGCTGAGTGATATTGCTTTGTAAGTAAATACCACAAGTTCTTTATCCATTTTTCACATTCTGCGATGTTGAACTTGTACTGTAAACGAGGTTCTTGTAAACAGAGGCATCCCAAACTCTGGGGTGGCTGTGTCTTTTTGATTTTAATTTCAGTAAGCTATAGGACCATAAGTGGAAGTGCCCTAGGCTCTGTTGCTTTGTTTTTTAGATGTTTCAGGAAACACCATACACTTCTCCCCAGTGTCTGTTGGCAATTTACATCCCGCCCATCAGCATAACAAGGCTCCCAGTTCTCCATGGCCTGTCCTGCCTTTCTGGATTTTACACATTTTTCAGATGGCCCTTTTGACCGGGGGAAGTGAGACTTCATTGTAGTGCAGATTTCCTTTGCAAGCTTGCTTGATTGGCCAAAAAGGGCGTATACGTTTTTTCCTGAATATATTCAGGAAAAAACGCATACGCCCTTTTTGGCCAAGTGCATCATTGTGGACGTTCTGCCTCTTTTCCTATGCTTTCAATGCAATTCCAGTCTACCTCCTGAAATCGGTTTCCTGCAATTCTACCCCACTTTCATGTCCTCTTGGCAGCCTTACTTCAGTATATTTTTGGACGATAGCTGTCATTTATAACTCTGCAGGTTTGTGAATTACAGTGCCCCTGAGCTCCTTTCTTCAACTCGCTTTCTTGTGAGCTGGCCGCAACACCGCAGGATGGCTTCAGGCCCTAATCTGGATCCGGTACGGCACGCTGAGCCTTTGGTTATTTCCTCTTCCTGGTGGGAAATGAGAGTTAAATTTGCCCGTCCAGACACCTCCAGCTAGTCTCTCATTGGTTCTCCCTATTCCTGTTCATCTTCCGCAGAAATTGCAAACTGGGCCGAATAGGAGGTTAAAGGGACTGACTCTCCAAGTGGGGAGAGTGTTAGTAAAGCGTCTGGAATATTGCACCTGAGTACCAGGGTACGAAAACTGAGACATATTTGAACACGTCTCCCGATCACATGGTTGGTCATAGTCTAGGTTCCACATGCATGTTTTAGCTGAAGGAAGAATACCTTAAACCTGGAGAGTTGAAACCCGTGGAATGGGTACCATGCAATATGACTTCAAAGGGTCATCATTTGCTCACCGAACCTCTCCAATCCTATCACTGCTGCGTTTATGCCCCTGTACACATGCTTGATTTTCTTTTGGAGACATAGCAATCCATAGTTTTTAAGATACTTACTAGTCAGGTACATTCTTAGGCGTTTAATATGCGGTGTTGAGTCCATTTCGTTGAGCAAGGAGTAGCTCTTGTCTATTCCATATTTGGCTTAAGGAACTTTATCTGTGCTCATTTCAATCTCTCGTTTTATGCAGCACCCCAACTCACCTTTCCCCTTAAGCAAGCATAAGTTGGTTTTCTAAATTTGAGACCCTGATCTGTTCTGTAATTCAGTTCCTGTGTAGCCAAGTTTACATTCCGTGTATTAGTGATATCTTATGATGTTTCTTTTTCTGTGTGACTTATTTCAGTTAGAATCATCGTACCTGAATCCACTCATTATGCTGCTACGGGCCTGATGACATAGATTTCGTTGCTGAGTGATACTGCATTGTACGTAAGTACCACAAGTTCTTTATCCATTTTTCACTTTCTGCGATGTTGAACTTGTACTGTAAACGAGGTTCTTGTAAACAGAGTTGTCCCAAACTCTGGGGTGGCTGTGTCTTTTTGATTTTAATTTCCCTAAGCTATAGGACCATAAGTGGAAGTGCCCTAGGCTCTGTTGCTTTGTTTTTTAGATGTTTCAGGAAACACCATACACTTCTCCCAAGTGTCTGTTGGCAATTTACATCCCGCCCATCAGCATAACAAGGCTCCCAGTTCTCCATGGCCTGTCCTGCCTTTCTGGATTTTACACTTTTTTCAGATGGCCCTTTTGACCGGGGGGAAGTGAGACTTCATTGTAGTGCAGATTTCCTTTGCAAGCTTGCTTGGTTGGCCAAAAAGGGCGTATGCGTTTTTTCCTGAATATATTCAGGAAAAAACGCATACGCCCTTTTTGGCCAAGTGCATCATTGTGGACGTTCTGCCTCTTTTCCTATGTTTTCAATGCAATTCCAGTCTACCTCCTGAAATCGGTTTCCTGCAATTCTGCCCCGCTTTCAAGTCCTCTTGGCAGCCTTACTTCAGTATATTTTTGGACGATAGCTGTCATTTATAACTCTGCAGGTTTGTGAATTACAGTGCCCCTGAGCTCCTTTCTTCAACTCGCTTTCTTGTGACCTGGCCGCAACACCGCAGGATGGCTTCAGGCCCTAATCTGGTTCTGGCATGGCACGCTGAGCCTTTGGTTAATTCCTCTTCCTGGTGGGAAATGAGAGTTAAATTTGCCCGTCCAGACACCTCCAGCTAGTCTCTCATTGGATCTCCCTGTTCCTGTTCATCTTCCGCAGAAATTGCAAACTGGGCCAAACAGGAGGTTAAAGGGACTGACTCTCCAAGTCGGGAGAGTGTTAGTAAAGCGTCTGGAATGTTGCACCCGAGTACCAGGGTACGAAAACTGAGACATATTTGAACACGTCTCCCGTTCACGCGGTTGATCATACTCTGGGTTCCACATGCATGTTTTAGCTGAAGGAAGAATACCTTAAACCTGGGTAGTTGAAACCCGTGGAATGGGTACCATGCAATATGACTTCAAAGGTTCTTCATTTGCTCACCGAACCTCTCCAATCCTATCACTGCTGCGTTTATGCCCCTGTACACACGCTTGATTCTCTTTCGGAGACATAGCAATCCATAGGTTTTAAGATACTTACTAGTCAGGTACATTCTTAGGCGTTTAATATGCGGTGTTGAGTCCATTTCGTTGAGCAAGGAGTAGCTCTTGTCTATTCCATATTGGGCTTAAGGAACTTTATCTGTGCTCATTTCAATCTCTGGTTTTATGCAGCACCCCAACTCACCTTTACCCTTAAGCAAGCATAAGTTGGTTTTCTAAATTTGAGACCGTGTTCTGTTCTGTAATTCAGTTCCTGTGTAGCCAAGTTTACATTCCGTGTATTACTGATATCTTATGATGTTTCTTTTTCTGTGTGACTTATATCAGTTAGAGTCATCATACCTGAATCCACTCATTGAGCTGCTCAGTGCCTGATGACATAGATTTCATTGCTGAGTGATATTGCTTTGTAAGTAAATACCACAACTTCTTTATCCATTTTTCACTTTCTGCGATATTGAACTTGTACGGTAAACGAGGTTCTTGTAAACAGAGGCGTCCCAAACTTTGGGGTGGCTGTGTCTTTTTGATTTTAATTTCCCTAAGCTATAGGACCATAAGTGGAAGTGCCCTAGGCTCTGTTGCTTTGTTTTTTAGATGTTTCAGGAAACACCATACACTTCTCCCGGGTGTCTGTTGGTAATTTACATCCCGCCCATCAGCATAAGAGGGCTCCCAGTTCTCCATGGCCTGTCCTGCCTTTCTGGATTTTACACTTTTTTCAGATGGCCCTTTTGACCGGGGGGAAGTGAGACTTCATTGTAGTGCAGATTTCCTTTGCAAGCTTGCTTGGTTGGCCATAAAGGGCATATGCGTTTTTTCCTGAATATATTCAGGAAAAAACGCATATGCCCTTTTTGGCCAAGTGCATCATTGTGGACGTTCTGCCTCTTTTCCTATGCTTTCAATGCAATTCCAGTCTACCTCCTGAAAGCGGTTTCCTGCAATTCTGCCCCGCTTTCAAGTCCTCCTGGCAGCCTTACTTCAGTATATTTTTGGACGATAGCTGTCATTTATAACTCTGCAGGTTTGTGAATTACAGTGCCCCTGAGCTCCTTTCTTCAACTCGCTTTCTTGTGACCTGGCCGCAACACCGCAGGATGGCTTCAGGCCCTAATCTGGTTCCGGCACGGCACGCTGAGCCTTTGGTTATTTCCTCTTCCTGGTGGGAAATGAGAGTTAAATTTGCCCGTCCAGACACCTCCAGCTAGTCTCTCATTGGTTCTCCCTATTCCTGTTCATCTTCCGCAGAAATTGCAAACTGGGCCAAACAGGAGGTTAAAGGGACTGACTCTCCAAGTCGGGAGAGTGTTAGTAAAACGTCTGGAATGTTGCACCCGAGTACCAGGGGAGGAAAACTGAGACATATTTGAACACGTCTCCTGTTCACACGGATGATCATACTCTAGGTTCCACATGCATGTTTTAGCTGAAGGAAGAATACCTTAAACCTGGGTAGTTGAGACCCGTGGAATGGGTACCATGCAATATGACTTCAAAGGGTCTTCATTTGCTCACCGAACCTCTCCAATCCTATCAGTGTTGCGTTTATGCCCCTGTACACACGCTTGATTCTCTTTCGGAGACATAGCAATCCATAGGTTTTAAGATACTTACTAGTCAGGTACATTCTTAGGCGTTTAATATGCGGTGTTGAGTCCATTTCGTTGAGCAAGGAGTAGCTCTTGTCTATTCCATATTTGGCTTAAGGAACTTTATCTGTGCTCATTTCAATCTCTGGTTTTATGCAGCACCCCAACTCACCTTTCCCCTTAAGCAAGCGTAAGTTGGTTTTCTAAATTTGAGACCCTGTTCTGTTCTGTAATTCAGTTCCTGTGTAGACAAGTTTACATTCCGTGTATTACTGATATCTTATGATGTTTCTTTTTCTGTGTGACTTATTTCAGTTAGAATCATCATACCTGAATCCACTCATTGTGCTGCTAAAGGCCTGATGACATAGATTTCATTGCTGAGTGATACTGCATTGTACGTAAGTACCACAAGTTCTTTATCCATTTTTCACTTTCTGTGATGTTGAACTTGTACTGTAAACGAGGTTCTTGTAAACAGAGGCGTCCCAAACATTGGGGTGGCTGTGTCTTTTTGATTTTAATTTCCCTAAGCTATAGGACCATAAGTGGAAGTGCCCTAGGATCTGTTGCTTTGTTTTTTAGATGTTTCAGGAAACACCATACACTTCTCCCGAGTGTCTGTTGGCAATTTACATCCCGCCCATCAGCATAACAAGGCTCCCAGTTCTCCATGGCCTGTCCTGACTTTCTGGATTTTACACTTTTTTCAGATGGCCCTTTTGACCGGGGGGAAGTGAGACTTCATTGTAGTGCAGATTTCCTTTGCAAGCTTGCTTGGTTGGCCAAAAAGTGCGTATGCGTTTTTTCCTGAATATATTCAGGAAAAAACGCATACGCCCTTTTTGGCCAAGTGCATCATTGTGGACGTTCTGCCTCTTTTCCTATGCTTTCAATGCAATTCCAGTCTACCTCCTGAAATTGGTTTCCTGCAATTCTGCCCCGCTTTCAAGTCCTCTTGGCAGCCTTACTTCAGTATATTTTTGGACGATAGCTGTCATTTATAACTCTGCAGGTTTGTGAATTACAGTGCCCCTGAGCTCCTTTCTTCAACTCGCTTTCTTGTGACCTGGCCGCAACACGGCAGGATGGCTTCAGGCCCTAATCTGGTTCCGGCACGGCATGCTGAGCCTTTGGTTATTTCCTCTTCCTGGTCGGAAATGAAAGTTAAATTTGCCTGTCCAGACACCTCCAGCTAGTCTCTCATTGGTTCTTCCTATTCCTGTTCATCTTCCGCAGAAATTGCAAACTGGGCCAAACAGGAGGTTAAAGGCGCTGACTCTCCAAGTGGGGAGAGTGTTGGTAAAGCGTCTGGAATGTTCCACCCGAGTACCAGGGGAGGAAAACTGAGACATATTTGAACACGTCTCCCGATCACATGGTTGATCATACTCTGGGTTCCACATGCATGTTTTAGCTGAAGGAAGAATACCTTAAACCTGGGTAGTTGAAACCCGTGGAATGGGTACCATGCAATATGACTTCAAAGAGTCTTTATTTGCTCACCGAACCTCTCCTATCCTATCACTGCTGTGTTTATGCCCCTGTACACACGCTTGATTCTCTTTTGGAGACATAGCAATCCATAGGTTTTAAGATACTTACTAGTCAGGTACATTCTTAGGCGTTTAATATGCGGTGTTGAGTCCATTTCGTTGAGCAAGGTGTAGCTCTTGTGTATTCCATATTTGGCTTAAGGAACTTTATCTGTGCTCATTTCAATCTCTGGTTTTATGCAGCACCCCAACTCACCTTTACCCTTAAGCAAGCATATGTTGGTTTTCTAAATTTGAGACCCTGTTCTGTTTTGGAATTCAGTTCCTGTGTAGCCAAGTTTACATTCCATGTATTAGTGATATCTTATGATGTTTCTTTTTCTGTGTGACTTATTTCAGTTAGAATCATCGTACCTGAATCCACTCATTATGCTGCTACGGGCCTGATGACATAGATTTCATTGCTGAGTGATACTGCATTGTACGTAAGTACCACAAGTTCTTTATCCATTTTTCACTTTCTGTGATATTGAACTTGTACAGTAAATGAGGTTCTTGTAAACAGAGGCGTCCCAAACTTTGGGGTGGCTGTGTCTTTTTGATTTTAATTTCCCTAAGCTATAGGACCATAAGTGGAAGTGCCCTAGGCTCTGTTGCTTTGTTTTTTAGATGTTTCAGGAAACACCATACACTTCTCCAGAGTGTCTGTTGGCAATTTACATCCCGCCCATCAGCATAACAAGGCTCCCAGTTCTCCATGGTCTGTCCTGCCTTTCTGGATTTTACACTTTTTTCAGATGGCCCTTTTGACCAGGGGGAAGTGAGACTTCATTGTAGTGCAGATTTCCTTTGGAAGCTTGCTTGGTTGGCCAAAAAGGGCGTATGCGTTTTTTCCTGAATATATTCAGGAAAAAACGCATACGCCCTTTTTGGCCAAGTGCATCATTGTGGACGTTCTGCCTCTTTTCCTATGCTTTCAATGCAATTCCAGTCTACCTCCTGAAATCGGTTTCCTGCAATTCTGCCCCACTTTCAAGTCCTCTTGGCAGCCTTACTTCAGTATACTTTTGGACGATAGCTGTCATTTATAACACTGCAGGTTTGTGAATTACAGTGCCCCTGAGCTCCTTTCTTCAACTCGCTTTCTTTTGAGCTGGCCGCAACACCGCAGGATGGCTTCAGGCCCTAATCTGGTTCCGGCACTGCACGCTGAGCCTTTGGTTATTTCCTCTTCCTGGTGGGAAATGAGAGTTAAATTTGCCCGTCCAGACACCTCCAGCTAGCCTCTCATTGGTTCTCGCTATTCCTGTTCATCTTCCGCAGAAATTGCAAACTGGGCGAAACGGGAGGTTAAAGGGACTGACTCTCCAAGTCGGTAGAGTGTTAGTAAAGCGTCTGGAATGTTGCACCCGAGTACCAGGGTACGAAAACTGAGACATATTTGAACACGTCTCCCGTTCACGCGGTTGATCATACTCTGGGTTCCACATGCATGTTTTAGCTGAAGGAAGAATACCTTAAACCTGGGTAGTTGAAACCCGTGGAATGGGTACCATGCAATATGACTTCAAAGGGTCTTCATTTGCTCACCGAACCTCTCCAATCCTATCACTGCTGCGTTTATGCCCCTGTACACATGCTTGATTCTCTTTTGGAGACATAGCAATCCATAGGTTTTAAGATACTTACTAGTCAGGTACATTCTTAGGCGTTTAATATGCGGTGTTGAGTCCATTTCGTTGAGCAAGGAGTAGCTCTTGTCTATTCCATATTGGGCTTAAGGAACTTTATCTGTGCTCATTTCAATCTCTGGTTTTATGCAGCACCCCAACTCACCTTTCCCCTTAAGCAAGCATAAGTTGGTTTTCTAAATTTGAGACCCTGTTCTGTTCTGTAATTCAGTTCCTGTGTAGCGAAGTTTACATTCCGTGTATTACTGATATCTTGTGATGTTTCTTTTTCTGTGTGACTTATTTCAGTTAGAATCATCATACCTGAATCCACTCATTGTGCTGCTAAGGGCCTGATGACATAGATTTCATTGCTGAGTGATATTGCTTTGTAAGTAAATACCACAACTTCTTTATCCATTTTTCACTTTCTGCGATGTTGAACTTGTATGGGAAACGAGGTTCTTGTAAACAGAGGCGTCCCAAACTTTGGGGTGGCTGTGTCTTTTTGATTTTAATTTCCCTAAGCTATAGGACCATAAGTGGAAGTGCCCTAGGCTCTGTTGCTTTGTTTTTTAGATGTTTCAGGAAACACCATACACTTCTCGCAAGTGTCTGTTGGCAATTTACATCCCGCCCATCAGCATAACAAGGCTCCCAGTTCTAGATGGCCTGTCCTGCCTTTCTGGATTTTACACTTTTTTCAGATGGCCCTTTTGACCGGGGGGAAGTGAGACTTCATTGTAGTGCAGATTTCCTTTGCAAGCTTGCTTGGTTGGCCATAAAGGGCATATGCGTTTTTTCCTGAATATATTCAGGAAAAAACGCATATGCCCTTTTTGGCCAAGTGCATCATTGTGGACGTTCTGCCTCTTTTCCTATGCTTTCAATGCAATTCCAGTCTACCTCCTGAAATCGGTTTCCTGCAATTCTGTCCTGCTTTCAAGTCCTCTTGGCCGCCTTACTTCAGTCTATTTTTGGACGATAGCTGTCATTTATAACTCTGCAGGTTTGTGAATTACAGTGCCCCTGAGCTCCTTTCTTCAACTCGCTTTCTTTTGAGCTGCCCGCAACACCGCAGGATGGCTTCAGGCCCTAATCTGGTTCCGGCACGGCACGCTGAGCCTTTGGTTAATTCCTCTTCCTGGTGGGAAATGAGAGTTAAATTTGCCCGTCCAGACACCTCCAGCTAGTCTCTCATTGGTTCTCCCTATTCCTGTTCATCTTCCGCAGAAATTGCAAACTTGGCCAAACAGGATGTTAAAGGCGCTGACCCCCCAAGTGGGGAGAGTGTTAGTAAAGTGTCTGGAATGTTGCACCCGAAAACCAGGGGAGGAAAACTGAGACATATTTGAACACGTCTCCCGTTCACACGGTTGATCATACTCTGGGTTCCACATGCATGTTTTAGCTGAAGGAAGAATACCTTAAACCTGGAGAGTTGAGACCCGTGTAATGGGTACCATGCAATATGACTTCAAAGGGTCTTCATTTGCTCACCGAACCTCTCCAATCCTGTCACTGCTGCGTTTATGCCCCTGTACACACGCTTGATTCTCTTTTGGAGACATAGCAATCCATAGGTTTTAAAATACTTACTAGTCAGGTACATTCTTAGACGTTTAATATGGGGTGTTGAGTCCATTTTGTTGAGCAAGGAGTAGCTCTTGTCTATTCCATATTTGGCTTAAGGAACTTTATCTGTGCTCATTTCAATCTCTGGTTTTATACAGCACCCCAATTCACCTTTCCCCTTAAGCAAGCATATGTTGGTTTTCTAAATTTGAGACCCTGTTCTGTTTTGGAATTCAGTTCCTGTGTAGCCAAGTTTACATTCCGTGTATTAGTGATATCTCATGATGTGTCTTTTTCTGTGTAACTTATTTCAGTTAGAATCATCGTACCCGAATCCACTCATTATGCTGCTACAGGCCTGATGACATAGATTTCATTGCTGAGTGATATTGCTTTGTAAGTAAATACCACAAGTTCTTTATCCATTTTTCACTTTCTGCGATGTTGAACTTGTATTGTAAACAAGGTTCTTGTAAACAGAGCCGTTCCAAACTTTGGGGTGGCTGTGTCTTTTTGATTTTAATTTCCCTAAGCTATAGGACCATAAGTGGAAGTGCCCTAGGCTCTGTTGCTTTGTTTTTTAGATGTTTCAGGAAACACCATACACTTCTCCAGAGTGTCTGTTGGCAATTTACATCCCGCCCATCAGCATAACAAGGCTCCCAGTTCTCCATGGCCTGTCCTGCCTTTCTGGATTTTACACTTTGTTCAGATGGCCCTTTTGACCGGGGGGAAGTGAGACTTCATTGTAGTGCAGATTTCCTTTGCAAGCTTGCTTGGTTGGCCAAAAACGGCGTATGCGTTTTTTCCTGAATATATTCAGGAAAAAACGCATACGCCCGTTTTGGCCAAGTGCATCATTGTGGACGTTCTGCCTCTTTTCCTATGCTTTCAATGCAATTCCAGTCTACCTCCTGAAATCGGTTTCCTGCAATTCAGCCCCACTTTCAAGTCCCCTTGGCAGCCTTACTTCAGTATATTTTTGACGATAGCTGTCATTTATAACTCTGCAGGTTTTGAATTACAGTGCCCCTGAGCTCCTTTCTTCAACTCGCTTTCTTGTGACCTGGCCGCAACACCGCAGGATGGCTTCAGGCCCTAATCTGGTTCCGGCACGGCACGCTGAGCCTTTGGTTATTTCCTCTTCCTGGTCGGAAATGAAAGTTAAATTTGCCTGTCCAGACACCTCCAGCTAGTCTCTCATTGGTTCTTCCTATTCCTGTTCATCTTCCGCAGAAATTGCAAACTGGGCCAAACAGGAGGTTAAAGGCGCTGACTCTCCAAGTGGGGAGAGTGTTGGTAAAGCGTCTGGAATGTTGCACCCGAGTACCAGGGTACAAAAACTGAGACATATTTGAACACGTCTCCCGTTCACACGGTTGATCATACTCTGGGTTCCACATGCATGTTTTAGCTGAAGGAAGAATACCTTAAACCTGGAGAGTTGAGACCCGTGGAATGGGTACCATGCAATATGACTTCAAAGCGTCTTCATTTGCTCACCGAACCTCTCCAATCCTATCACTGCTGCGTTTATGCCCCTGTACACACGCTTGATTTTCTTTTGGAGACATAGCAATCCATAGGTTTTAAGATACTTACTAGTCACGTACATTCTTAGGCGTTTAATATGCGGTGTTGAGTCCATTTCGTTGAGCAAGGAGTAGCTCTTGTCTATTCCATATTTGGCTTAAGGAACTTTATCTGTGCTCATTTCAATCTCTGGTTTTATGCAGCACCCCAACTCACCTTTCCCCTTAAGCAAGCATAAGTTGGTTTTCTAAATTTGAGACCCTGTTCTGTTTTGGAATTCAGTTCCTGTGTAGCCAAGCTTACATTCCGTGTATTAGTGATATCTTATGATGTTTCTTTTTCTGTGTGACTTATTTCAGTTAGAATCATCGTACCTGAATCCACTCATTATGCTGCTACGGGCCTGATGACATAGATTTCATTGCTGAGTGATATTGCTTTGTAAGTAAATACCACAAGTTCTTTATCCATTTTTCACATTCTGCGATGTTGAACTTGTACTGTAAACGAGGTTCTTGTAAACAGAGGCATCCCAAACTCTGGGGTGGCTGTGTCTTTTTGATTTTAATTTCAGTAAGCTATAGGACCATAAGTGGAAGTGCCCTAGGCTCTGTTGCTTTGTTTTTTAGATGTTTCAGGAAACACCATACACTTCTCCCCAGTGTCTGTTGGCAATTTACATCCCGCCCATCAGCATAACAAGGCTCCCAGTTCTCCATGGCCTGTCCTGCCTTTCTGGATTTTACACATTTTTCAGATGGCCCTTTTGACCGGGGGGAAGTGAGACTTCATTGTAGTGCAGATTTCCTTTGCAAGCTTGCTTGCTTGGCCAAAAAGTGCGTATGCGTTTTTTCCTGAATATATTCAGGAAAAAACGCATACGCCCTTTTTGGCCAAGTGCATCATTGTGGACGTTCTGCCTCTTTTCCTATGCTTTCAATGCAATTCCAGTCTACCTCCTGAAATCGGTTTCCTGCAATTCTACCCCACTTTCATGTCCTCTTGGCAGCCTTACTTCAGTATATTTTTGGACGATAGCTGTCATTTATAACTCTGCAGGTTTGTGAATTACAGTGCCCCTGAGCTCCTTTCTTCAACTCGCTTTCTTGTGAGCTGGCCGCAACACCGCAGGATGGCTTCAGGCCCTAATCTGGATCCGGTACGGCACGCTGTGCCTTTGGTTATTTCCTCTTCCTGGTGGGAAATGAGAGTTAAATTTGCCCGTCCAGACACCTCCAGCTAGTCTCTCATTGGTTCTCCCTATTCCTGTTCATCTTCCGCAGAAATTGCAAACTGGGCCAAATAGGAGGTTAAAGGGACTGACTCTCCAAGTGGGGAGAGTGTTAGTAAAGCGTCTGGAATATTGCACCCGAGTACCAGGGTACGAAAACTGAGACATATTTGAACACGTCTCCCGATCACATGGTTGGTCATAGTCTAGGTTCCACATGCATGTTTTAGCTGAAGGAAGAATACCTTAAACCTGGAGAGTTGAAACCCGTGGAATGGGTACCATGCAATATGACTTCAAAGGGTCTTCATTTGCTCACCGAACCTCTCCAATCCTATCACTGCTGCGTTTATGCCCCTGTACACATGCTTGATTTTCTTTCGGAGACATAGCAATCCATAGTTTTTAAGATACTTACTAGTCAGGTACATTCTTAGGCGTTTAATATGCGGTGTTGAGTCCATTTCGTTGAGCAAGGAGTAGCTCTTGTCTATTCCATATTTGGCTTAAGGAACTTTATCTGTGCTCATTTCAATCTCTCGTTTTATGCAGCACCCCAACTCACCTTTCCCCTTAAGCAAGCATAAGTTGCTTTTCTAAATTTGAGACCCTGTTCTGTTCTGTAATTCAGTTCCTGTGTAGCCAAGTTTACATTCCGTGTATTAGTGATATCTTATGATGTTTCTTTTTCTGTGTGACTTATTTCAGTTAGAATCATCGTACCTGAATCCACTCATTATGCTGCTACGGGCCTGATGACATAGATTTCGTTGCTGAGTGATACTGCATTGTACGTAAGTACCACAAGTTCTTTATCCATTTTTCACTTTCTGCGATGTTGAACTTGTACTGTAAACGAGGTTCTTGTAAACAGAGTTGTCCCAAACTCTGGGGTGGCTGTGTCTTTTTGATTTTAATTTCCCTAAGCTATAGGACCATAAGTGGAAGTGCCCTAGGCTCTGTTGCTTTGTTTTTTAGATGTTTCAGGAAACACCATACACTTCTCCCAAGTGTCTGTTGGCAATTTACATCCCGCCCATCAGCATAACAAGGCTCCCAGTTCTCCATGGCCTGTCCTGCCTTTCTGGATTTTACACTTTTTTCAGATGGCCCTTTTGACCGGGGGGAAGTGAGACTTCATTGTAGTGCAGATTTCCTTTGCAAGCTTGCTTGGTTGGCCAAAAAGGGCGTATGCGTTTTTTCCTGAATATATTCAGGAAAAAACGCATACGCCCTTTTTGGCCAAGTGCATCATTGTGGACGTTCTGCCTCTTTTCCTATGTTTTCAATGCAATTCCAGTCTACCTCCTGAAATCGGTTTCCTGCAATTCTGCCCCGCTTTCAAGTCCTCTTGGCAGCCTTACTTCAGTATATTTTTGGACGATAGCTGTCATTTATAACTCTGCAGGTTTGTGAATTACAGTGCCCCTGAGCTCCTTTCTTCAACTCGCTTTCTTGTGACCTGGCCGCAACACCGCAGGATGGCTTCAGGCCCTAATCTGGTTCTGGCATGGCACGCTGAGCCTTTGGTTAATTCCTCTTCCTGGTGGGAAATGAGAGTTAAATTTTCCCGTCCAGACACCTCCAGCTAGTCTCTCATTGGATCTCCCTGTTCCTGTTCATCTTCCGCAGAAATTGCAAACTGGGCCAAACAGGAGGTTAAAGGGACTGACTCTCCAAGTCGGGAGAGTGTTAGTAAAGCGTCTGGAATGTTGCACCCGAGTACCAGGGTACGAAAACTGAGACATATTTGAACACGTCTCCCGTTCACGCGGTTGATCATACTCTGGGTTCCACATGCATGTTTTAGCTGAAGGAAGAATACCTTAAACCTGGGTAGTTGAAACCCGTGGAATGGGTACCATGCAATATGACTTCAAAGGTTCTTCATTTGCTCACCGAACCTCTCCAATCCTATCACTGCTGCGTTTATGCCCCTGTACACACGCTTGATTCTCTTTCGGAGACATAGCAATCCATAGGTTTTAAGATACTTACTAGTCAGGTACATTCTTAGGCGTTTAATATGCGGTGTTGAGTCCATTTCGTTGAGCAAGGAGTAGCTCTTGTCTATTCCATATTGGGCTTAAGGAACTTTATCTGTGCTCATTTCAATCTCTGGTTTTATGCAGCACCCCAACTCACCTTTACCCTTAAGCAAGCATAAGTTGGTTTTCTAAATTTGAGACCGTGTTCTGTTCTGTAATTCAGTTCCTGTGTAGCCAAGTTTACATTCCGTGTATTACTGATATCTTATGATGTTTCTTTTTCTGTGTGACTTATATCAGTTAGAGTCATCATACCTGAATCCACTCATTGAGCTGCTCAGTGCCTGATGACATAGATTTCATTGCTGAGTGATATTGCTTTGTAAGTAAATACCACAACTTCTTTATCCATTTTTCACTTTCTGCGATATTGAACTTGTACGGTAAACGAGGTTCTTGTAAACAGAGGCGTCCCAAACTTTGGGGTGGCTGTGTCTTTTTGATTTTAATTTCCCTAAGCTATAGGACCATAAGTGGAAGTGCCCTAGGCTCTGTTGCTTTGTTTTTTAGATGTTTCAGGAAACACCATACACTTCTCCCGGGTGTCTGTTGGTAATTTACATCCCGCCCATCAGCATAAGAGGGCTCCCAGTTCTCCATGGCCTGTCCTGCATTTCTGGATTTTACACTTTTTTCAGATGGCCCTTTTGACCGGGGGGAAGTGAGACTTCATTGTAGTGCAGATTTCCTCTGCAAGCTTGCTTGGTTGGCCAAAAAGGGCGTATGCGTTTTTTCCTCAGGAAGAAATGCATATGCACTTTTTGGCCAAGTGCATCATTGTGGACGTTCTGCCTCTTTTCCTATGCTTTCAATGCAATTCCAGTCTACCTCCTGAAAGCGGTTTCCTGCAATTCTGCCCCGCTTTCAAGTCCTCCTGGCAGCCTTACTTCAGTATATTTTTGGACGATAGCTGTCATTTATAACTCTGCAGGTTTGTGAATTACAGTGCCCCTGAGCTCCTTTCTTCAACTCGATTTCTTGTGACCTGCCCGCAACACCGCAGGATGGCTTCAGGCCCTAATCTGGTTCCGGCACGGCACGCTGAGCCTTTGGTTATTTCCTCTTCCTGGTGGGAAATGAGAGTTAAATTTGCCCGTCCAGACACCTCCAGCTAGTCTCTCATTGGTTCTCCCTATTCCTGTTCATCTTCCGCAGAAATTGCAAACTGGGCCAAACAGGAGGTTAAAGGGACTGACTCTCCAAGTCGGGAGAGTGTTAGTAAAACGTCTGGAATGTTGCACCCGAGTACCAGGGGAGGAAAACTGAGACATATTTGAACACGTCTCCTGTTCACACGGATGATCATACTCTAGGTTCCACATGCATGTTTTAGCTGAAGGAAGAATACCTTAAACCTGGGTAGTTGAGACCCGTGGAATGGGTACCATGCAATATGACTTCAAAGGGTCTTCATTTGCTCACCGAACCTCTCCAATCCTATCAGTGTTGCGTTTATGCCCCTGTACACACGCTTGATTCTCTTTCGGAGACATAGCAATCCATAGGTTTTAAGATACTTACTAGTCAGGTACATTCTTAGGCGTTTAATATGCGGTGTTGAGTCCATTTCGTTGAGCAAGGAGTAGCTCTTGTCTATTCCATATTTGGCTTAAGGAACTTTATCTGTGCTCATTTCAATCTCTGGTTTTATGCAGCACCCCAACTCACCTTTCCCCTTAAGCAAGCGTAAGTTGGTTTTCTAAATTTGAGACCCTGTTCTGTTCTGTAATTCAGTTCCTGTGTAGACAAGTTTACATTCCGTGTATTACTGATATCTTATGATGTTTCTTTTTCTGTGTGACTTATTTCAGTTAGAATCATCATACCTGAATCCACTCATTGTGCTGCTAAAGGCCTGATGACATAGATTTCATTGCTGAGTGATACTGCATTGTACGTAAGTACCACAAGTTCTTTATCCATTTTTCACTTTCTGTGATGTTGAACTTGTACTGTAAACGAGGTTCTTGTAAACAGAGGCGTCCCAAACATTGGGGTGGCTGTGTCTTTTTGATTTTAATTTCCCTAAGCTATAGGACCATAAGTGGAAGTGCCCTAGGATCTGTTGCTTTGTTTTTTAGATGTTTCAGGAAACACCATACACTTCTCCCGAGTGTCTGTTGGCAATTTACATCCCGCCCATCAGCATAACAAGGCTCCCAGTTCTCCATGGCCTGTCCTGACTTTCTGGATTTTACACTTTTTTCAGATGGCCCTTTTGACCGGGGGGAAGTGAGACTTCATTGTAGTGCAGATTTCCTTTGCAAGCTTGCTTGGTTGGCCAAAAAGTGCGTATGCGTTTTTTCCTGAATATATTCAGGAAAAAACGCATACGCCCTTTTTGGCCAAGTGCATCATTGTGGACGTTCTGCCTCTTTTCCTATGCTTTCAATGCAATTCCAGTCTACCTCCTGAAATTGGTTTCCTGCAATTCTGCCCCGCTTTCAAGTCCTCTTGGCAGCCTTACTTCAGTATATTTTTGGACGATAGCTGTCATTTATAACTCTGCAGGTTTGTGAATTACAGTGCCCCTGAGCTCCTTTCTTCAACTCGCTTTCTTGTGACCTGGCCGCAACACGGCAGGATGGCTTCAGGCCCTAATCTGGTTCCGGCACGGCATGCTGAGCCTTTGGTTATTTCCTCTTCCTGGTCGGAAATGAAAGTTAAATTTGCCTGTCCAGACACCTCCAGCTAGTCTCTCATTGGTTCTTCCTATTCCTGTTCATCTTCCGCAGAAATTGCAAACTGGGCCAAACAGGAGGTTAAAGGCGCTGACTCTCCAAGTTGGGAGAGTGTTGGTAAAGCGTCTGGAATGTTGCACCCGAGTACCAGGGGAGGAAAACTGAGACATATTTGAACACGTCGCCCGATCACATGGTTGATCATACTCTGGGTTCCACATGCATGTTTTAGCTGAAGGAAGAATACCTTAAACCTGGGTAGTTGAAACCCGTGGAATGGGTACCATGCAATATGACTTCAAAGAGTCTTTATTTGCTCACCGAACCTCTCCTATCCTATCACTGCTGTGTTTATGCCCCTGTACACACGCTTGATTCTCTTTTGGAGACATAGCAATCCATAGGTTTTAAGA
Organism: Delphinus delphis; assembly: GCF_949987515.2. Lineage (NCBI taxonomy): Eukaryota > Metazoa > Chordata > Mammalia > Artiodactyla > Delphinidae > Delphinus > Delphinus delphis. Next base: position 1,290,883 of record NW_027192670.1, on the reverse strand, counting down.
TACTTACTAGTCAGGTACATTCTTAGGCGTTTAATATGCGGTGTTGAGTCCATTTCGTTGAGCAAGGAGTAGCTCTTGTCTATTCCATATTTGGCTTAAGGAACTTTATCTGTGCTCATTTCAATCTCTGGTTTTATGCAGCACCCCAACTCACCTTTCCCCTTAAGCAAGCGTAAGTTGGTTTTCTAAATTTGAGACCCTGTTCTGTTCTGTAATTCAGTTCCTGTGTAGACAAGTTTACATTCCGTGTATTACTGATATCTTATGATGTTTCTTTTTCTGTGTGACTTATTTCAGTTAGAATCATCATACCTGAATCCACTCATTGTGCTGCTAAAGGCCTGATGACATAGATTTCATTGCTGAGTGATACTGCATTGTACGTAAGTACCACAAGTTCTTTATCCATTTTTCACTTTCTGTGATGTTGAACTTGTACTGTAAACGAGGTTCTTGTAAACAGAGGCGTCCCAAACATTGGGGTGGCTGTGTCTTTTTGATTTTAATTTCCCTAAGCTATAGGACCATAAGTGGAAGTGCCCTAGGATCTGTTGCTTTGTTTTTTAGATGTTTCAGGAAACACCATACACTTCTCCCGAGTGTCTGTTGGCAATTTACATCCCGCCCATCAGCATAACAAGGCTCCCAGTTCTCCATGGCCTGTCCTGACTTTCTGGATTTTACACTTTTTTCAGATGGCCCTTTTGACCGGGGGGAAGTGAGACTTCATTGTAGTGCAGATTTCCTTTGCAAGCTTGCTTGGTTGGCCAAAAAGTGCGTATGCGTTTTTTCCTGAATATATTCAGGAAAAAACGCATACGCCCTTTTTGGCCAAGTGCATCATTGTGGACGTTCTGCCTCTTTTCCTATGCTTTCAATGCAATTCCAGTCTACCTCCTGAAATTGGTTTCCTGCAATTCTGCCCCGCTTTCAAGTCCTCTTGGCAGCCTTACTTCAGTATATTTTTGGACGATAGCTGTCATTTATAACTCTGCAGGTTTGTGAATTACAGTGCCCCTGAGCTCCTTTCTTCAACTCGCTTTCTTGTGACCTGGCCGCAACACGGCAGGATGGCTTCAGGCCCTAATCTGGTTCCGGCACGGCATGCTGAGCCTTTGGTTATTTCCTCTTCCTGGTCGGAAATGAAAGTTAAATTTGCCTGTCCAGACACCTCCAGCTAGTCTCTCATTGGTTCTTCCTATTCCTGTTCATCTTCCGCAGAAATTGCAAACTGGGCCAAACAGGAGGTTAAAGGCGCTGACTCTCCAAGTGGGGAGAGTGTTGGTAAAGCGTCTGGAATGTTGCACCCGAGTACCAGGGGAGGAAAACTGAGACATATTTGAACACGTCGCCCGATCACATGGTTGATCATACTCTGGGTTCCACATGCATGTTTTAGCTGAAGGAAGAATACCTTAAACCTGGGTAGTTGAAACCCGTGGAATGGGTACCATGCAATATGACTTCAAAGAGTCTTTATTTGCTCACCGAACCTCTCCTATCCTATCACTGCTGTGTTTATGCCCCTGTACACACGCTTGATTCTCTTTTGGAGACATAGCAATCCATAGGTTTTAAGATACTTACTAGTCAGGTACATTCTTAGGCGTTTAATATGCGGTGTTGAGTCCATTTCGTTGAGCAAGGTGTAGCTCTTGTGTATTCCATATTTGGCTTAAGGAACTTTATCTGTGCTCATTTCAATCTCTGGTTTTATGCAGCACCCCAACTCACCTTTACCCTTAAGCAAGCATATGTTGGTTTTCTAAATTTGAGACCCTGTTCTGTTTTGGAATTCAGTTCCTGTGTAGCCAAGTTTACATTCCATGTATTAGTGATATCTTATGATGTTTCTTTTTCTGTGTGACTTATTTCAGTTAGAATCATCGTACCTGAATCCACTCATTATGCTGCTACGGGCCTGATGACATAGATTTCATTGCTGAGTGATACTGCATTGTACGTAAGTACCACAAGTTCTTTATCCATTTTTCACTTTCTGTGATATTGAACTTGTACAGTAAATGAGGTTCTTGTAAACAGAGGCGTCCCAAACTTTGGGGTGGCTGTGTCTTTTTGATTTTAAATTCCCTAAGCTATAGGACCATAAGTGGAAGTGCCCTAGGCTCTGTTGCTTTGTTTTTTAGATGTTTCAGGAAACACCATACACTTCTCCAGAGTGTCTGTTGGCAATTTACATCCCGCCCATCAGCATAACAAGGCTCCCAGTTCTCCATGGTCTGTCCTGCCTTTCTGGATTTTACACTTTTTTCAGATGGCCCTTTTGACCAGGGGGAACTGAGACTTCATTGTAGTGCAGATTTCCTTTGGAAGCTTGCTTGGTTGGCCAAAAAGGGCGTATGCGTTTTTTCCTGAATATATTCAGGAAAAAACGCATACGCCCTTTTTGGCCAAGTGCATCATTGTGGACGTTCTGCCTCTTTTCCTATGCTTTCAATGCAATTCCAGTCTACCTCCTGAAATCGGTTTCCTGCAATTCTGCCCCACTTTCAAGTCCTATGGCAGCCTTACTTCAGTATACTTTTGGACGATAGCTGTCATTTATAACACTGCAGGTTTGTGAATTACAGTGCCCCTGAGCTCCTTTCTTCAACTCGCTTTCTTTTGAGCTGGCCGCAACACCGCAGGATGGCTTCAGGCCCTAATCTGGTTCCGGCACTGCACGCTGAGCCTTTGGTTATTTCCTCTTCCTGGTGGGAAATGAGAGTTAAATTTGCCCGTCCAGACACCTCCAGCTAGTCTCTCATTGGTTCTCGATATTCCTGTTCATCTTCCGCAGAAATTGCAAACTGGGCCAAACAGGAGGTTAAAGGGACTGACTCTCCAAGTCGGGAGAGTGTTAGTAAAGCGTCTGGAATGTTGCACCCGAGTACCAGGGTACGAAAACTGAGACATATTTGAACACGTCTCCCGATCACATGGTTGATCATACTCTAGGTTCCACATGCATGTTTTAGCTGAAGGAAGAATACCTTAAACCTGGGTAGTTGAAACCCGTGGAATGGGTACCATGCAATATGATTTCAAGGGGTCTTTATTTGCTCACCGAACCTCTCCAATCCTATGACTGCTGCGTTTTTGCCCCTGTACACATGCTTGATTCTCTTTCGGAGACATAGCAATCCATAGGTTTTAAGATACTTACTAGTCATGTACATTCTTAGGCGTTTAATATGCGGTGTTGAGTCCATTTCGTTAAGCAAGGAGTAGCTCTTGTCTATTCCATACTTGGCTTAAGGAACTTTATCTGTGCTCATTTCAATCTCTGGTTTTATGCAGCACCCCAACTCACCTTTCCCCTTAAGCAAGCATAAGTTGGTTTCCTAAATTTGAGACCCTGTTCTGTTCTGTAATTCAGTTCCTGTGTAGCCAAGTTTACATTCCGTGTATTAGTGATATCTTATGATGTTTCTTTTTCTGTGTGACTTATTTCAGTTAGAATCATCATACCTGAATCCACTCATTTTGCTGCTAAGGGCCTGATGACATAGATTTCATTGCTGAGTGATATTGCTTTGTAAGTAAATACCACAAGTTCTTTATCCATTTTTCACTTTCTGTGATGTTGAACTTGTACTGTAAACGAGGTTCTTGTAAACAGAGGTGTCCCAAACTTTGGGGTGGCTGTGTCTTTTTGATTTTAATTTCCCTAAGCTACAGGACCATAAGTGGAAGTGCCCTAGGCTCTGTTGCTTTGTTTTTTAGATGTTTCAGGAAACACCATACACTTGTCCCAAGTGTCTGTTGGCAATTTACATTCCGCCCATCAGCATAACAAGGCTCCCAGTTCTCCATGGCCTGTCCTGCCTTTCTGGATTTTACACTTTTTTCAGATGGTCCTTTTGACTGAGGGGAAGTGAGACTTCATTGTAGTGCAGATTTCCTCTGCAAGCTTGCTTGGTTGGCCAAAAAGGGCGTATGCGTTTCTTCCTGAATATATTCAGGAAAAAGCGCATACGTCCTTTTTGGCCAAGTGCATCATTGTGGACGTTCTGCCTCTTTTCCTATGCTTTCAATGCAATTCCAGTCTACCTCCTGAAATCGGTTTCCTGCAATTCTGCCCCGCTTTCAAGTCCTCTTGGCAGCCTTACTTCAGTATATTTTTGGACGATAGCTGTCATTTATAACTCTGCAGGTTTGTGAATTACAGTGTCCCTGATCTCCTTTCTTCAACTCGTTTTCTTGTGAGCTGGCCGCAACACCGCAGGATGGCTTCAGGCCCTAATCTGGTTCCGGCACAGCACGCTGAGCCTTTGGTTATTTCCTCTTCCTGGTGGGAAATGAGAGTTAAATTTGCCCGTCCAGACACCTCCAGCTAGTCTCTCATTGGTTCTCCCTATTCCTGTTCATCTTCCGCAGAAATTGCAAACTGGGCCAAACAGGAGGTTAAAGGCGCTGACTCTCCAAGTCGGGAGAGTGTTAGTAAAGCATCTGGAATGTTGCACCCGAGTACCAGGGGAGGAAAACTGAGACATATTTGAACACGTCTCCCGTTCACACGGTTGTTCATACTCTGGGTTCCACATGCATGTTTTAGCTGAAGGAAGAATACCTTAAACCTGGAGAGTTGAGACCCGTGTAATGGGTACCATGCAACATGACTTCAAAGGGTCTTCATTTGTTCACCGAACCTCTCCAATCCTATCACTGCTGCATTTATGCCCCTGTACACATGCTTGATTCTCTTTTGGAGACATAGCAATCCATAGGTTTTAAGATACTTACTAGTCAGGTACATTCTAAGGCGTTTAATATGGGGTGTTGAGTCCATTTCGTTGAGCAAGGAGTAGCTCTTGTCTATTCCATATTTGGCTTAAGGAACTTTATCTGTGCTCATTTCAATCTCTGGTTTTATGCAGCACCCCAACTCACCTTTCCCCTTAAGCAAGCATAAGCTGGTTTTCTAAATTTGAGACCCTGTTCTGTTTTGGAATTCAGTTCCTGTGTAGCCAAGTTTACATTCCGTGTATTAGAGATATCTTATGATGTTTCTTTTTCTGTGTGACTTATTTCAGTTAGAATCATCGTACCTGAATCCACTCATTATGCTGCTACGGGCCTGATTACATAGATTTCATTGCTGAGTGATACTGCATTGTACGTAAGTACCACAAGTTCTTTATCCATTTTTTACTTTCTGTGATATTGAACTTGTACGGTAAACGAGGTTCTTGTAAACAGAGGCGTCCCAAACTTTGGGGTGGCTGTGTGTTTTTTATTTTAATTTCCCTAAGCTATAGGACCATAAGTGGAAGTGCCCTAGGCTCTGTTGCTTTGTTTTTTAGATGTTTCAGGAAACACCATACACTTCTTCCGAGTGTCTGTTGGCAATTTACATCCCACCCATCAGCATAAAAAGGCTCCCAGTTCTCCATGGCCTGTCCTGCCTTTCTGGATTTTACACTTTTTTCAGATGGTCCTTTTGACCGGCGGGAAGTGAGACTTCATTGTAGTGCAGATTTCCTTTGCAAGCTTGCTTGGTTGTCCAAAAAGTGCGTATGCGTTTTTTCCTGAATATATTCAGGAAGAAACGCATACGCCCTTTTTGGCCAAGTGCATCATTGTGGACGTTCTGCCTCTTTTCCTATGCTTTCAATGCAATTCCAGTCTACCTCCTGAAATCGGTTTCCTGCAATTCTGCCCCGCTTTCAGGTCCTCTTGGCAGCCTTACTTCAGTATATTTTTGGACGATAGCTGTCATTTATAACTCTGCAGGTTTGTGAATTACAGTGCCCCTGAGCTCCTTTCTTCAACTCGCTTTCTTTTGAGCTGGCCGAAACACCGCAGGATGGCTTCAGGCCCTAATCTGGTTCCGGCACGGCACGCTGAGCCTTTGGTTATTTCCTCTTCCTGGTGGGAAATGAGAGTTAAATTTGCCCGTCCAGACACCTCCAGCTAGTCTCTCATTGGTTCTCCCTATTCCTGTTCATCTTCCGCAGAAATTGCAAACTGGGCCAAACAGGAGGTTAAATGCGCTGACTCTCCAAGTCGGGAGAGTGTTAGTAAAGCATCTGGAATGTTGCACCCGAGTACCAGAGGAGGAAAACTGAGACATATTTGAACACGTCTCCCGTTCACACGGTTGATCATACTCTGGGTTCCACATGCATGTGTTAGCTGTAGGAAGAATACCTTAAACCTGGAGAGTTGAGACCCGTGTAATGGGTACCATGCAATATGACTTCAAAGGGTCTTCATTTGCTCACCGAACCTCTCCAATCCTATCACTGCTGCATTTATGCCCCTGTACACATGCTTGATTCTCTTTTGGAGACATAGCAATCCATAGGTTTTAAGATACTTACTAGTCAGGTACATTGTTAGGCGTTTAAGATGGGGTGTTGAGTCCATTTCGTTGAGCAAGGAGTAGCTCTTGTCTATTCCATATTTGGCTTAAGGAACTTTATCTGTGCTCATTTCAATCTCTGGTTTTATGCAGCACCCCAACTCACCTTTCCCCTTAAGCAAGCAGAAGCTGGTTTTCTAAATTTGAGACCCTGTTCTGTTTTGGAATTCAGTTCCTGTGTAGCCAAGTTTACATTCCGTGTATTAGTGATATCTTATGATGTTTCTTTTTCTGTGTGACTTATTTCAGTTAGAATCATCATACCTGAATCCACTCATTATGCTGCTACGGGCCTGATGACATAGATTTCATTGCTGAGTGATACTGCATAGAACGTAAGTACAACAAGTTCTTTATCCATTTTTCACTCTCTGTGATATTGAACTTGTACGGTAAATGAGGTTCTTGTAAACAGAGGCGTCCCAAACTTTGGGGTGGCTGTGTCTTTTTGATTTTAATTTCCCTAAGCTATAGGACCATAAGTGGAAGTGCCCTAGGCTCTGTTGCTTTGTTTTTTAGATGTTTCAGGAAACACCATACACTTCTCCCGAGTGTCTGTTGGCAATTTACATCCCGCCCATCAGCATAACAAGGCTCCCAGTTCTCCATGGCCTGTCCTGCCTTTCTGGATTTTACACTTTTTTCAGATGGCCCTTTTGACCGCGGGGAAGTGAGACTTCATTGTAGTGCAGATTTCCTTTGCAAGCTTGCTTGGTTGGCCAAAAAGGGCGTATGCGTTTTTTCCTGAATATATTCAGGAAAAAACGCATACGCCCTTTTTGGCCAAGTGCATCATTGTGGACGTTCTGCCTCTTTTCCTATGCTTTCAATGCAATTCCAGTCTACCTCCTGAAATCGGTTTCCTGCAATTCTGCCCCGCTTTCAAGTCCTCTTGGCAGCCTTACTTCAGTATATTTTTGGACGATAGCTGTCATTTATAACTCTGCAGGTTTGTGAATTACAGTGTCCCTGAGCTCCTTTCTTCAACTCGCTTTCTTGTGACCTGGCCGCAACACCGCAAGATGGCTTCAGGCTCTAATCTGGTTCCGGCACGGCACGCTGAGCCTTTGGTTAATTACTCTTCCTGGTGGGAAATGAGAGTTAAATTTGCCCGTCCAGACACCTCCAGCTAGTCTCTCATTGGTTCTCCCTATTCCTGTTCATCTTCCGCAGAAATTGCAAACTGGGCCAAACAGGAGGTTAAAGGGACTGACTCTCCAAGTCGGGAGAGTGTTAGTAAATCATCTGGAATGTTGCATCCGAGTACCAGGGTACGAAAACTGAGACATATTTGAACACGTCTCCCGATCACATGGTTGAGCATAATCTGGGTTCCACATGCATGTTTTAGCTGAAGGAAGAATACCTTAAACCTGGGTAGTTGAAACCCGTGTAATGGGTACCATGCAATATGACTTCAAAGGGTCTTCATTTGCTCACCGAACCTCTCCAATCCTATCACTGCTGTGTTTATGCCCCTGTACACATGCTTGATTCTCTTTTGCAGACATAGCAATCCATAGGTTTTAAGATACTTACTAGTCAGGTAATTCTTAGGCGTTTAATATGCGGTGTTGAGTCCATTTCATTGAGCAAGGAGTAGCTCTTGTCTATTCCATATTTGGCTTAAGGAACTTTATCTGTGCTCATTTCAATCTCTGGTTTTATGCAGCACCCCAACTCACCTTTCCCCTTAAGCAAGCATAAGTTGGTTTACTAAATTTGAGACCCTGTTCTGTTTTGGAATTCAGTTCCTGTGTAGCCAAGTTTACATTCCGTGTATTACTGATATCTTATGATATTTCTTTTTCTGTGTGACTTATTTCAGTTAGAATCATCGTACCTGAATCCACTCATTATGCTGCTACGGGCCTGATGACATAGATTTCATTGCTGAGTGATACTGCATTGTACGTAAGTACCACAAGTTCTTTATCCATTTTTCACTTTCTGTGATATTGAACTTGTACGGTAAACGAGGTTCTTGTAAACAGAGCCGTTCCAAACTTTGGGGTGGCTGTGTCTTTTTGATTTTAATTTCCCTAAGCTATAGGACCATAAGTGGAAGTGCCCTAGGCTCTGTTGCTTTGTTTTTTAGATGTTTCAGGAAACACCATACACTTCTCCCGAGTGTCTGTTGGCAATTTACATCCTGCTCATCAGCATAACGAGGCTCCAGTTCTCCATGGCCTGTCCTGCCTTTCTGGATTTTACACTTTTTTCAGATGGCCCGTTTGACCGGGGGGAAGTGAGACTTCATTGTAGTGCAGATTTCCTTTGCAAGTTGGCTTGGTTGGCCAAAAAGGGCGTATGCGTTTTTTCCTGAATATATTCAGGAAAAAACGCATACGCCCTTTTTGGCCAAGTGCATCATTGTGGACGTTCTGCTTCTTTTCCTATGCTTTCAATGCAATTCCAGTCTACCTCCTGAAATCGGTTTCCTGCAATTCTGCCCCGCTTTCAAGTCCTCTTGGCAGCCTTACTTCAGTATATTTTAGGACGATAGCTGTCATTTATAACTCTGCAGGTTTGTGAATTACAGTGCCCCTGAGCTCCTTTCTTCAACTCGCTTTCTTGTGAGCTGGCCGCAACACCGCAGGATGGCTTCAGGCCCTAATCTGGTTCCGGCACGGCACACTGAGCCTTTGGTTATTTCCTCTTCCTGGTGGGAAATGAGAGTTAAATTTGCCCGTCCAGACACCTCCAGCTAGTCTCTCATTGGTTCTCGCTATTCCTGTTCATCTTCTGCAGAAATTGCAAACTGGGCCACACAGGAGGTTAAAGGGACTGACTCTCCAAGTCGGGAGAGTGTTAGTAAAGCGTCCAGAATGTTGCACCCGAGTACCAGGGGAGGAAAACTGAGACATATTTGAACACGTCTCCCGATCACATGGTTGATCATACTCTGGGTTCCACATGCATGTTTTAGCTGAAGGAAGAATACCTTAAACCTGGGTAGTTGAAACACCTGGAATGGGTACCATGCAATATGACTTCAAAGGGTCTTCATTTGCTCACCGAACCTCTCCAATCCTATCACTGCTGCGTTTATGCCCCTGTACACATGCTTGATTCTCTTTCAGAGACATAGCAATGCATAGGTTTTAAGATACTTACTAGTCAGGTACATTCTTAGGCGTTTAATATGCGGTGTTGAGTCCATTTCATTGAGCAAGGTGTAGCTCTTGTCTATTCCATATTTGGCTTAAGGAACTTTATCTGTGCTCATTTCAATCTCTGCTTTTATGCAGCACCCCAACTCACCTTTCCCCTTAAGCAAGCATAAGTTGGTTTTCTAAATTTGAGACCCTGTTCTGTTTTGGAATTCAGTTCCTGTGTACCCAAGTTTACATTCCGTGTATTAGTGATATCTTATGATGTTTCTTTTTCTGTGTGACTTATTTCAGTTAGAATCATCGTACCTGAATCCACTCATTATGCTGCTACGGGCCTGATGACAAAGATTTCGTTGCTGAGTGATACTGCATTGTATGTAAGTACCACAAGTTCTTTATCCATTTTTCACTTTCTGTGGTATTGATCTTGTACGGTAAACGAGGTTCTTGTAAACAGAGGCGTCCCAAACTTTGGGGTGGCTGTGTCTTTTTGATTTTAATTTCCCTAAGCTATAGGACCATAAGTGGAAGTGCCCTAGGCTCTGTTGCTTTGTTTTTTAGATGTTTCAGGAAACACCATACACTTCTCCCGAGTGTCTGTTGGCAATTTACATCCCGCCCATCAGCGTAACAAGGCTCCCAGTTCTCCATGGCCTGTCCTGCCTTTCTGGATTTTACACTTTTTTCAGATGGCCCTTTTGACCCGGGGGAAGTGAGACTTCATTGTAGTGCAGATTTCCTTTGCAAGTTTGCTTGGTTGGCCAAAAAGGGCGTATGCGTTTTTTCCTGAATATATTCAGGAAAAAACGCATACGCCCTTTTTGGCCAAGTGCATCATTGTGGACGCTCTGCCTCTTTTCCTATGCTTTCAATGCAATTCCAGTGTACCTCCTGAAATCGGTTTCCTGCAATTCTGCCCCGCTTTCAAGTCCTCTTGGCAGCCTTACTTCAGTATATTTTTGGACGATAGCTGTCATTTATAACTCTGCAGGTTTGTGAATTACAGTGCCCCTGAGCTCCTTTCTTCAACTCGCTTTCTTGTGAGCTGGCCGCAACACCGCAGGATGGCTTCAGGCCCTAATCTGGTTCCCGCATGGCACGCTGAGCCTTTGGTTAATTCCTCTTCCTGGTGGGAAATGAGAGTTCAGTTTGCCCGTCCAGACACCTCCAGCTAGTCTCTCATTGGTTCTCGCTATTCCTGTTCATCTTCCGCAGAAATTGCAAACTGGGCCAAACAGGAGGTTAAAGGCGCTGACTCTCCAAGTGGGGAGAGTGTTAGTAAAGCGTCTAGAATGTTGCACCCGAGTACCAGGGTACGAAAACTGAGACATATTTGAACACGTCTCCCGATCAAATGGTTGATCATACTCTGGGTTCCACATGCATGTTTTAGCTGAAGGAAGAATACCTTAAACCTGGAGAGTTGAGACCCGTGGAATGGGTACCATGCAATATGACTTCAAAGGGTCTTCATTTGCTCACCGAACCTGTGCAATCCTATCACTGCTGCGTTTATGCCCCTGTACACACGCTTGATTCTCTTTTGGAGACATAGCAATCCATAAGTTTTAAGATACTTACTAGTCAGGTACATTCTTAGGCGTTTAATATGGGGTGTTGAGTCCATTTCGTTGAGCAAGGAGTAGCTCTTGTCTATTCCATATTTGGCTTAAGGAACTTTATCTGTGCTCATTTCAATCTCTGCTTTTATGCAGCACCCCAACTCACCTTTCCCCTTAAGCAAGCATAAGTTGGTTTTCTAAATTTGAGACCCTGTTCTGTTTTGGAATTCAGTTCCTGTGTAGCCAAGTTTACATTCCGTGTATTAGTGATATCTTATGATGTTTCTTTTTCTGTGTGACTTATTTCAGTTAGAATCATCATACCTGAATCCACTCATTATGCTGCTACGGGCCTGATGACATAGATTTCATTGCTGAGTGATACTGCATTGTACGTAAGTAACACAAGTTCTTTATCCATTTTTCAAATTCTGCGATATTGAACTTGTACGGTAAACGAGGTTCTTGTAAACAGAGACGTCCCAAATTTTGGGGTGGCTGTGTCTTTTCAATTTTAATTTCCCTAAGCTATAGGACCATAAGTGGAACTGCCCTAAGCTCTGTTGCTTTGTTTTTTAGATGTTTCAGGAAACACCATACACTTCTCCAGAGTGGCTGTTGGCAATTTTCATCTCACCCATCAGCATAATAAAGCTCCCAGTTCTCCATGGCCTGTCCTGCCTTTCTGGATTTTACACTTTTTTCAGATGGCCCTTTTGACTGGGGGGCAGTGAGACTTCATTGTAGTGCAGATTTCCTTTGCAAGCTTGCTTGGTTGGGCAGAAAGTGTGTATGCGTTTCTTCCTTAATATATTCAGGAAAAAACGCATACGCCCTTTTTGTCCAAATGCATGATTGTTGATGTTCTGAGTCTTTTCATATGTTTTCGATGCAATTCCAGTCTACCTCCTGAAATCGGTTTCCTGCAATTCTGCCTTGCTGTCAGTGCCTCTTCATAGCCTTACCTCAATATACTTTTGGAAAATAGTTGTCGTTTATAACTCTGCAGGTTTTTGAATTGCAGTTGCCCTTAGTTCCGTTTTTCAGGTCTTATTTTTGTGATCTTGCCTCATATCCACAGTATTTCTTCAGGCCCTATTCTTCTTCTGGGGCACCTTGCTGTGCCTTTGGTTAATTCTTCTTCCTATGTGAAATTAGAGTGACATGTGGCCATTGAAACCGCTACAGCTATTTTCTCACTGGTTCCCCCTATTCCCATTCATCCTCCACACTAACTGCAGACTGTGCGATACTGGAACTTAAAGGCATTCACTCTCCATGTGGGGATGTTGTTAGTAAAGTGGCTGGAATGTTGATCCGGAGCCCCAGGAGAGGAAAATGAGGTGCGTTTTAGAAACCTTTCCCGATCATATGGTATACCATCTGCTGGATTTCCCATGCAAGGTTTAGCTGTAGGAAGATTCCCTTCAACCTGGAGTGTTGGGACCCTTGGAATGAGTAGCATGAAGTATTGCATTAAACTTTCGGCAGTTGCTCACCAAAGCTCACCAATCCTCTCAACCCCAAGTGTCCAGTCTTATGTCTTATCCAGCTGTGGGTTTATATGTGGTCATTCCAGGTTGCATCACAGCCCCTGAGCGAATTTTGTAAGAATTTTTCTCTCTTTCATTGTTTCTGCGTTTTGGTTTTAAAATTTATTTCTATAATGGGGTTTAGCTCATTTTCACTGCTGTGTTTGTGCCGTTTTGCACACACTTGATTCCCTTATGGAGATATATCAATACATGGGTTTTAAGATTCTTATTACTCAGATATATTTCTCTGCGGTGTATAGGGTGTGTTGAGGCCAGTTCATTGAGCAAGGTGTAGATCTTGTCTAATACCTATTTGGTTTATTGAACGGTATCTGTGCTAATTTCAAACTCTGGTTTTATGCATCACCCCACCTCTCCTTTCCCCTTAAGCTGACATAAGTGTGTTTTCTAAATGTGAGACACTGTTCTGTTTTGTAATTCATTTTTAGTGCAGCCATATTTATCCTCCCTCTATAAGTGATATCTTATGATATGTTTCTTTTTCTGTTTGACTTATTTCAAGTAGTATTATCGGACCTAAATCCACTCTTTATCCTTCTACTAGCCTTATTACATTGATTTCATGGTGAAGAGATATTCCATTGTACATAAGTACCACATCTTCTTTATCCATTGTTCTCTTTCCTGGGATATTTAAGGTGTACTGAAGTTGAGGTTCTTGTAAACAGAGTAGCCCTAAACTGTGGTGTGCTTGTGTCTTGTTGATTTTTAGACTTCCCTAGATATACTCCCGTGATTGGAAGTGCCCTATGCTCTGTAGCTCTGTTTTTTAGATGATTTAGGAACCACCATACACTTCTCCAGAGTGGCTCCCGGCAGTTCACACACTGTCCATCAGCGTATAAAGGCTCCCTGTTCTCCATGGCCTGTCCTGCATTTCTGGTTTTTACAATTTTTTCGGGTGGCCCTTTTGACCGGTGGGAAATGAGACTTCTTTGTTGTGCACATTTGCATTGCTTGCTTGCTTGGTTGCCCATAAAGTGCGTATGCGTTTTTTCCTGGATATAATCAGGAAAAAACGCATACTCCCTTTTGGGCCAACTGCATCATTGTCGAAATTCTGCCGCTTTTCATGTGCTTTAAAGACGAGTCCAATCTATCTCTTGAAATCTGTTTCTTGCAATTCTGTCTTGCATTCAGATCCTCTTCTTTGCCTTACCTCAACATATTTTTGGACGTTAGTTTTCATTTATAACTCTGCAGGTTTGTGAATTGCAGTGACCCTGAGCTCCATTTTTTAAGTTGCTCTTTTGTGAGCTGGCCTCAAAGCCGCAGGATTGCTTCAGGCCCTATTTTGGCTCCGGTGAGGCAGGCTGAGCCTTTTTTTAATTCTTATTCTTAATGGGATATTAGAGTGACATGTGCCCGTCCAAACCCCTACAACTATTCTCTCATTGGTTCCCCCTCTTCCCGTTCATCCTCCTCACAATTTGCAAAATGTGTGAAACAGAAGTTTAAATGTGCTGATTCTCTAAGTGGGGAGATTCTAAGTAATGTGGCTGGAATGATGAACAGGAGCACCAGGAGAGGATAAATGAGCTGCATTTTAGACACATCTCCCGATCACATGGTGTACAGTCCTCTGGGTTTTCCATGCATGTTTTAGCTGTAGGAAGATTCCTTGAACCTGCAGATTTGGGACCCATTGAATGGGTACCAGGTAGTATTACTTTAAAGGGTGTGCATTTCCTCACCCAACGTCACATTTCTCTTAGCGTGAACAGTTTCCAGCCTTATGTCTCATCCTGCTGTGGGTCTAGATGTGTTCAATCCATGTTGCATCACCGTCCCTGAGGAAAAGTTGTAAGAGGTTTTCTCTGTCTCTCTGTCGTTTATTTTTTTCAATTTATTACTATATTGGTTACAGCTGATTTTCAAAGCTCTGTTTCTTGCTGCTGTACATCCACTTGATTCACGTACAGAGAGACATCAATAAATTCTTTTTCAGATTCTTACCAGTCATAGATATTCTTTTCCGGTGACTTGAGTGTGCTGAGTGCAGTTCTTTTAGCTACCGTGTAGGCCTTGTTGATTATCAGTTTGGTATTTGGAATGGTATCTTTGCTAATTTCAACCTCTTGGATGATGCCTCACCCCTCCCCACCTTTCCGTTTAGCAGCCTTATGCGTGTTTTCTACATATTTGACTATGTTTTTGTTTTGTAATTTATTTCATGTGTAGCCATTTTGGATTCCACCTTTAAGTGATATCTTATGATATGTGTCTTTTTCTTTTTGAATTATGTCACTTAGAAAGATCATACGTAACTCCTCCGGAGTTGTTACAACTGGCCATATTTCATTGATTTCCAGGCTGAGTAATATTCCACTCTACATAAGTACCACATCTCTATCCATTTTTTCCCTCCAGAGACATTTAAGTTATATCCTAGTTGAGGATCTTTTAAACAGAGAGGCAGTAAACATTGGGGTGCCTGTGTCCTCTCGATTTTTGTTTTTCCCAGGATATACGCCCATGAGTGCAAGTGCCCTATGCTCTGTAGCTCATTTTTTAGATGCTTTAGTAAACACAATACACTTCTCCAGAATGGCCGTTGGCAATATACATTTCCACTATAAGCCTCACAGGGCTCCCTCTTCTCCTTGCCCTGTCCTGCATTTCTGGTGTTTACACTTTATGAGGATGGCTCTTCTGACTGATGCGAAGTGATATCTTTTGTAGTATTGACCTCCAGTGCCCACCTGTTTGGTTGGCTAAAAAAGTGTATGCCCTTTTCTTGAATATATACAGAAAAAAACGCATACAGCCTTTTTGGCCAACTGCAATGTTGGCAATGTTCAGCCCCTTTTCTTGTGCTTAATGGCGAGTCCTTTCTACCTCCTCAAATCCCTTTCCTGCCATTCTCCCTTGCTTACCAATCCTTTTCTCTGACTTTCCTCAAGACATTTTTCAGTGATAGATATTTTCAACTCTGCAGTTTCGTGAATTTTACTGCCCCTGAGTTCCATTGTTCAACTTGTGTTTATGGGAACTGGCCACAAAGCAGTGGGATTTCCTCAAGCCCCATACTGTTTCCATGGGCAACCCTAGCCTTTGGTCAATTCATCTTCCTGATTGGAAATTAGAGTGACATGTGCCTGTCTGAACACCTAGGACTTGTCTCTCATTGTTCCTCATCCTCCCGCTTCATCCTCTGGACAAATTCCAAACTGTACGCAACAGGATGTTGACAGTGCTGACATCTCCAAGTGGGGAGACTGTTAGTAAAGACGCTGGAGGGGTGAACCCGAGCACCAGGAGATGAGGAGATGAGATGCCTTTTCCAAACTCTTCCCGATCAGACGGTATACCATCCTCTGGGTGTGACAGACATGTTTTAGCAGTAGGAAGAGTCCCATTCATGTAAGGAGAACACCAGGGCTTTTTCAAAATCAGTGTCTCCCCGAAACCCAAACTGGGGAATTTTTTAAGCTACGGCTACAGATATGTTCATTAAGGGCCTTGGGAAGTAGGCAGAGTCCAAACTTTAGATGATTGAAGTCTTCAGGGTCAGAAGCACTCACCACCGGCTTCCCTTAGGTTACACTTTAACTGTCATTGATAGATGATGTCAATAAAAATATCTATTCTTTTTCCGATTATTTCCCCTTATAAGTTATTGCAAAATATTGAGTGTAGTTCCCTGTGCTATACAGTAGTTCCTTGTTGATGATCTATTTTATACATAGCAGTGTGTATGTGTTAATTCCAAACTGTTAATTTATCCCTCCTCCCACCTTTCCCCTTTGGTAATAATAAATTATAAGATTTTATACTTCTCAGAAATGGGGGAGCTGAAAGAGAGGTATCATTTTCAATGGAAAAGCATTTAAAACAAGATTGAAGCTTTAACCAAGATTATTAGATGTACATCCTTGGAAAGAAATCACTTCATTTGCCTAATATTGACCTGACAAATAAGACAAACCTTTTCACTGAACTTGCTTATAATAAAGTGATGGAAATATCAAATGGAAGTGTTAGAAACATCTTATTTTACCCGAGCCTTATACACTGTTCTATGTTAACTACAGTTTGGCTCACACATCTGTTCATTGAAGTTACAATAGTCTCAATTTCTGTTACTGATCCTCCAGAGTGGACCCCAACAAGTGTCCCCCTGCCCAGTGTCATTGGGGCCAACAGATCGAGACTGAGTTTGGTTCACAAGCAAAGGAAACTTTATATTTTGATCAGAGAATGGAGAGGTGAGAGCATGCACTACCCCGTGGGCTGTGGGCTGGGCTGCTGTGTAGAGATCCTGTCAGAGTCAGTGGGAGGGAGGGGGCGGAGCTCTCGAGGGTCGGGTTGGCTGCAGCTCAGGCTCTATATCTCGGAGTCTGCACTGGGCCCCAGGAGCTGAGGTGTCGACCCAGCCATTCTGCACTAGGAAATCTGGTCTGAAGTGCCGGGTGTGGAACCTCTGCATGCGGGACCCTAGGAGCACGTGAAATTAGACAAAGCACAAAGGATAAAAAAGGTCAGACTTGACTTTATTGCCCAGATTCTATTTTTATCTCCCAGGGATTTTTAATGGGCTTTGCTGGGGACAAACCCCTCCTCTGCCTTTTGTCCCGTTCCTCATTCTTGGAGTGCTGAGGGTGCAGACCCTTCTTCTGTAACTGCTGAGTGCTGAGTTGGGAGCCCTCATACCAGGGGACGAGGGTCAGAACTTCTTTCCAGCAGCCTCCAGGTGACGTTGATTGGCCCCAGGACCCCTGCCTCCCTGCTCGTCCGCCTGAGCACCAGCATTGGAAGTGTTATAGATTCTAATGACCTTTAAGGGTCCAGGAAAGAGATGTGCAGAGACGCTGTGGGGGCCGATTTCACCCCGCCCCACATTTGTTCGGCCACCTTAGGCTGACCGTTTCTGCCAGCCTAGATGCTCTGGCCAGTAGTCTGCGCTTTCTTCAATTAGGCCCCTGAATTAACGTACAAACAGCACCAGGTGTCAGAGCCCTGCCTGCTCAACTCCCAGACAGTCCAGGGTCAGTGGTGATCAAGGACCATGATGGCCACTGAGTCAACAGCCTTTTGAAGTAAACAGGAGTCCAGCCGGTCTTATTGGCCACCATCATCACGGTGTCTGTAGGCTTTTCTATGGTGACAGTGTGATATACGGTTCCCCCGCCAAGATTATTAGCTCCCCTCCGGGTGCAGTAAGTCCTGCAAGCAGTAGTCTACTCCTTTGGGACACACTCTTGTTGTTTTATGAGAGAAACTCCAGGTCAAGTGATGTTCACACGAGTCGTCATGGTGCCCTGTTGCCCCCGGTTATCTCTCTGGATGTTGGAGTTGGAGGGCCTCCTCAGTCGAGGTCGGTGTGCCCACGGAGCAAACCCTGCAACTTCAGGGCATGGTTAGTGATTAGGATCACCACGTGGGGTCCTTTTCCCTTAGGAGGGAGGTGGCCTTTTGGGCTGCTGATTTCCAGGTTTTTAGATACCGCCAGTATCTTGGCCAGATGTGGCAGTGGGCCAAGCCCCTTGGTGACTCTAGTTTATCCTACCTGGATGGCATTCTTGCGTTGTTCCATTTCAAGTGGTCCCAGTTTTTGCACTAATTCTCCAATGGCGATTCACCTTTCACCGGGAATGTAAAGGTCAAAGGGTTTAGCTCAATTAGAGAGTTCCAGGGCAAGGGTCTGAATTGACTGCTCTTTCCATTCTTGAAAGGCCACTTCTGGATTCTGTTCAAAAGGATCATCATCTTTTCCTTTCAGTGTTTCATATAGAGGCCCAGCTAGTAGACTGTAGTTAGGGATCCAGAAGCAGCAAACCCTGGCCTCCCCAGGAACCCCTAAGCTGTCTTCTAGTTTTAGAAAGGGGTAAGGCTGAAAATGGTTTCTTCCCTTTCCTGGGATGGGCTTCTCTGACCTTGTGTGAGAATGAAGCCCAGGCAGGTCACTGCAGTCTGTGATATTTGAGCTTTTTCTTGGACAACTTCTATCCTTTATTGGCTTGGTAGTTCAGAGGCCTCCTTAGTAGGGCTGGCGATCAGAATGTCATCTGCATATTGAAGGAGGGTTTCCTTTTCCAGAGGTAGAACTTTTCGGTCTTTAGCTAAGCTTTCCCCAAAGATGGTGTGGGAATTTTTGCACCCTTGGGGCAAGACGGCCCGGAAGTATTGTTTTAGTTGTATGTTGAGTCCTGCCACTCACAAGCCAAAATTTCTTGTGACTCTGGGACTAATGGAATACAAAAGAAGGCATCATTGAAGACTAATACAGAATACCATGTCCTGGTGGTTGGTAGAATGACCAGCAGGGTGTAGGAATCAGGAGCAACTGGAGGTATATCCTCGGTGGCTTCACTGACTGTCCTGACATCCTTTACCAGGTACCCAGCAGCCCATGGGGCTCTCGTGGTCAGGCCAATCCCAGGATATGGAGCTCTCCTGGGCAGGTACCCCACCCCCAACCCAGCCCACGGGGCTCTCATGGTCAGGCCCCTCCCAGGATACAGAGCTACCCTTGCAGGTACCGTGGCAGGGCTGGGCACACAGGAACCGTGCACATAGCCCTCATTGCAGAGCACCCCCAGCTCACCTGTCGCTCAGAGCTGACACAGAGAACCTCAGAGCAGGACTTGAACTAACAAACAGCAGCTCCGACAGGTCTGTGACCCTGGGCATCACTCTGTGTGGCCTCCCTCCACCTGGTCTTCCAGAGACTTCCACTGCACCCAGGGCACCAGGCCTCTGTCTCCAACCACCACCCACCCCTCCTCTCCATGACTCCTGGGTTCCTCTCATTAGGAGAGGGTTTTCTTGAAGTTGTCTCCCACTCATGGGCCAGATAAAATGATTAGAAAACAAGCCAAAGCTGCAGCCCCTTGTCTATCCTGACTCTCAGGAGCCCACACCTGTTCCTTGGACCTGGCCGGTTCAGCAAGTTCCATTTTCTGCAACTGTGAGCCCCTGAGGGGTGATGATTGGCTGACCTGGGCAGCCTTACCATGCCAGCCAGCCCTCCCCAGGTGTGCCTGGGTTGAGATCAATATAAATACCACTCCAGGCAGCAAGAGCCCCTGCAGCTGTGCCTGACGCCATTTTCTCTGCCCTGTCAGCAGTCTCGGGGCTGGGCTGGTGGGAGGGAGTGAGAGGCCACGGCTTTGTGGGTGGCCCAGTGTGAGTGGGGCTCTGCTGGACTTTCTGCAGCAGTTGCCAGGCTGCCACCTGCTAAAGAAGAGGATGTGTCACCCATACCTGCTGCTGGAATTTCTCCCTGGGCAGAGGTGAGGAAGGAAAAAAGCAGTGGGGGCAGGGACAGGACGGGTATCTCAGGCAGGGAATTGGAAATCTTCCAGAAGAGCACCCAGGGCCAGGACCATCCTGGCTGGCCTGCAGGCACCAAGTCAGCTGGCATCCTGTCACTCGTGTGGCTCCATGGCCCTTCCTCTAGGCTTTCAAGTCCTTGTATATATTCAGGTGTTTTACCTGGGAAGGGTGGGAACAGTTCAGCAGCAACTGGCCTGGGGCTCAGCTCACGTTTACTCACAGATGCCTCGGCACGGTGCCCCAGCTTTGCAATGAGGACGCTTGTTGTGTGGGGGCTGCTGGCTGAATGGGAGACGATTCCCCACCACTGACCAAATTCAGAATTGTTTACAACTGGAGTAAGTGCCTTGATACGGTTTTCCTCTGAGTAACTGGTGGGTTCTGTTTTTTTTTTTTCTCTTTTTCCTTTTTGGTTCAAGGTAGATTTTATTCCTCTTTTTTGTATTTACAGATATAAGCATGGAAATAATTTATTCATATAAATACATGTATGTGAAGGGAATAATTGTTTTTTCTGTTTTATTTTTTAAATTTTATTTCTTTTTAATTTTGAATTTTATTTTATATTTTTATACAGCAGGTTCTTATTGGTTATCTATTTTATACATATAAATGTTTACATGCCAATCCCAATCTCTCAAATCCTCCCACCACCACCCTCCCAAGAGCTTTCCCCCCTTGTTGTCCATACGATTGTTGTCTACATCTGTTGCTCTATTTATGCCTTGCAAAATGGTTAATCTGTACAGTTTTTCTAGGTTCCACATATATGCATGAATATACAAGATTTGTTTTTCTCTTTCTGACTTACTTCACTCTGTATGACAGTCTCTAGATCCATCGACGTCTCTACAAATGACCCAATTTCATTCCTTTCATGGCTTAGTAATATTCCATTTTATATATGTACCACAGCTTTATGCATTCGTCTGTCTGTGGGCATTTAGGTTGCTTCCATTACCTCGATATTGTAAATAGTGATGCAATGAACATTGCAGTGAATGTCTCTTTTTGATTTCTGGTTTTGTCTGGGTATATGTCCAGTACTGGGATTGCTGTATCATATGGTAATTCTATTATTAGTTTCTTAAGAAACTCCATATTGTTCTCCATAGTGACTGTATCAATTTATATTCCCAACAATAGTGGAAGAGGCTTCCTTTTCTCCACACCCTTTCCAGCATTTGTTGTTTGTAGATTTTCAGATGATGCCCATTCTAACAGGTGTGAGGTGATACCTCATTGTTGAGTCCATTTCGTTGAGCAAGGGGTAGGTCTTGTCTATTACATATTTGGCTTATGGAACGGTATCTGTGCTAATTTCAAACTCTGGTTTTATGCAGCACCCCAACTCACCTTTCCCCTTAAGCAAGCATAAGTTGGTTTTCTAAACTTGAGACCCTGTTCTGTTTTGTAATTCAGTCCATGTGTAGCCAAGTTTACATTCCATGCATTAGTGATACCTTATGATGTTTCTTTTTCTGTGTGACTTATTTCACTTAGAATCATCGTGCCTCAATCCACTCATTATGCTGGTACAGGCATGGTGACACAGATTTCATTGCTGAGTGGTATTCTGTTGTACGTAAGTACCGCAACTTCTTTATCAATTATTTGTTCTCTGGGATATTTAACGTGTATTGTAGAAGAGGTTCCTGTAAACAGATCCGTCCCAAATTTTGGGGTGGCTGTGTTTTTGATTTTAATTTCCCTAAGCTATAGGACCATAAGTGGAAATACCCTAGACTCTGTTGCTTTGTTTTTCAGATGTATCAGGAAACACCATACACTTCTCCAGAGTGGCTGTTGGCAATTTACATCCTGCCCATCAGCATAACAAGGCTCCTTTTCCCCCATGGCCTGTCTTGCCTTTCTGGATTTTACACTTTTTTCAGATGGCCCTTTAGACCGGGGGGAAGTGACACTTCATAGTAGTTCGGATTTCCATTGCAAGCTTGCTTGGTTTGCCAAAACGGGCGTATGCGTTTTTTCCTGAATATATTCAGGAACAAACTCATACGTCCTTTTTTGCCAAGTGCATCATTGTCGATGTTCTGCCTCTTTTCCTATGCTTTAAATGCAAATCCAGTCTACCTCCTGAAATCGGTTTCCTGAAATTCTGCCCCGCTTTGAAGTCCTCTTCGCAGCCTTACTTCAATATATTTTTGGACGTTATCTGTCATTTATAACTCTGCAGGTTTGTGAATTACAGGGCCCCTGAGCTCCTTTCTTCAACTCGCTTTCTTGTGAGCTGGCCGCAAACCCACAAGACTGCTTCAGGCCCTAATCTGCTTCTGGCAGGGCATGCTGAGCCTTTGGTTAATTCCTCTTCCTGGTGGGAAATGAGTGTTAAAAATGCCCGTCCAGACACCTACCTCACTCTCAACCCCTTGGTGATGTGGGTCCTCTGGTTTGTGGCCACCTTTGCTGGGTTCCTCACCTTTCGATGATGTGGCCCCACTAGTGTGAGGACACTCCTGCCTGGTTCCTATCCACGTGGTTATGTGGACCCCCTGGTGAGAGTCTGTTCCTGGCTGTGTTCCTCACCCTTCTGTGAGGGAGACCCTTTGCTGATAGGTCACTCCTGCATGGCTGGCACACATTGCCTTGGTGAAATCAGCCGTGTGGTGGCAGTTGGAGCGTGCTGGGAATCTCCTCCCCCCGGTGATGAGGGCCCTCTTGCGTCAGGCCCTAACTGCTGGGCTCACCAACTTTTCTTAGTGAGCCCAGTGATGCTTTGGCACTCCTCTTAGGATCCCATCTCCATGGGGATGTGGGCCTTCTGCTCTGAGGTCCCAACGGCCGGGTTGTTCACATTTTCATGATGTGGGCTCTCTGGTGTTAGTTCACAGAGGCCTGGTTCCCATAGCCTCTGTACTCTTGGCCACCTGCTGGGAGGTTCCAACTGCTGGATTCCTCACTTTTTTAATTTTTGGGGCCCTCTGTTGTGAGGATCCTCCTGTCTGCCTCACTCCCAGCCCCTTCGTGATGTGTGTCGTCTGGTTTGAGGCCACATGTGCTGGGTTCCTCACCTTTCGATGATGTGGGACCAATGGTCTTAGGAGACTCCTGCCTGGTTCACATCCCCTTGGTGATGTGGGCCCTCTGTTGAGAGTCTGATCCTGGCTGGGTTCCTCACCCATCTGTGAGGTGGGCCGTCTGCTGTGAGGTCACTCCTGCCTGGCTTGCTCACCTCGCCTTGTGGACATGAGCCCTCTGGTGGCACTTGGAGCCTGCTGGGAGCCTCCTTCCCTCGGTGATGAGAGCCCTCTGGCGTCAGACCCTAACTGCTGGGCTCCCCACATTTTGTGATGTGCGCCCAGTGGTGCGAGGACACTCCAGCCAGGTTCACATCCCCATTGGGATGTGGGCCTTCTGCTCTGAGGTCCCAACGCCTGGGTTGCTCACAGTTTCATGATGTGGGTTCTCTGCTGTTAGTTCACTCCTGCCTGCATCCCATAGCTTCTGTGCTCTCGGCCGCCTGCTGGGAGGTTCCAACTGCTGGATTGCTCCCCTTTCTTATTCTTTGGGCCCTCTGTTTTTAGGCTACTCCTGCCTGCCTCACTCCCATTCCCTTTGTGATATGTGTCCTCTGATTTGAGGCCACATGTGCTGGGTTCCGCACCTTTCGATGATGTGGCCCCACTGGAGGGAAGACAGTCCTGACTGGTTCCCATCCCCTTGCTGATGTGGGCCCTCAGGTGAGAGTCTGATCCTGCCTGGGTTCCTCACCCTTCTGTGAGGTGGGCCCTCTGCTGTGAGGTCAATCATGCCTGTCTGGCACACGTCACCTTGGTGACGTGAGCCCTCTGGTGGCAGTTGGAGTGTGCTGGGATCCTCCTCCCCTCGGTGATGAGGGCCCTCTTGCCTTAGGCCATAACTGCTGGGCTCCCCACATTTTCTGATGTGCGCCAAGTGAGTGAGGACACTCTTGCCAGGTTCCCATCCCCATGGGGATATGGGCCTTCTGCTCTGAGGTCAAAACGGCTGGCTTGCTCACAGTACCATGATGTGGGCCCTCTGCTGTGAGTTCACTCCGGCAAGGATCCCTTATCATCGGTGCTCTGAGCCGCCTGCTGGGAGGTTCCAACTGCTGGATTCCTCAACTTCTTTATTCTATGTGCCCTCTGTTGTGAGGCTCCTCCTGCCTGCCTCACTGCCAGCCCCTTGGTGATGGCTGTCCTATGGCTTGAGACCACATGTGCTGCATTCCTCACCTTTCGATGATGTGGCCCCACTCGTGTGAGGACACTCCTGCCTGGTTCCCATCCCCTTGGTGAGGTGGGCCCTCTGGCGAGAGTCTAATCCTGGCTGGGTTCCTCAACGTTCTGTGAGGTGGGCCCTCTTCTGTGAGGTCACTCCTGCCTGGCTGGCACACGTCACCTTGGAGACGTGAGCTCTCTGGTGGCAGTTGGAGCGTGCAGGGTGCCTCGTCCTCTCGGTGATGACGGCCCTCTGGCGTCAGGCCCTAAATGGTGGGCTCCCCACATTTTCTGATGTGCGCCCAGTGGTGCGAGGACACTCCAGCCAGGTTCCCATTCCCATGGGGATGTGGGCCTTCTGTGCTGAGGTCCCAACGTCTGGGTTGCTCACAGTTTTATGATGTGGGCCCTCTGCTGTGAGTTCACTGTGGCCTGGATCCCATAGCCTTGGTGTTCTGGGCCGCCTGCTGGAAGGTCTAAATGCTGGAATCCTCATGTTTTTTATATTATGTGCCCTGTGTTGTGAGGCTACTCCTGCCTGCCTCACTCCAAGGCCCTTGGTGATGTGGGTCCTCTGGTTTGAGGACACATGTGCTGGGTTCCTCACCTTAAGATGATGAGGCCCCACTTGTGTGAGGATAATCCTGACTGGTTCCCATCCCCTTCGTGATGTGGGCCCTCTGGTAAGAGTCTGATCCTGGCTCGGTTCCTCACCCTTCTGTGAGATAGGCCCTCTGCTGTGAGGTCACTACTGCCTGGCTGGCGCATGCCACCTTGTAGACGTGGGCCCTCTGTTGGCAGTTGAAACCTGCTGGGAGTCTCCTCCCCTCAGTTATGAGGGCCCCCTGGCGTCAGGCCCTAACTGCCGGGCTCCTAACATTTTCTGATATGTGCTAAGTGGTGCGAAGCCACTCCTGCCAGGTTCCCATCCCAATGGGGATGTGGGCCTTCTGTTCTGAGGTCCCAACGGCTGGGCTGCTCACAGGTTCATGATGTGGGTCCTCTGCTGTGAGTTCACTGTGGCCTGGATCCCATAGCCTCGGTGCTCTGGGCCACTTGCTGGGAGGTTCCAACTGCTGGATTCCTCAACTTTTATATTCTATGGACCCTGTGTTGTGAGGCCGGTCCTGCCAGCCTCATTCCGAACCCCTTGGTGATGTGGTTCCTCTGGTTTGAGGCTACATGTGCTGGGATCCTCACCTTTCGATGATGTTGTCCCACTGGTGTGGGGACACTCCTGCCTGGTTCCCATCCCCTTGGTGATGTGGGCCCTCTGGTGAGAGTCTGATCCTGGCTGTGTTCCTCACCCTTCTGTGAGGTGGGCCCTCTGCTGTGAGGTCACTCCTGCCGGGCTGGCACACATCGCCTTGGCGACGTTGGCCCTCTGTTGGCAGCTGGAGCCTGCTGGGAGCCTCCTCCTCTCAGTGATGAGTGCCCTCTAGCGTCAGGCCCTAACTTCTGAGCACCCCACGTTTTCTGATGTGAGCCCAGTGATGCCAGGACACTCCTGTCATGTTCCCATCACCATGGGGATGTGGGCCTTCTGCTCTGAGGTCCCAATGTCTGGGTTGCTCACAGTTTCATGATGTGGGCTGTCTGGTGTTAGTTCACTCCGGCCTGGATCCCATAGCCTCTGAGCTCTGGGCCGCCTGCTGGGAGGTTCCAAATGCTGGATTCCTCACCTTTCTTATTTTTGGGCCCTCTGTTATGAGGCTCCTCCTGCCTGCCTCACTCCTAGCCCCTTGGTGATGGGTGTCCTATGGTTTGAAGCCACATGTTCTGGGTTCCTCACCTTTAGATGATGTGGCCCTACTCATGTGAGGACACTCCTGCCTGGTTCCAATCCATTTGGTGATGTGGGCCCTCTGGTGCGAGTCTGATCCTGACTGGGTTCGTCACACTTCTCTGAGGTGGGCCCTCTGCTGTGAGGTCATTCGTGCCTGGTTGGCACACATCACCTTGGCGACGTCAGCCCTCTGGTGGCAGTTGGAGCCTGCTGGGAGCCTCCTTCCCTTGGTGATGAGGGTCCTCTGGCATCAGGCCCTAACTGCTGGTCTCCCAAAATTTTCTGATACGTTCTCAGTGGTGCGAGGACACTCCTACCAGATTTCCATCCCCATGGGGATGTGGGCCTCTTGCTCTGAGGTCCCAATGGCTGGGTTGCTCAGTTTCATGACATGGGCCCTCTTCTGTGAGTTCACTGTGGCCTGGATCCCATAGCCTCGGTGCTCTGGGCTGCCTGCTGGGAGGTTCCAACTGCTGGATTCCTCACTTTTTTATTCTATGGGCCCAGTGTTGTGAGGCTACTCCTGCCTGCCTCACTCCGAGGCCCTTGGTGATGTGAGTCCTCTGGTTTGAGGACACATGTGCTGAGTACCTCACCTTTAGATGATGTGGCCCCACTGGTGTGAAGACACTCCTGCCTGGTTACCATCCCCTTGGTGATGTGGGCCCTCTGGTGAGAGTCTGATGTTGGCTGGGTTTCTCACCCTTCTGTAAGGTGGGACCTCTGCTGTGAGGTAACTCCTGCCTGGCTTGCTCACGTTGCCTTGGCAATGTGAGCCCTCAGGTGGCAGTTAAACATGCTGGGAATCTCCTCCCCTCAGTTATGAGAGCTCTGGATAAAACACATATGCCCTTTTTTGCCAAGTCCATTATTTTCCAAGTTCTGTCTCTTTCCTATGCTTTAAGAGCGACTCCCGTGTACCTTCTGAAATCGGTTTCCAGCAATTCTGCCCCGCATTCAAGTCCTCTTCGCAGCCTTACTTCAGTATAATTTTGGATGATAGCTGTCATTTATAACTCCGCAGGTTTGTGAATTACAGTGTCCCTGAGCTCCTTTCTTCAACTCGATTTCTTGTGAGCTGGCTGCAAAACGGCAGGATCTCTTCAGGCCCTAATCTGGTTCCGGCACGGCATGCTGAGCCTTTGGTTATTTCCTCTTCCGGGTGGGAAATGAGAGTTAAATTTGCCCGTCCAGACACCTCCAGCTAGTCTCTCATTGGTTCTCCCTATTCCTGTTCATCTTCCGCAGAAATTGCAAACTGGGCCAAACAGGAGGTTAAAGTGACTGACTCTCCAAGTCGGGAGAGTGTTAGTAAAGGATCTGGAATGTTGCACCCGAGTACCAGGGGACGAAAACTGAGACATATTTGAACACGTCTCCCGATCACACGGTTGATCATACACTGGGTTCCACATGCATGTTTCAGCTGAAGGAAGAATCCCTGAAACCTGGAGAGTTGAGACCCGTGGAATGGGTACCATGCAATATGACTTCAAAGGGTCTTCATTTGCTCACCGAACCTCTCCAATCCTATCACTGCTGCGTTTATGCCCCTGTACACACGCTTGATTCTCTTTCGGAGACATAGCAATCTATAGGTTTTAAATTACTTACTAGTCAGGTACATTCTTAGGTGTTTAATATGGGGTGTTGAGTCCATTTCGTTGAGCAAGGAGTAGCTCTTGTCTGTTACATATTAGGCTTAAGGAACTTTATCTGTGCTCATTTCAATCTCTGGTTTTATGCAGCACCCCAACTCACCTTTCCCCTTAAGCAAGCATAAGTTGGTTTTCTAAATTTGAGACCCTGTTCTGATTTGTAATTCAGTACCTGTGTAGCCACGTTTACATTCCGTGTATTAGTGATATCTTATGATGTTTCTTTTTCTGTGTGACTTATTTCAGTTAGAATCATCATACCTGAATCCACTCATTTTGCTGCTAAGGGCCTGATGACATAGATTTCATTGCTGAGTGATATTGCTTTGTAAGTAAATACCACAACTTCTTTATCCATTTTTCACTTTCTGCAATGTTGAACTTGTACTGTAAACGAGGTTCTTGTAAACAGAGGCGTCCCAAACTTTGGGGTGGCTGTGTCTTTTTGATTTTAATTTCCCTAAGCTATAGGACCATAAGTGGAAGTGCCCTAGGCTCTGTTGCTTTGTTTTTTAGATGTTTCAGGAAACACCATACACTTCCCCCGAGTGGCTCTTGGCAATTTACATCCCGCCCATCAGCATAACAAGGCTCCCAGTTCTCCATGGCCTGTCCTGCCTTTCTGGATTTTACACTTTTTTCAGATGGCCCTTTTGACCGGGGGGAAGTGAGACTTCATTGTAGTGCAGATTTCCTTTGCAAGCTTGCTTGGTTGGCCAAAAAGGGCGTATGCGTTTTTTCCTGAATATATTCAGGAAAAAACGCATACGCCCTTTTTGGCCAAGTGCATCATTGTGGACGTTCTGCCTCTTTTCCTGTGCTTTCAATGCAATTCCAGTCTACCTCCTGAAATCGGTTTCCTGCAATTCTGCCCCGCTTTCAGGTCCTCTTGGCAGCCTTACTTCAGTATATTTTTGGACGATAGCTGTCATTTATAACTCTGCAGGTTTGTGAATTACAGTGCCCCTGAGCTCCTTTCTTCAATTCGCTTTCTTGTGAGCTGGCCGCAACACCGCAGGATGGCTTCAGGCCCTAATCTCGTTCCGGCACGGCACGCTGAGCCTTTGGTTAATTCCTCTTCCTGGTGGGAAATGAGAGTTAAATTTGCCTGTGCAGAAACCTCCAGCTAGTCTCTCATTGGTTCTCCCTATTTCTGTTCATCTTCCGCAGAAATTGCAAACTGGGCCAAACAGGAGGTTAAACGGACTGACTCTCCAAGTCGGGAGAGTGTTAGTAAAGCGTCTGGAATGTTGCACCCGAGTACCAGGGTACGAATACTGAGACATATTTGAACACGTCTCCCGTTCACACGGTTGATCATACTCTGGGTTCCACATGCATGTTTTAGCTGAAGGAAGAATACGTTAAACCTGGGTAGTTGAAACCCATGGAATGGGTACCATGCAATATGACTTCAAAGGGTCTTCATTTGCTCACCGAACCTCTCCAATCCTATCACTGCTGCGTTTATGCCCCTGTACACACGCTTGATTCTCTTTTGGAGACATAGCAATCCATAGGTTTTAAGATACTTACTAGTCAGGTACATTCTTAGGCGTTTAATATGGGGTGTTGAGTCCATTTCGTTGAGCAAGCAGTAGCTCTTGTCTATTCCATATTTGGCTTAAGGAACTTTATCTGCGCTCATTTCAATCTCTGGTTTTATGCAGCACCCCAACTCACCTTTCCCCTTAGGAAGCATAAGTTGGTTTTCTAAATTTGAGACCCTGTTCTGTTTTAGAATTCAGTTCCTGTGTAGCCAAGTTTACATTCCGTGCATTAGTGATATCTTATGATGTTTCTTTTTCTGTGTGACTTATTTCAGTTAGAATCATCGTACCTGAATCCACTCATTATGCTGCTATGGGCCTGATGACATAGATTTCATTGCTGAGTGATACTGCATTGTACGTAAGTACCACAAGTTCTTTATCCATTTTTCACTTTTTGTGATATTGAACTTGTATGGTAGACGAGGTTCTTGTAAACAGAGGCGTCCCAAAATTTGGGGTGGCTGTGTCTTTTTGATTTTAATTTCCCTAAGCTATAGGACCATAAGTGGAAGTGCCCTAGGCTCTGTTGCTTTGTTTTTTAGATGTTTCAGGAAACACCATACACTTCTCCCGAGTGGCTCTTGGCAATTTACATCCCGCCCATCAGCATAACAAGGCTCCCAGTTCTCCATGGCCTGTCCTGCCTTTCTGCATTTTACACTTTTTTCAGATGGCCCTTTTGACCGGGGGGAAGTGAGACTTCATTGTAGTGCAGATTTCCTTTGCAAGCTTGCTTGGTTGGCCAAAAAGGGCGTATGCGTTTTTTCCTGAATATATTCAGGAAAAAACGCATACGCCCGTTTTGGCCAAGTGCATCATTCTGGACGTTCTGCCTCTTTTCCTATGCTTTCAATGCAATTCCAGTCTACCTCCTGAAATCGGTTTCCTACAATTCTGCCCCGCTTTGAAGTCCTCTTGGCAGCCTTACTTCAGTATATTTTTGGACGATAGCTGTCATTTATAACTCTGCAGGTTTGTGAATTACAGTGCCCCTGAGCTCCTTTCTTCAACTCGATTTCTTTTGAGGTGGCCGCAACACCGCAGGATGGCTTCAGGCCCTAATCTGGTTCCGGCACTGCACGCTGAGCCTTTGGTTATTTCCTCTTCCTGGTGGGAAATGAGAGTTAAATTTGCCCGTCCAGACACCTCCAGCTAGTCTCTCATTGGTTCTCGCTATTCCTGTTCATCTTCTGCAGAAATTGCAACCTGGGCCAAACAGGAGGTGTAAGTACCACATGTTCTTTATCCATTTTACACTTTCTGTGATACTGAACTTGTACGGTAAACGAGGTTCTTGTAAACAGAGGCGTCCCAAACTTTGGGGTGGCTGTGTCTTTTTGATTTTAATTTCCCTAAGCTATAGGACCATAAGTGGAAGTGCCCTAGGCTCTGTTGCTTTGTTTTTTAGATGTTTCAGGAAACACCATACACTTCTCCCGAGTGTCTGTTGGCAATTTACATCCCGCCCATCAGCATAACAAGGCTCCCAGTTCTCCATGGCCTGTCCTGCCTTTCTGGATTTTACACTTTCTTCAGATGGCCCTTTTGACCAGCGGGAAGTGAGACTTCATTGTAGTGCAGATTTCCTTTGCAAGCTTGCTTGGTTGGCCAAGTGCATCATTGCGGACGCTCTGCCTCTTTTCCTATGCTTTCAATGCAATTCCAGTCTACCTCCTGAAATCGGTTTCCTGCAATTCTGCCCCGCTTTCAAGTCCTCTTGGCAGCCTTACTTCAGTATATTTTTGGACGATAGCTGTCATTTATAACTCTGCAGGTTTGTGAATTACAGTGCCCCTGAGATCCTTTCTTCAACTCGCTTTCTTTTGAGCTGGTCGCAACACCGCAGGATGGCTTCAGGCCTTAATCTGGTTCCGGCACGGCACGCTGAGCCTTTGCTTATTTCCTCTTCCTGGTGGGAAATGAGAGTTAAATTTGCCCGTCCAGACACCTCCAGCTAGCCTCTCATTGTTTCTCCCTATTCCTGTTCATCTTCCGCAGAAATTGCAAACTGGGCCAAACAGGAGGTTAAAGGCGCTGACTCTCCAAGTGGGGAGAGCGTTAGTAAAGCGTCTGGAATGTTGCACCCGAGTACCAGGGGAGAAAAACTGAGACATATTTGAACACGTCTCCCGTTCACACGGTTGATCATACTCTGGGTTCCACATGCATGTTTTAGCTGAAGGAAGAATACCTTAAACCTGGAGAGTTGAGACCCGTTTAATGGGTACCATGCAATATGACTTCAAAGGGTCTTCATTTGCTCACCGAACCTCTCCAATCCTATCACTGCTGCGTTTATGCCCCTGTACACATGCTTGATTCTCTTTCAGAGCCATAGCAATCCATAGGATTTAACATACTTACTAGTCAGGTACATTCTTAGGCGTTTAATATGGGGTGTTGAGTCCATTTCGTTGAGCAAGGAGTAGCTCTTGTCTATTCCATATTTGGCTTAAGGAACTTTATCTGTGCTCATTTCAATTTCTGGTTTTATGCAGCACCCCAACTCACCTTTCCCCTTAAGCAAGCATAAGTTGGTTTTCTAAATTTGAGACCCTGTTCTGTTCTGTAATTCAGTTCCTGTGTAGCCAAGTTTACGTTCCGTGTATTACTGATATCTTATGATGTT
This sequence comes from Delphinus delphis, assembly GCF_949987515.2. Classification (NCBI taxonomy): domain Eukaryota; kingdom Metazoa; phylum Chordata; class Mammalia; order Artiodactyla; family Delphinidae; genus Delphinus; species Delphinus delphis. The sequence goes on along the minus strand of NW_027192670.1, from coordinate 1,259,176 downwards.
TCTTTTTCTGTGTGACTTATTTCAGTTAGAATCATCATACCTGAATCCACTCATTGTGCTGCTAAGGGCCTGATGACAGAGATTTCATTGCTGAGTGATACTGCATTGTATGTAAGTACCACAACTTCTTTATCCATTTTTCACTTTCTGTGATATTGATCTTGTACGGTAAACGAGGTTCTTGTAAACAGAGGCGTCCCAAACTTTGGGGTGGCTGTGTCTTTTTGATTTTAATTTCCCTAAGCTATAGGACCATAAGTGGAAGTGCCCTAGGCTCTGTTGCTTTGTTTTTCAGATGTTTCAGGAAACACCATACACTTCTCCCAAGTGTCTGTTGGCAATTTACATCCCGCCCATCAGCATAACAAGGCTCCCACTTCTCCATGGCCTGTCCTGCCTTTCTGGATTTTACACATTTTTCAGATGGCCCTGTTGACTGGGGGGAAGTGAGACTTCATTGTAGTGCAGATTTCCTTTGCAAGTTTGCTTGGTTGGTCAAAAAGGGCGTATGCGTTTTTTCCTGAATATATTCAGGAAAAAACGCATACGCCCTTTTTGGCCAAGTGCATCATTGTGGACGTTCTGCCTCTTTTCCTATGCTTTCAATGCAATTCCAGTCTACCTCCTGAAATCGGTTTCCTGCAATTCTGCCCCGCTTTCAAGTCCTCTTGGCAGCCTTCCTTCAGTATATTTTTGGACGATAGCTGTCATTTATAACACTGCAGGTTTGTGAATTACAGTGCCCCTGAGCTCCTTTCTTCAACTCGCTTTCTTTTGAGCTGGCCGCAACACCGCAGGATGGCTTCAGGCCCTAAACTGGTTCCGGCACGGCACGCTGAGCCTTTGGTTAATTCCTCTTCCTGGTGGGAAATGAGAGTTAAATTTGCCCGTCCAGACACCTCCAGCTAGTCTCTCATTGGTTCTCGCTATTCCTGTTATTTTTCTGCAGAAATTGCAAACTGGGCCAAACAGGAGGTTAAAGGCGCTGACTCTCCAAGTGGGGAGAGTGTTAGTAAAGCGTCTGGAATGTTGCACCCGAGTACCAGGGTACGAAAACTGAGACATATTTGAACACGTCTCCCGATCACATGGTTGATCATACTCTAGGTTCCACATGCATGTTTTAGCTGAAGGAAGAATACCTTAAACCTGGGTAGTTGAAACCCGTGGAATGGGTACCATGCAATATGACTTCAAAGGGTCTTCATTTGCTCACCGAGCCTCTCCAATCCTATCACTGCTGCGTTTATGCCCCTGTACACGTGCTTGATTCTCTTTCAGAGACATAGCAATCCATAGGTTTTAAGATACTTACTAGTCAGGTACATTCTTAGGCGTTTAATATGGGGTCTTGAGTCCATTTCGTTGAGCAAGGAGTAGCTCTTGTCTATTCCATATTTGGCTTAAGGAACTTTATCTGTGCTCATTTCAATCTCTGGTTTTATGCAGCACCCCAACTCACCTTTCCCCTTAAGCAAGCATAAGTTGGTTTTCTAAATTTCAAACCCTGTTCTGTTCTGTAATTCAGTTACTGTGTAGCCAAGTTTACATTCCGTGTATTACTGATATCTTATGATGTTTCTTTTTCTGTGTGACTTATTTCAGTTAGAATCATCATACCTGAATCCACTCATTATGCTGCTACGTGCCTGATTACATAGATTTCATTGCTGAGTGATACTGCATTGTACGTAAGTACCACAAGTTCTTTATCCATTTTTCACTTTCTGTGATATTGAACTTGTACGGTAAACGAGGTTCTTGTAAACAGAGGCGTCCCAAACTTTGGGGTGGCTGTGTCTTTTTGATTTTAATTTCCCTAAGCTATAGGACCATAAGTGGAAGTGCCCTAGGCTCTGTTGCTTTGTTTTTTAGATGTTTCAGGAAACACCATACACTTGTCCCGAGTGTCTGTTGGCAATTTACATCCCGTCCATCAGCATAACAAGGCTCCCAGTTCTCCATGGCCTGTCCTGCCTTTCTGGATTTTACACTTTTTTCAGATGGCCCTTTTGACTGGGGGGAAGTGAGACTTCATTGTAGTGCAGATTTCCTTTGCAAGCTTGCTTGGTTGGCCAAAAAGGGCGTATGCGTTTTTTCCTGAATATATTCAGGAAAAAACGCATACGCCCTTTTTGGCCAAGTGCATCATTGTGGACGTTCTGCCTCTTTTCCTATGCTTTCAATGCAATTCCAGTCTACCTCCTGAAATCGGTTTCCTGCAATTCTGCCCCGCTTTCAAGTCCTCTTGGCAGCCTTACTTCAGTCTATTTTTGGACGATAGCTGTCATTTATAACTCTGCAGGTTTGTGAATTACAGTGCCCCTGAGCTCCTTCCTTCAACTCGCTTTCTTTTGAGCTGGCCGCAACACCGCAGGATGGCTTCAGGCCCTAATCTGGTTCCGGCACCGCACGCTGAGCCTTTGGTTATTTCCTCTTCCTGGTGGGAAATGAGAGTTAAATTTGCCCGTCCAGACACCTCCAGCTAGTCTCTCATTGGTTCTCGCTATTCCTGTTCATCTTCCGCAGAAATTGCAAACTGGGCCAAACAGGAGGTTAAAGGCGCTGACTCTCCAAGTGAGGAGAGTGTTAGTAAAGCGTCTGGAATGTTGCACCCGAGTACCAGGGGAGGAAAACTGAGACATATTTGAACACGTCTCCCAATCACATGGTTGATCATATACTAGGTTCCACATGCATGTTTTAGCTGAAGGAAGAATACCTTAAACCTGGGTAGTTGAAACCGGTGGAATGGGTACCATGCAACATGACTTCAAAGGGTCTTCATTTGCTCACCGAACCTCTCCAATCCTATCACTGCTGCGTTTATGCCCCTGTACACACACTTGATTCTCTTTCGGAGACATAGCAATCCATAGGTTTTAAGATACTTACTAGTCAGGTACATTCTTAGGCGTTTAATATGGGGTGTTGAGTCCATTTCGTTGAGCAAGGAGTAGCTCTTGTCTATTCCATATTTGGCTTAAGGAACTTTATCTGTGCTCATTTCAATCTCTGGTTTTATGCAGCACCCCAACACACCTTTCCCCTTAAGCAAGCATAAGTTGGTTTTCTAAATTTGAGACCCTGTTCTGTTTTGGAATTCAGTTCCTGTGTAGCCAAGTTTACATTCCGTGTATTAGTGATATCTTATGATGTTTCTTTTTCTGTGTGACTTATTTCAGTTAGAATCATCGTACCTGAATTCACTCATTATGCTGCTATGGGCCTGATGACATAGATTTCATTGCTGAGTGATATTGCATTGTACGTAAGTACCACAAGTTCTTTATCCATTTTTCACTTTCTGTGACATTGAACTTGTATGGTAAACGAGGTTCTTGTAAACAGAGGCGTCCCAAACTTTGGGGTGGCTGTGTCTTTTTGATTTTAATTTCCCTAAGCTATAGGACCATAAGTGGAAGTGCCCTAGGCTCTTTTGCTTTGTTTTTTAGATGTTTCAGGAAACACCATACACTTCTCCCGAGTGTCTGTTGGCAATTTACATCCCGCCCATCAGCATAATAAGGCTCCCAGTTCTCCATGGCCTGTCCTGCCTTTCTGGATTTTACACTTTTTTCAGATGGCCCTTTTGACCGGGGGGAAGTGAGACTTCATTGTAGTGCAGATTTCCTTTGCAAGTTTGCTTGGTTGGCCAAAAAGGGCGTATGCGTTTTTTCCTGAATATATTCAGGAAAAAACGCATACGCCCTTTTTGGCCAAGTGCATCATTGTGGACGTTCTGCCTCTTTTCCTATGCTTTCAATGCAATTCCAGTCTACCTCCTGAAATCGGTTTCCTGCAATTCTGCCCCGCTTTCAAGTCCTCTTGGCAGCCTTACTTCAGTATATTTTTGGACGATAGCTGTCATTTATAACTCTGCAGGTTTGTGAATTACAGTGCCCCTGAGCTCCTTTCTTCAACTCGCTTTGTTTTGAGCTGGCCGCAATACCGCAGGATGGCTTCAGGCCCTAATCTGGTTCCGGCACGGCACGCTGAGCCTTTGGTTATTTCCTCTTCCTGGTGGGAAATGAGAGTTAAATTTGCCCGTCCAGACACCTCCAGCTAGTCTCTCATTGGTTCTCGCTATTCCTGTTCATCTTCCGCAGAAATTGCAAACTGGGCCAAACAGGAGGTTAAAGGCGCTGACTCTCCAAGTGGGGAGAGTGTTAGTAAAGTGTCTGGAATGTTGCACCCGAGTACCAGGGGAGGAAAACTGAGACATATTTGAACACGTCTCCCGTTCACACGTTTGATCATACTCTGGGTTCCACATGCATGTTTTAGCTGAGGGAAGAATACCTTAAACCTGGGTAGTTGAAACCCGTGGAATGGGTACCATGCAATATGACTTCAAAGGGTCTTCATTTGCTCATCGAACCTCTCCAATCCTATCACTGCTGCGTTTATGCCCCTGTACACATGCTTGATTCTCTGTCAGAGACATCGCAATCCATAGGTTTTAAGATACTTACTAGTCAGGTACATTCTTAGGCGTTTAATATGGGGTGTTGAGTCCATTTCGTTGAGCAAGGAGTAGCTCTTGTCTATTCCATATTTGGCTTAAGGAACTTTATCTGTGCTCATTTCAATCTCTGGTTTTATGCAGCACTCCAACTCACCTTTCCCCTTAAGCAAGCATAAGTTGGTTTTCTAAATTTGAGACCCTGTTCTGTTTTGGAATTCAGTTCCTGTGTAGCCAAGTTTACATTCCGTGTATTAGTGATATCTTATGATGTTTCTTTTTCTGTGTGACTTATTTCAGTTAGAATCATCGTACCTGAATCCACTCATTATGCTGCTAAGGGCCTGATGACATAGATTTCATTGCTGAGTGATACTGCATTGTACATAAGTACCACAAGTTCTTTATCCATTTTTCACTTTCTGCGATATTGAACTTGTATTGTAAACGAGGTTCTTGTAAACAGAGGCGTCCCAAACTTTGGGGTGGCTGTGTCTTTTTGATTTTAATTTCCCTAAGCTATAGGACCATAAGTGGAAGTGCCCTAGGCTCTGTTGCTTTGTGTTTTAGATGTTTCAGGAAACACCATACACTTCTCCCGAGTGTCTGTTGGCAATTAACATCCCGCCCATCAGCATAACAAAGCTCCCAGTTCTCCATGGCCTGTCCTGCCTTTCTGGATTTTACACTTTTTTCAGATGGCCCTGTTGC